>NC_133659.1:182305760-182625426 GCF_037893015.1 Macrotis lagotis
GTAGATGCCTACAGTGATCTACCATTTGACAAAGACATCAACTTCTGGGATAAGAACTCATTATTTGACAAAAGTTGTTGGGAAAATTGGAAAGTAGTATAGCAAACGCTAGGCATAGACCCACATCTCATACCCTATACCACAATAAGATCAAAATGCATACAGGATTTAGACATAAAAGGTGACATCATAGATAAATTAATAGATCAAGAAATACTCTATCAGATCTATGGAAAGGGGGATAAATTTATGACCAAACAAGAATTAGAGTACATTATAAGCTGCAAAATGACTGATTTTGACTATATTAAATTAAAAAGGGTTTGCACTAATAAAATCAATGCTGCCAAAATTAGAAAAGAAAGAATAAAGCTGGGAAACAATCTTCACAACTAGGAGATCTGATAAAGGTCGCATTTCTAAAATATAATAAGAATTGCATCAAATTTATAAGTTTACAAGTTCCAAATGATAATTGGTCAAAAAGATATGAATAAACAGTTTTCAAATGAAGAAAGTAAAGCTGCATATAATAATGTGAAAAATGTTTCAAATCCTTATTGATTAGAGAAATTAAAATTAAAATAACTATGAGGAATAACCTCACACCTATCAGATTGGCCAAGATGAGAAAAAAGGAAAATGATCAATGTTGGAGAGATTATGGGAGGATTGGGACATGAATGTATTACTAGAGAAACTGTGAACAGATCCAGCCATTCTGAAGAGCAATATGGAACTAAGCCCAGAGAGCAATAAGAAAGTTCATTCACTTTGACCCAACAATTCCAATTCTAGGCCTATATCCATAAGAAATCATAAAAAATGAAAAAAATCTCACATGTTCCAAAATATTCATAACAGCTCTTTTTGTAGTGGTAAAGAATTGGAAATCGAGGGGATGTTCTTCAATTGGTCAGACTCTCAAGAAGCATGGAATGAGTTATATATGGGATCTGATGCTGAACAAAGGGAGTAGAACCAAGAGAACAATATACACATTAGCAACAACATTATGAGATGATCAGTCTTGACAGAAGCAGCTCCTCTAAGCAGTTCAGAGAGCTAGGGCAAACATATTAGACTGGCTATGAGCAATGTTATTCTCCTTCAGAGGAAGAAAACAAAACAAAACAAAAACCAGAAAAACCCTTCAGAATCTGATGATCTTTTTATAAAAAATATATCTTATGTAGTTCTTTTTCTTAATCCTAATTCCTCATACCAAAAGTGACTAATCTGTAAACATTTAACAAAAATATGTATGTACAATGCTAACCCGACTGTTTGCCACTGAGGGGATGTGGAGATGGGGGGGGGAAGGAAATTGTATAATTAAAAGTATGCATGTACATATGAATGGAAAAAAGATGCTACTAAAATTAATATTGAAAATTATCTTTACATGTAATTCTTAAAAAATAAAATATAATTGAAAATATTGACTGGTAAATCTTGTTACTGTAATTTCCATTCCCTCTTCATCTAGATCATAATAATGTTTCATTATTTTTAATTAAAGAGAGCTCCACAGTTATACATGCAAGTTATTTTACTATTGAACCAACACTATATTCTTAGCATAGATTCCAATGTAGTCATAATATACAATTTATTATTTTTCATAGACATTTTGCTACTATCATTTTAATATGTTTGAATTAAGATTCTTTGGAGATGTTAATTTATAAATTCTTTGTTTTATCTAGATTCAGTCTCAAAATATCCTATAAGGAATTTGTGGAATCCCTTGTTTCCCTCTTTAAAAAAGGGGGACAGATAATATTAGAAGTAATCATTCCTCGAATATTTCATAGAATTAACTTGCAAATTCAACTGATGCTGGGAATTTTTTTCCTTCCAAGAATATGTTTGCTTTTTTGACCTTCATATTCTTTAGGATTAACTTAGTCTCCACTACTTTTATCTGTTGTTCTAATATCTTTTTCCATGAAATTATTGAGTTCTATTTGTTCCATTCTAATTTTTAAGATCTCTAAGATTGATAAGATTTACCACCTTTTGTTCTAAATTGATTGTTATCCTTCTAATTCTTTCTTTCACAGCACTTTGTGATTTTATTTTTTAACATTTACTTCGTTTGGTTTTTTGCCTTTATAGATATATGTTTCTCTTCTCTTTTTAGGCTCTGTTTCTAATTATGAAACTAGAATCTTCTTTTGGGTTTACCTCTGGATAGTTTTTCTTCTTTGGTTTCACCATACTCAGCTCCCATTTAGAACTTTATATCAGAACTTGACTTATACCTTCTTTGAAGAGTGTTATCAGTCTTTATTTTATCTTGTCAAAAAACTAGGCTCTTCCCAGGCTCTTGATTCTAGCTTCCAGCTCCCCCCATGTAGTCTGCATTTAGACTACCTGAAGGTTTCAGATCCCATATCATTCTCAGTCAGAACAATGTGGACTTCTACCTTCTTCCTTTATCCCCCATAATTTTCATGAGAACACAGTTGACTTCCCAACAACCACAATAATAACTTACTAGACATTATGCTAAGCACATTATAAGTATTATCTCCTTGGATGCTCACAACAACCCTAAGTAGGTTCTATCATTATCAGCATTTTACAGATGAGGAAACTGAAGTAAACAGAGGTGAAGTGACTTGCCCAGGATAACACAGCTAGGAAGTGTCTGATCCCATATCTGAAGTCAGGTCTTCCTGACTCCAAGTTAAGGAAAAAATTTACTGTTCTACGTAACTGTCCATTTGACCACTGTGCCAAATAACTCTCTAGAGGTCTCCAATAAAATCTCTGATGTATTCCATACCTCCTAAATACTCCCACGAACTACCAATGCCCTATCAGAAATGAACAAGTTTCAGGTATTCCTGAAATGTTCTTGCCAAGAGCACCCATAAGGTTTCAGTTTAGGCTTGTATTAGCTTCACTGGCAGGATCTTTTTTACAATTTGCACAGGCATCTGGCTACCATTTTTTTGTACTCTTGGCAAGATGAAGGCACTTAATGATGTGTCTACTTGGTTTTTTTTATCATTCTTAGATCTAGTTCCATTTTTAGATATTTGCTATAAAGTATTTAAGGAAAAACAGGATTCTTCTATAACTTCTATAACATCACTTCTTCTATAACATCACTATCTTAACTGGAAGTTCCTTAGACGTGGATTTGCATTGTAGCCCCTTTGAACTGCTGACTACCAAGAAGTCATTAGGCTGCTTGAATGAAGTTTCAATCTTGCTCTCCTCAAAAGACTTGGCAGCACTATCATTAGTGGTCAGTTCTAGAAGTAAATTATCAGCAGACCTGAAACTAAGAAAGATATGTGATATTGAAGAAAAACAAGTTATATAATCAACTATCAAACATTATTTCTACTAGATTTTAGCTTTGTAGTCAAAAGTTAGAAAGAACAAGTGGGGGTTTGGTGGGGAGGATGCAGATGGAATGGAACAGAATATATAATAGCTTCTTTGGATTTTTTTTTACATGAGGATGAGAACAGACAGCTATAACAGTTCATAGTGTTTTTTTGGTCTGACCTCAATTTATAGCTGGAATTAATTTGTATATTATGGTTCAGGACATTTTATATATTCTTTTCCTATCATTTTAAATGATAAATTAATTTCAATGCCATTCAGCTCTGACTTAAAAGGAAGAGGTGTAGAGAAATTGATATGTTCAACTCCTTGATACCTTTCCATGAGATTAAAATCATAAAATGGATCAAGTAGCCTTGCATTAAAATTAGAACTAGCTAACTGCTGCAACAACAAAGTTGTCTTATAAATTGGTGACCATGCATAATCCTGTCTATCCTATGAAAGCAATATATCTTTCCCGCTCACTTAACAAAGAAGGAAAAATGTATAAGGCATAATGAGGCAGAGTAAAAACTGGGAATTTGGTGTCTGAGGACCTATGTTCAAATTCTGGCTCTGCAACCTGATTGCTGCTTAGCCCTACACAGGACATTTTAGCTCTCTAGTTTTTTTTCTATAAAACTTTATGGTCTCTAAAATCCTTTCAAACAATAAGTCTTTTGTAATCTATATATTTTTTATTTTCTGGAAAATTTTACAAGAGATATAATGAGTCAAAGGATATTTCTTAGTCCTTGGGAAAGTAGGAAAACAAGAAAGGAAGGAAGAAAGAAGGAAGGAAAATGGCAGAAAGGAAGGAAGAAAAAAGGAGAAAGGGAGGGGAAAAGGAGAGGAGGAGAGGAAAGGAGAAAAGGAGGGAGGAGAAAACAAATATTTAAGCACCTACTATGTGTCAGTGAGCCAAGCAATTGATAAATATTATCCCATTTAATGTTTATAGCAACTCTGGAGGTAAGGGCTCTTACTAGCCTCATTTTATAGTTAAGAAAATTGTTAGATAATTTGACTGTATAGTGTACCAAATTAACACAGTATACATTAGCAGGGTACACATTGAAGGATCTTCATTGGGAAGAATGAGGATTGACTCATCATCAGACACAAGCATGAAATAGGGATGAAATAAGGTATATAAAATGAGAAGTATCTCAGTTTATTTTTACTGGTGCTGCTGCTGCTGCTGTTAGTGATGAGGCAAAGTCTTCAGTTGAAGAGTGGAGAAAGGGCACTTTTTCCCAGCCAGTTATACTTCTTTGGACTAGAGTCCACCATACCTCCAAAAAGTGTCATCATCAGGAAATTAATCATACTGAGAGATTGTATCAGGTTTGTATTCAGATCGGTATCCTCAGTATCCTCTGCCTAGATGACTGAAGGTCTGGAGGGCAGATAAAGAACTCTTCCCAATAACTCCATCTATAGGGGGCTCTCAGGCCATGTATCTCTTCATTTTCCATTGACTACAATCATTTGGACTAGACATGTCCATTTCCCAGAACATGTGTATATACACAGTATGTGTAAATATATCTGCACATATATGTACATGCATGTGCATGTATTGTGTGCATGCTTGCATATTCATGTACTGTATTGTATGTGTATATTAATGAATTATATGTATAAATCTAATCCTATGCACACATGTCTATGTGTGTTTATGTATGTGTGCCAGCACACACATATAATTTGATAAGTAAATACAAATATATAATGCAAACATGTAGCATGTATCTACATGTGCTTTATATATGCATGTATCTGTGTATTCATGTATATTGTGTAAACATGTATGATAGGTAGGTATAAACATGGTAGATATGATGTATATATGCATGTAATATACATATTTTTTTCACTCCATGAGTACAGGGGTGGTCTTTATTTTTCATATTTATCTCTCTGGAACTTAGTACAGCACCAAGTACATAGGAAATAAATCAAGATTGTTTATTGCCTGAATGCTGTATAAAGCCTGAGGAGAGAAGACTTGAAAAAGCTGTTAGAGTGAGAGTGTGAGAGAACAAGATTGCTTTGATGCAGTGAGGGCTCAGTTGAGACTAGCTAAAGTAAAGTGATAATGACACTTTAGTGTGGTTTTATGATTTCCACCAACTCCATTTGATAAAGATGATAAAAAATGGGATGATTGATGTTGGAGCAGCTATGAAAAAACAGATACACTTGGAGTTATAGATTTGTCCAATAATTCTTCATAGCAAATTGGAAATATTCAAAGAAAAATTATGGTCTTTCATCCTTTTAATCCTACTTTGGTCATATAACCCAAAGAAGTCAAAGGAAGGAAAATAGATCCTATACATACATATATGTGTATATATATATATATATATATATATATATATATAGAGAGAGAGAGAGAGAGAGAGAGAGAGACAATGAAAGGATGGCAGACTCTGAGAAACTGAAAAAACAATGACGTTTCAGGTAACAAATAATGAAATAATAGTTAAGAGGTGGAGGACAAATGCGACAGAAGGTTTTATTAATTGTCAAGTGTAGTCACTGAATCAAGTGTTTTTGATTAATTTTTTCTGTAGAAAATTCAATCAGGTGAGAAGAGTCCCCCTCCACCTGAAATGAGTATGATCTAAAGATAAATGCCATTCAAAAGCATATTAAAATAAAGAATACAATAAATGGAGGCAGAATCAAGAATGCTGAAAGAAGCCAAAAACTCATCTGATCACTTGTAAGTTTCCCTCGGAAACCATGTTAATCAAACTTCTAAACAGATTCTGAAGTGACAGAATTCACAAAAAGACAGAGTGGAACATTTTCCAGCTTAATATATCATGGAAGGACTTCAGGAAAAATCTGTCATATTCAGATGCAGCATAGATAGAGGTCTCAATCTAAAGGTCTCAATCCCAACCTGGTTCACCAGTCAAGGCCCCCCAGATTCAGTAAACCAAAAGAGAGTCCTCCCAAGCCCATTATAAAAGGCAAATTGCAGGCCCCAGAACAATACCAACTTTGGCAAAGAGATGGAAGAAAGCTATCACTACAAAAAAAAAAAAAAAATATATATTATATATATATATATATATATATATATATATATATACATATATATATATATATGTATATATATATATATGTATATATATATATATATATATATATATATATATATATATATTATATATATACCAAGTGTGGAGAGATGGTGCAACATTAGGAAAAGCTATCAGAATATTTGACCATATCAATAACAAAATAATCAGAGATCATATGTTTATCTCAATAGATGATGAAAAAGCCTTTGGCAAAATACAGCACCCCTTCCTATTAAAAACACTAGAGGGCATTGGAATAAATGGAATATTCCTTAAAATGATAAGCAACATCAATCTAAAACCATCCGCAAGCATTATCTCCCATGTGGATAAACTAGAAGCATTCCAAGTAAGATCAGGAGTGAATCAAGGATGCCCATTATCCCCACTATTATTCAAAATTGTACAAGAAATGCTAGCTTTAGCAATATGGGGAAAAAAAAGAAACTGAAGGAATTAGAATAGACAATGATGAAAAAAAAACTCTCATTTTTGCAGATGATATTATGGTATACTTAGAGAATCCTAGAATCCTAGAATTAAAACACTGCTTGAAACAATTAACAACTTCAGCAAAGTTGAAAGATATAAAATAATCCTACATAAATCATCAGAATTTCTATATATTATCAGCAAACAGTGAACAGAGAAAGAGAAATTCCATTTAAAGTACCTATGAACAATATAAAATATTTAAAAAGTCTACCTGCCAAGATAAACCAGAAACTATATGAACACAATTACAAAACACTTTTCACAAACAAAGGCAGATATAAACAACTTGAAAAATATCATTTGCTCATGGGTAGGCAGAACTAATATAAGAAAAATGAAAGTTCTAGCTAAATTTATTTAGTTGTTCAGTACCATACCTATGACTAGCAAAAAAAAAAAATATTCCATAGATCTAGGAAAAAATAGTAACAAAATTCACTTGGAGAAACCAAAGTTAAAGAATATCAAGGGAATTAATGAAAAAAAAATACAAAGGATAGTCACTTAGCCAAACCAAATTTAATACTACATTTAAAATGGTTGCCATCAAAACTGTTACTAGCTAAGAAACAGTGTTGGATCAGTGGAATATAGAAGGTATAAAAGAAACAGTGGTGAATAACTAGAGTAATTTAATGTTTGATAAATACAAAGAATCTAGCTTCTGGAATAAGAATTCATTCTTTAGCAAAGACTTCTGGGAAACTGGAAAATAGTATAGCAAAAACTAGGCATAAATCAACATCTTATACTCTAAACCAAGATAAAGTTGAAATGGATGTAGGATTTACATTTAAAAGGTTATATAATAAGCCAATTAGGAGAACAAGAAATAGCCTATAGTCAGATTTATGAATAGGGAGCAATGACCAAAGAGGGGATAGGGAACATTATAAATGAAAAATAAATAGTTTTCACTAGTTTAAATTTAAAAGGTTTTGCACAAAATAAAATCAATGCAACCAAGGCAACCAAGATTAGGTAGAATGCAGATAACTCGGAAGCAAATAGCTAATGTTTCTAATAAAGGTAGCATCTCTAAAATTTATAGAGAAATGAATCTAATTTCAAAGAATACATTTCACTCCATAATTGATAAATAGCCAAAGGATATGAACAGGTAGTTTTCAGGTGAAAAAAATTAAAACTATTCATAGTCATAAGAAAATGCTTTCTCAATATTGATTAGAGAAATGTAAATTAAAATACCTCTGAGGCATCATCTCTCATCTAATAGAGTGCTAAAATGACAAAAAAGGAAAAAGATCAATGTTGGAGGAGATAAGGGGAAACTGGGACACTAATGTACTGTTGAAGATATGAACTGATCCAAGTATTTTGGAGATCCCATCAGTTTGGAATTATGCACTAAGGGCAATGAAACTGTACATACCCTTTGATTAAGCAAAACCATTCCTGGGGGAGGCAGCTAGGTGGCACAGTGGATAGAGCACTGACCCTGGAGTCAGGAGTACCTAAGTTCAAATCCAACCTCAGACAGTTAATAATTACCTAGCTGTGTGGCCTTGGGCAAGCCACTTAACCCTATTGCCTTGCAAAATCTTAAAAAAAAACCCACTACTAGGTCTTTATCCCGAAGAGATCATAAAAAAGAGGGGAAAAACCTATATGTAACAAAAATATTTATGGAAGTTCTTCTTATAGTGTCAAAGAATTGGAGAATGAGGGGATGCCCATCAATTGGGGAAATAACTGAACAAATTATGGCATATGAATGTGATGGAGTACTATTGTTTTGTTAGAAATCACAACTAGGTGGAACTTCAAAAAAGGCTGGAAAGATGTATAAACTGACAGAGTGAAGTGAACAGAATAAAAATAATATTGTACACTTTAACAGTACATTGTTTGATGATCAACTATGATGTGCTTAGTTCTTCTCAGCAGTTCAGTAATCAAAAACAATTGTAAAAAACTTGTGATGAAAAAATGCCAACCCTATCCAGAAAAGAATTATAGAGTCTGAAAGCAGACCAAGGTATGCTATATATACTTTTTAAAACTTGTTTTATGTTTTCTTTTTCCTTTGGCTCATGCTTTTCCCCTTTATTTCTGATTTTTTTTTCTTTCACAACTTGACTCTTATGGAAATATGTTAAACATGATTGTACTTGGATAACCTATATCAGATTAATCACTGTCCTGGGAGGAGGAAAAAGGAAGAGAGGTAGAAAAATGTGGATTTCAAAAGCTTACAAAACATCTTTCAATAAATAATATTAATTGCATTTTTGCATGCAATTAAAAAATAAAATAAATTCAAAAAGAACAAAATGAATCAATAGCAAATATAATGAGCATAACTATTTAATTCTGCATATAAATATGTCCTTTATTTCCCCCCTTTTTAAATCCACACTCTGAATACTGTATACAGAGGTGAAGATTTTAAGTGTCTATCCAAATAGTTAAAAGATAGAACGGACAATAAAAATTTAGTCATGATTTTTTTAAAAATTATATTTGAATGCCTAAGCTAGAGCAACATTTTCGTTTTTTATTAATGTCATTTTATTTTTCTAGTTACATGTTATGAAATCTTTTCAACATTCATCCACATTTATATTTATGTTACACGTGTTTATACTGCCCTCCCTTCCCACCTTCCTTCCCTCAGCAGTGAACAGCCTGGCGAAAGTTGTATATGTATTTTTGAATTTAACATATTCACATATTAGACATTTTGTGTATGTGGAGTTAGGACTAAGGGAAAAGAAAAATAACTATGGGATAGGAAGGAAAGACATGAGAGAATTTTGTTTTAAAGTGAACATAGTATCCATTCAGATTTTGAGGGGTGCTTTTTTGTTTTGCTTTGTTTTGTTTTGTTTTTCTTTGTTTTTCCTCTGAATATGGGTAGTGTTGTTCTTAGCAAGTCTTCCAGGGTTGTCCTAGATCTCTGAACTGCTGAAAGGAGCTGCATCCATCATAGTTGAACAACTCACAATGTTTTTGTCAATGTGGAAAATGTTCTCTTGGATCTGCTCCCTTTGCTCAGCATCAGTTCATGTAATTTTCTAGAGTCAGACCATTCCTGGTTTTTTATAGAACAATAGTACTCCATAACATTCATATATCTGATCAGACATTCCCTAATTGATGGTACCACCTCAATTTTCAATTATTTGCCAATACAAAAAAAAGCTGCTATAAATATTTTTGAACATGTGGGACTTTTCTCATTTTTTTCTAATATTTTGGATATAGGCTTAGTGTTGGTATTTCTGGGTCAAAGGTATGATCAGTTCATTACTCCTTGAGCATAATTCCATGTTGCTCTCAGAATGACTGTCTTAGCTGACAACTCCACCAAAAGTACAGTAATGATCCAATTTTATTACAACCTTTCCAACACTGACCATTTTCCCTTTTTATCATTTTAACCAATCTGATAAATCTGAGGTGATACTTTATAGCTGTTTTATTTGGCATTTCTCTAATCAATAAATATTTGGGGCATTTTTCATATGATTTTATATAGCTTCAATTTCTTCATTCAAAAATTACCTATACCTGTTTACATCCTTTGACAATCTATGAAATGGATAATGACTTGTAACTTTGTGAATTTGATTCAATTCTCTATATATTATTAAAATGAGACTTTATTAGAAACAACACCAGTGAAAATTGTTTTCCAGCTTTCTGTTTTCCTTCTAATCTTGGATGCAATGGTTTTATTAGTGCAAAACATTTTAAATTAATATAGTCAAAATCATTTATTTTAAAATTTATAATGTACTCTATTTCTTGCTTGGTCATAAATTTCTCCATTTTCCATAGATCTGACAGGTAGTATTTATTTATCTACTAATTGGTCTGTGGTATTGCCCTTTATATTCAAATCCTATACCCATTTCAACCTTGGCTTGGTATACAGTGGATCTTTGCCATACTATTTTCCAGTTTTCCCAGTAATTTGTCAAATAATGCCAGAAGTTAAGGTCTTTGGGTTTGACAAACAATAGATAACTAAAATTATTTACTATTGTTTCTTTTGTATCTATTCTAATACAGTGGTCCATTACTCTATCTTTTTAGACAGTACCAGGCAGTTTTGATGACTACCGCTTTATAGTACAGTTTTAGATTTAATATAGCTAGGCCACCTTCCTTTTGCATTTTTTATCAATTCTCTTGGTATTCTTGATATGTTGTTGTTCCATATGAATATTGTTATGATTTTTCTGGCTCAGCAAAATAGTTTTTTGTTGTTTGATTGGTATGAAACTGAATAAGTAACTTAATTTAGGTAGAACTGTCATTTTTATTACATTAGTTAAATATAATTATGAGCAACTGACATTTTCCCAATTGTTTAGATATGTTTATTTGTATGAAAAATACTCTGTAATTGTGTTAGTGTAGTTTCTGGGTTTGTCTTACAAAATATTTGATGTTATCTACAGTAACTTTAGATAGAATTCCTCTTTCTGTCTCACTTGGACTTCCATGTTGAAAGTTCATAATTAAGAAACACTTATGTTTTATGTGACTTTATTTTATATCCTGCTACTTTGCTGAAGTTTAATTCTTTCAATAGTTTTTAGGGTTCTCTAAGTATACTATCATATCATCTGCAGGGTGAAAGTTTTTCTTCCTCATTGCCAATTCTAATTCCAGCAATTTCTTTTTCCTCTCTTATTGCTAAAGCTAACATTTCTAGTACTATATTGAATAGCAGTAGTGATAATAGGCATCCTTGTTTTGCCATGATCTTATTGGAAACTCGTAGTCTATCCCCATTACATATAATGTTTGTTGATGCTTTGAGATAGATGCTGCTTATTATTTTAATAAAAAAATCCATTTATTCTGATACTTTCTAGTATTTTTAATGAGAATGGATGTTGTGGTTTGTCAAAGGCTTTTTTGGCATCTATTGAGGTAATCATTACAAATGATATCTGTTGGGTTTTTTGTTGATATGTTCAATTATACTGAGTGTTTCCCTAATATTTCCCTAATATTCCCTAATATTTCTTGCCTACCTTGAATAAATTCTACCTGATTGTGGTGTATTAACCTAGTAATAACTTTCTATTTTTTAAGATTTTTTGCATCCATATCCATTGGAAAGATTGGCCTATGATTTTCTTTGTCTGTTCTAGTGCTCTTCCTAGTTTAGGTATCAGCACTATATTGGTGTCATAAAAGGAATTTGGCAGAAATCTTTCTCCCTTTTTTAAAATAGTTTATGTAGATTGGAATTAATTGTTCCTTAAATGTTTGATAAAAATTCATTTATAAAGCCATCATGACTTGGAGACTTTTTCTTAGGGAGTTTGCTGATGTTTACTTCAATTTCTTTTTCTGAAATGCGGTTAGGTATTTTACTTTCTTGCTTGTTAATCTGGGCAATTTATATTTTTGCAAATATTCATCCATTTCACTCAGTTTATCAAATTTATCAGCATACATTTGGACAAATGACTTTTCAGTTTCCTCTTCATTGATGGTGAGTTCACCGTTTTCATTTTTGATATTGGTAATTTGGTATTCTTTCTTTTTTAAATCAAATTAGTCAAAGTTTTATCATTTTATTTTTTTCATAAAACTAACTCTTAATTTTATTTATCAGAACAATGGTTTTCTTATTTTCAGTTTTATTAATCTCTCCTTTGATTTTCAAAATTTCAAATTTGCTGTTTAATTGGGAATTTTTAACTTGTAATTTTTCTAGGTTTTTTTTTAATTTCATACCAATTTTATTCCTTTCTCTATTTTATACATATAAGCATTTAGAGATAAAAAAAATTTCCCCTAAAAATGCTTTCCAGAATTTTTATGATCTCTTATTTTGTCATTTTCTTAGATGAAATGGTTGTTTATTTTTATGATTTGGTGTTTGATCTACTCATTTTTTAAAACCAGGTCATTTAGGGGGCAGCTAAATGGCATAATGCATAGAGCACTGGCCCTGGAGTCAGGAGAACCTGAATTCAAATCTGATCTTAGACACATAATAATTACCTAGCTGTGTGACCTTAGGCAAGTCACTTAACCTTATTGTCTTGAAAAAAAAACTAGGTTATTTAATTTTCAATTAATTTTTGGTCACTCTTTCCAAGGCCCTTGGAATGTATTATTGCATCATGATCTGAAAAGTATCCAATCTATTATTTCAATCTTTCTGTTTGACTATATGCTCTGATACATGATAAATTTTTGTATAAGCATCATGTACTTCACAGAAAAAGTTACATTATTTTCTACTATATTCAATTTTCTCCAAAGATCTATCATATCTACCTTTTCTAATATTTTATTCATCTTCTTAACTTCATTCTTCTTTATTTTGAAGTAAGATTTATTTAATTTTGAAAAAGAAAAGTTGAGGTTCCCCAATATTATAGTTTTTCTTTCTATGTCTCCTTGTAACCTGTGCAGTTTCTCCTCTAAGATTTTGGATGCTATAACACTTGGTATTTTTGTTTAATAATGATATAATATCATTGCCTATGGTGCCTTTTAAGAAAATGTAATTTCCTTTCTTATCCCTTTTAATGAGATGCTTTTGCTTTTATTTTGGCTGAAAGCAACATTGCTACCCTGATTTTTTTTTTTACTTCTGCTAAAACATAACGTATTTGTCTTTTACCTTTACCCTATGTTCATCTTTCTATTTCAAATGTATTCCTTGCAAAAAAACCTATTACATGATTCTGCTTTTTATTCCATTCTATCATCTACTTCTGTTTTATGGGAAAGTTCATCTCATCCATATTTACAATTAAGATGACTAATTCTGTATTTCCCTTCATTCTATCTTTCCCCATTTGTACTTTTTCATTTCCTCTTATTCCTCCTCAAAAATGTTTTTCCTCCCTTTCCCCTTTAAATTTGATTTTATATATGTTTTTACTTTCAGTTCTCTTTTATCAGTCACTTCTTCTCCTCACAGTTCCTTCCTACCCTCTCCATCTCCACTTCACTGTAGGATAGGATAGACTTTGAAATCCAGTTGGGAATGTATGTTATTCCCTCTCTGGTCCAAATCTGTTTAGAGTAGGATTTACTCAGTGTTTACCCCCTCACTTCTTTCCCTCTACTATAATAAGTCTTTGTGCCTTTTCTCCTGGTTTTATTTATCCACTAATGTCCAGCTTTCTCCTAATACTGTTCTTTTTCTGTCTTTATTGTTTTAACCCTGTCTTGTACCTACAACCCCTTTATAAAAATATTCTCCTTTTATCTGTCCTGATAGAAGTACCATTCTCAAAGGTTGGTGGATTGATTGAAAAACAGCATTGCCTCATATTCAATGAGTACACTCTTCTCTTCTGTCCCATTAGAAATACACATCTCAAGAGTTATAAAGCACAAAAAGGGAGCAGAGTATTGATGAAGAGAAATAAGAGGAAAAGAAAGAGAAAAATACAAATGAGGAAAGAAAATATGGAAGGAAATTAAGAATTAGTAATCCACTTAACCCCATTTGCCTTGGGAAAAAAAAACCTAAAAAAATTAGGTCTAGCAATTTTGATCTCAAACAAAGCAAAAGCAAAATTAAATCTTATTAAAAGTGACAGTGAAGGAAGCCATCATATTTCAAAGGACCATAGTCAATGAAGTTGATGATTTTTATGTGTGTCCTTTGCCCTGACAAACACATGAATCGTATTTAAGTGAGGGATGTGTTATGCATAGTCACCAGTCTCACTTGGTTCTCCAGAGCCATCTGGGTCCAGTGACCAGATATGAATCAAGATGATTGGAGATGGCACTGGATGTGAGGTAATCAGGCTTACATGACTTGCCCAAGGTCACACAACCAATAAGTGACAAGTTTTTGAGATTGGATTAGAACTCCCATCCTCCAGATTCCAAGGCCAGTGCTCTATCCATTGCAATAGCAATATCTAACTGATGAAGTTATATCATTACTATCTCTCTCTCTCTCTCTTATATATATATATATATATATATATATATATATATATATATATATATATACACACACACACATGGGGTCATCAACCACCCTCTCTCAGAATTAGATAAATATAACCACAAAATAAACAAGGAAGTTAAAAGGGTGAATAAAATATTAGAAAATTTAGATATGACAGACCTCTGGAGAAAACTGAATGGGAATAGAAAAGAATATACCTATTTTCTCTGCAATATATGGCACCTATACCAAAATTGACCATATTCTAGGGCATAAAACCTTACAATCAAATACAGAAAGGCAGAAATAATAAATGCATACTTTTCAGTACATGATGCAATAAAAATTACCTGTAATAAAGAGTAATTGAAAAATAAACCAAAAATTAATTGGAAACTGAATAACCTAATTTTAAAGAATGAGTCGATCTAACCTTGCAATAAATAATCTTTTCATTTGAGAAAATGAAAACAATGGGATATGATATCAAAATGTATGATAGATAGCCAAGCAGTTTTTAGGAGAAATATTATATTTCTAAATTCTTAAATGAATAAAATAAATAAAGAAGAGATCAGTGAATTGGCATGCAGCTAAAAAAACTAGAAAAAGAACAAATTAAAGATCCCCAAATTAATACAAAATTAGGAATTTTAAAATTCAAAGGGGAGATTAATAAAATTGAAACAAGGGGCAGCTAGGTGGCTCACTGAATAGAGCACCAGCCTTGGAGTAAGGAGTACCTGGGTTCAAATCCAAACTCAGACACTTAATAATTACTTAGCCATGTGGCGTTGGGCAAGCCACTTAACCCCATTCATTGCCTTGAAAAATCTAAAAATAAAAAAAATTTAAAAATTAAAATTGAAACAAAAAACAATTAATTAATAAATAAATAAAATTAAGAGTTGCTCTTATGAAAAAAATCAATAAAATAGATAAAACTTTGGTTAATCTGATTTAAAAAAAGAAAGAAAATCAAATTACCAGTATTCAAAAATTAAAAGGGTAAACTTACCACCGATGAGGAGGAAATTAAAGAGATAATTAGAAACTATTTTGCTCAACTGTTTACCAATAAAATTAACAACTGTGGGAAATGGATGAATATTTACAAAAATACAAATTACCAAGATTTACAGAAGATGAAATAAAATACTTAAATAACCTAAATTCAGAAAAATCAATTGAAAAAAACCATCAATAAGCTCCCTAAGAAAAAGTCTCCAGATCCAGATGAATTTACAAGTGAATACTACTAAACATTTAAAGAGGAGGGGCTAGGTGGTGCAGTGGATAGAGCACTGGCTCTGGAGTCAGGAGTACCTGAGTTCAAATCTGGCCTCAGATACTTAAAAATTACCTAGTTGTGTGGCCTTGGGCAATCCACCCCCCCCATTAGCCTTGCAAAAATCTAAAAAAAAAAAAACCTAAAAAAATTTAAGGAATAAATAATTCTAATTCTTCATAACCTATTTTTCAAAATTTGGAGAAGGAATTCTGCCAAATTGATTTTGTGATTATCAATATAGTGCTGATACCTAAATGAGAAAGAATCAAAACAGACAAAATTTTAGAGCAATCTTCCAAAAATATTAAAAAAATTTTAACAGAGAGATTACAGTAAGTTATTGCTAAAATAATACACCATGATCAGGTAGGATTTATCCCAGGAATGGTCCAATATTAGAAAAACACTAAACATAATTGAACACATCAGTATCAAAACCAATAGAAATCATATGATTATCTCAATAGCTACTAAAAAGCCATTAACAAAATTCAATATCCATTCCTATTAAAAAAACTAGAAAACACAGGAATAAATGGAGTTTTCCTTAAAATAATAAACATTATCTATCTAAAAATCATCAACAAACATATGTAATGGGGATAAACTGATAGCATTGTCAGTAAGATCAGAGATGAAACAAGGGTGCCCAATATGGCCATTATTATTCAATTTGAGATTAGAAATGTTAGCTTTAGCAATAAGAGATGAAAAAGAAATTGAAGGACCTACAATTGGCAATGAGGAAATAAAAGTTTCACTCTTTGCAAATGATACGATGGTATACTTAGAGAACCTAAGAAAATCATCTAAAAATTGCTTGAAACAATGAACAACTTCAGCAAAGTAGCAGGATATAAAATAAGTCTACATTGATCATCATCATTTCTATATTTGCACAACAAAGCCAAAGAGAAAGAGCTAGAAAGAGAAATTCCATTTAATATAACTGCAGGCACTACTAAATACTTGGGAATCTATCTCCCAAGACAAAGGCAGAAACTATTTGAATACAATTACAAAACACTTTTCACACAGATACAGACAGATCTAAACAATTGGGAGAAATGTCAATTGCTCATGATTACATTGAAATAGTGTAATAAAAATGACAATTCTTTCTAAATTAAATTCACATTCTGTGCCTACCAATCAAAACATCAAATTACTATTTTACCAAGTTAGAAAAAATGATAACAAAATTCACCTGGTCAAGAATTTTTAGAGAATTGTTGAAAAAGAAATGCAAAGGGAGGTGTCCTTGTTCTATTGGATCTAAAACTATAGTACAAGGCAGTAGACATCAAAACTGTCTGATACTGGTATTGGTTAAGAAATAGAGTTATGGTCCAGTGGATTAGGCTAGTAACAAAAGAAAAAATAGTAAATAACTAAAATTATTGTTTGACAAAGCCAAAGACATAAGCTTCTGGAAAAAGTAATCATTATTTGACAAAAATATTTTCAGAAAACTAGAAAATAATATGCCAAAATTTATTAAGCCAAGTGAGACCCATAGCTCACACCCTAAACCAAAATAAGGTCAAAATGGCTACAGGATTTAGACATCAAGGGTGATATCATAGGCCCATTAACAGATCAAGAGGTTATATGTTTGTCAGATCTATGGAAAGTGAATAATGTAAACCAAACAGGAAAAAGAATACATTATAAATGAATGGTTTTGACTATATTGAATTAAAAATGTTTTACACTTAAAGCCAATACTATGAAGATTAGAAGGAACAGAAAAGTGGGAAACAATTTTTGCAGCTAGGAGTTCAAATAAATGTCTCATTTCTAAAATATATAGAGAATTGAATTTCATCATTGTCCAATTTATAAATGGTCAAAGGATATGAACAGGCAGTTTTCAAATGAAGAAATTGAAGCTATATATAATTATATATAGCTTCAAATTCTCCATTCAACAATAATTTGGAGCTATAATGGATAGCTCCAAATTATTGGCAATTAGAGAATTATGCAAATTGCTTTAATTTTCATATTTGCATATAATATATTACCTCACACCTATCAGATTGATTAAGAGGACCAAAAGGGATGATGATCAATGTTGGCGAAGTTGTGGGAAGATCAGAATATTACCACTCTGTTGGTGGAGTTATGAACTAATCCAATCATTCTGGAGAGCAATGTGGAACTATGCTCGAGGAGAAATAAAACTGATCCCACCCTTTCACTAAGCAATACCCATATTAGGTCTTATATCCAAAGGAAATCATAAAAAAATTGGAAAAGTCTCACATGTTCTAAAATAGTTATAGCAACTCTTTTTGAAGTGACAAAGAGTTGGAAACTGAGGTGATGCCCATCAATTGCAGAATGGCTGAGTAAATTATGGCATATGAATGTTATGGAGTACTATAATTCTATAAGAAACCATGAATGATCAGACTCTAGAGAAGCATGGAATGAATTACAGGAACTGATGCTGAGCAAAGGGAGCAGATCCAAGAGTACATTGTATACATTGACAACAACATTGTGAATTGTTCTGATTTGATGGCTGCAGTTCCTCTCAGCAGTTCAGACATCTAGTACAACACTGAGAGACCTGTTATGGACAATGCTATCCACATCCTGATGAAGAAAAACAAAACATAACAAAACAAAGAAAAAGAAAAAGTTACAGAACCTGAATGAACAATATGTTCACTTTTTTAAATGTCTCTAACTTCTTTAAATTTTTCTTTTTTATATTTCTCTTATTTTCCTTACTAACTCATGGTTTTATGTCTTTTCCCTCATTCCTAATTTCTCAAACAGAAAATGACTAATATGTAAACATGTTAAACACAAATGTCATGTACAATGTTCACTAGACTATTAACCACCTAGAGGATGGTATGGGAAGAGAAGGTGGAAGAAAATTATGTAATTTATAAGTATGCATAAGGATGAATGTTGAAAAATTTCATAATATGTAATTGGAAAAATAAAATAATATCAATTAGAAAAATGTCATAAATAATATCAAATTATAATTGATTTATACTGCCCCCTCTTTTCAATTACCTTCCATAGTCATACAATTCTCATCAGCCAAAGCATCATGCAAAACCAAATCAATTCATGAAGCATTGATATCTCCCCCACCCAAGAAAAGGACTCTCTCTCTCTCTCTCCATTTCAAGTCAGAGTTTCAAGCAAAGCAAAATTATTTCAGGTTCTTTTCATGTCCCATGTCCAGTCCAGTACTCTCTCCCTCCATCACTATAATATTCCAACCATAATCCTACAACCATCCCCAACCAAAGTATTAGGTATACTCTCTCCCTCTGTCTCTTTACCACTCTATTCATAGCACTATAATCCTTTTTAACTGAAGTATGAATTAAGGCAAGATCATTTCCTGTTCTATTTTTGTCCAACCCTTTCTCAGTACTCCCACCCAGGGTCCATTATGTATTACAACCCTCCTTAAATAAAATATCTAGCAAAGTAAGGTCACTTCATGATTTAATTATATAGAGAGAGTCTCTATGTATTCTCCCTCCCTCTATCTCTATAGGAAATACCATCCTCATAATTAACATCACTTCATGTGTCAATTATACTCATATCCTTTAAGTACAGTTCCTTCAACTATATTCACTCTATTAGCTATTCTAAGAGAAATACAATTCTCAAGAGTTTCAAGTGTTATTTTCCCTTGTAGGGATGTATACAGTTTAATGTTCTTGACTAGTGTTTTTTTTTTCCCTTTCCATTTTTCTTTTTATGCCTCTCTTGAGTCTCATATTTGGAGACTGAATTTTCTGTTTAGTTCTGAGTTTTTTATCAGAAAATGTTGGAAGTCCTTTATTTCATTGTAATTCAATCTTTTCCCCTGGCAAAATATGCTGAATTTTGCAGAATAATTAATTCTTGGTTGTAATTCAAGGTCCTTTGCCTTCTGAAATATCATATTCTAGACCTTCCTCTCCTTTAATGTTGAAGCTGATAAATCGTGTGTCATTCTAATTGTGCTTCCTTTGTTTTTAAACTCCTTGAAGTTTTTATTCTGGGGTCTCTTTCTGGAATAATTCTGTTTAGTCTTATAAGAACTATTTTTTCTTCTTGATCTAGTATATTACTTTTCTATGATAATCTACTGAAAGATATTTTCCAGCTTCTTTTTTTTTGATCTATCTTTTTTTGATCTGGTAAGCCAATAGTTCATAAATTATCTCTCCTGGATCTTTTTCCAGGTTACTGGTTTTTTCCTAAAAGGTACTTTACATTTTTTCAATATTTCCAGTCTTTTTACTTTATTTGATGGAATCTTGGTGTCTCAAAAAGAGTCATTAATTTCTATTTGTTCAATTCTGACTTTTAGAGCTTTATTTTCTTCCATTATCTGTTGTGTTTCTTTTTCCAGTTAGTTAATTTTGCTTCTAAACTGTTTTTCATTCCAGTTGGTTAATTTTACTATATGATGAGTTATAATCCCTTTTCAAGTGGTCAGTTTTACTTCTTGATCAATTGCATTACTCTCCAGCTGGCTGATTTTATTTTTTGATGAATTAATTCTTTTTCCATTGGTCATCTTTACTTTTAAAGGAGTTAATTTCTTCAATCAATTTTTCATAATTCTTCTGCATGGCTCTCATTTATTTTCCCCATTTTTCTTCCTTCTCTCTTCTTTGGTTTTTAAAATCTTTTTAAGCTCTTCTATGAGGTTTTGAATTTGAATCTAATTAATACACTCCTTTGAGACTTCCCATGCAAGTAAATTTCACTACTTTCTTCTTCTGATATGACATTTTTATCATCTGAGTAGTAGTTTTCTAGGGTTAGCACTTATTTTTTGTTTTTTCCTCATTTTGATAGTTGAGCTCTGCTCCTGGGTTATGAAAATATAGTCTTGAATTTTTTATTCTGCACCTGTGGCCTCATCCCTGGTTTATTGCTTGCCAAGATGTTGCCTATGTAGCCCAGGTATTACCTATTCAGAGGTTTCTTTCCTCCTTTATGTCCAGGTTGTATCTATGCAGGGGTTTGGGCACAATCTTTTACTCCAGTGTTCCCAAGGCTCAGACTTTGTCTGGAGTTGGCACCCTCCCTGCTAATCTGCTAGCCAGTTGAGCCAAAACCTGGACTGCAGTCAAGCTTCATGGATCTGAACTGAATAGAGAAGCATTTTTCTAAACAGTTGTCTGATCTGTTTAAAGAAATAAGTTCAGATGTAGGTTCCAAAATGTCAATTTTATAGAATATTTAAAGAATATTTGAAGGAGTCTCAAAATATCATATTGTACAGAATGCATCTATGGACAATCCATTTCCCTTAGTGCTTGGGACTATGAACCTCTTGCTCATTGGCAGAAATTATGTGTACTACATTTCCCAGAAGGCAATGTGTGTACCTACTGCATAGGAATGTTACCCAGTATGAATTCTAATTAGATAGGATGCTCTATATGACAAAATGGATAAAAAAAAATGTTTGAAGAGCTTTGCACAGGGTGATAAAACACAGGCATTCAGGCTGGAAGACTGAAATAAATGGTCATCATATTCAGACCCTGTTGATAGGCATAGGTGCTGTACCAAGATGTTGTACTATTTGGTTTAAGAAATCAGAGAACTTACCACTGCTTGCTGACAAGTCAGTATTCACTAGATTGCTTCCCAAGAATTAAAAAAGAAGTGACTAAACTGAGAAGCTTCAGTTTTAGTCTTCTACCATGATGATGTGAGAGTAATCTGAGTCTGTCCCTTTCTTGTTGTATTGGAGTGAAAGAGGAATTCATTGGGGAAAATGACTGAAGGTTTTCTGGAGATTTAGACAATGTTTCCTACTAGATTCAAACTATTAATATTTGTCTTATTATTTTTTCACTTAGTGCCTTTTGCCAAGGAGAAAATAAAAATCTTTTCTGTTCTATACGCAACTAATCCCAATTCCTCCAAGAAGTATTCACTAATTCCCTTCAGGTGAATATAATTTCTTCTCTCCCCCAGACCTCTAGTAGAATTTGTTCTACTTTGCATATTTATATCATTTTTTAACTACAGTGAAATCATAAATTCATTGAGAACAGGGATTGGTCTTATACATATTTTTATTATTCACCATTGCCTTGCACAAATGGAATAAAACATGTTTAATAAATGTTTGCTAAAGGTAAAGAATTATCATTTCAATTCACAATGCAAATACAAGCCTGATTGTAACCCCTATCTCAAAGTTAATTGATATGATACTTTCTTCTTATTTGGGGGATGAAATACCTTTATAAGGTGGAATTGATGAAAAGAGAACTTCAGCCTTCTTTAGTCCTCTTAGGTTTCTTCAAGCCTCAAGTCTTCTTCAAGTGTAGATTTGCTTCAGGCAGTTTGGGCTTCCAGATCTAAAAGGGAAGATGGAGATGCCAACCCCACTTCAGGTTGCTAACGGAAAAAACATTGAGGAACAGCATATGAGGAACAGCAGTCTCTGTCCTGTCTTTATCTCAGCTTGCAACACTTAGAGACTTTGGGGAGTTTCCCTTTGGGTGAGATCTAGAATTCTTTTTCTTTCTTGGTTAAGCTGAGTTATCACATTCCCAAAGGGCAAATCACTTCACTCTGAATTGTCTGATATATTTTCTCCTATGTATACCTTCTCTGCTTTCTGTTTTGCTGTTAATTTGGATATATGGGTCTCTGTTATTTGCTCTGTGTGTTCATTTTGGAATTGATATTTGGTGTGAAAGGACTTTTCTCCCCAAAATGTCAAAGTGATCAATTTGAACCTGATCATATCCCCAGGACTGACAATATTTAAGGGAGAAGATAGAATTCTAGTTTATGTACCCCCTCCCAAAGGGCATAGAGTAGCCTCTGGTCCCAACTTCTTCCCTCTCTCCTGAAAGGAATGAAAGTCTCTTGGAGAAGGTGCTAGAGATGTCTAGTTAGTTCTAACCTCAAGTGATGACCCCATGCTAGAAGTTGGAGGGATGACCCTGACAATGTGTGGGAATCCTCTTACACATGAGTCCCTTTCTTTATATGTCAATCACTCTCTATATAATTAAAATTACCTTAAAAATAACAGTCCAAAAACTAATTCAGATTGCCTACAAGAAGCAATGGAAATTTATATTAAAGTGAGGGGAAAAGGTTTAACTTGACCGTTAACGGCAGGAAAAAAATGGTTCTAGAATACATAGCACTGCAGAGAAGGGCAGTATTGAACTGAATTCCAAAGAGGGGCTTTGGCTATCTTGAGAAAGATATCTTAGTGAAGGAATCAAATAATCCATACTATTTGTTAATCGCCCTCTATTTGTTAGGGGGATACAAGAAGTAGACAATATAAGAAAGAGATAGATGAAGAAAAGAGCTGGGAGAAAGACAAAGGTAAACTTCCTACTTTGCAAAATTATCTAGCACCTGGGGAGCTGAAGTCACCAGTTAAAAAGCACCACCATCGATTTGGACACATGATGTTCATCCTGGGATGCACAAAATGGTTTACCCTAGTCAAAGGGTTAATTCATAATATAGATGGAATAATGCTGCCAGACAACATTGAAGGACAAGTGAGAATCAGGGACAGTCAAATGCAGAACAGTTGTTTTTAAAACTCGATTAAACTGTCAAAACTTATTATGAAAGGGCCACGATGGCAGCAGGAGAAGAGCCTCTCCTAGGAGCTCTCTCCAAAATATTTGAAAAATCTTAAAATTATGCCTCTAAATTTCCAAAAGACAAAACCCACAGAAAGATCCGGTGAGGTAATTCTCCAGTCCAAGGTAACCTGAAAAATAGTTGGAAAACACTGTTCCACAGGGTTAGTGGGCTGCCCCAACAGAGTGAAGAAACCTCAGCCTCCTAGAAACAGCCCCAGGTACCCAGGAGCCCTGGCTCCCAGCAGCAAAAGTAGTTTCCTGACCTGCACCCCAGGGAGCACAAAGCACAAATTGGAAGATCAGCAGGGAGACCTCTGCTAGAGCGTGAACCACAGGCCATTAACACAGTCATAACAGTCAGCACACCCAGATCCAGGAAACAGAAGCACCCAGAGCCGGTAAGCAGGAGCCTCCTGGCAGCTACGCCCTAAGTGCTCAGTCTACCTAAGGCAAGGGAGTGGAGGGAGACTTCTGAAGTCTGTCCTCTGTCCCTGAAACAGGACTCTGGGTCTCTGACCATATTCAGATCCTGATCACAGTCTAGGCCCCCCCATAGAACAGGGACCTCCCCCAACCCCATGGTGGAGGGGTGAGCATGTGGTCATTAACAGACCAGGAGAGCAGTCAAAGCCTCATATACTGAGGTCCCTATGGGGGTGCCCCAATAAAACTCAAAAACTCAGGAAGTACCCCAAAACCAGGCATAAGTTGTGGAAATGAGTAAATGGGGGTAGGGGGAAGGAAATTGACCATTGACAAATACTTTGTCTATGATCCCAAGGAGGATCAAAATACTCAGTCTGAAGATGAGGAAATACAAGCTTCTGTATCTAAATACTCCAAGAAAAATGGAAGTTGGGCTCAGGCTATGACAGACCTCAAAAAAGGTTTTGAAAATCAAGTAAGGGAGATAGAAGCAAAATTGGGAAAAGAAATGAGAGAGATTCAGGAAAAACATGAAAACAAAGTCAACAGCTTAGTCAAGGAGATCCAAAAAAATGCTGAAGAAAATAACCAACATAGGCCAAATGGATAAAAGAGTTCAAAAAACTTACTGAGGAGAAGAATGCTTTAAAAAGCAGAATTGACCAGATGAAAAGGAGATAAGAAAGCTCTCTGAGCAGCCAGAAGAACAAAATGTAAATATCATGGAGCTGCAGTCAGAATCACACAAGACTTAGGAGCAACCACATTAAGAATTTGTAGGGCTTGGAATATAATATCCCAGAAGGCAAATGAGCTTGGAATGCAACAGGGAAAGAACTACCCAGCAAAACTGAATATCCTCTTCAAGGGGAATAGATGGACTTTCACTGAAAAAGGGTGTTATGTTTGCTCTTGAACAGAAATATTTTAGTGCCTTCAGTGGGGGGTGGGGGAAGGGAAGCAAGAATAGGGGCAAATCTGTAAACTCAAAACAAATAAAATCTTTCATCAAAAAAAAAATAAAATAAAATGAAAGGGTCAGGCTAAAAAAAAGCCTTGCTGATTGGTTGCAAGGAAATCAGTACTAGCTAGAAGAGAGGAGAGTAGATCCATTTTCCCTTCCCAGATATGAAAAGCTCCAAAAAAGACTTGTACTGGCATTCTTTTTTTTCATTCCCTGCCATCTGCTTAAGTCTTGTTTTTTTTCCCTACATATGTATATATTTTTAGATATTGTGTCAAATTTCAAGCATACTGCTGACCATCACTAATCAATCATTATCAGTAGAGTTCTAGAAATTTCTTTCTCTCTCTTTCTCTCTCTCATTCTCTTTCTTTCTGTCTCTCTGTCTCTTTCTTTGTCTTTCTCTTTGTGACTGTATCTGTTTCCGTCTCTCCCTCTTTCTCTCCTTGTCTTTCTCTGTCTCTGACTCTCTGTATCTCAGTCTCTTTGTCTCTCTCTCCATCTTTCTGTTTCTGTCTCTGTCTCTCTGTGTCTCTGTCTCTCTCTGTCTCTGTGTGTGTGTCTATCTCTCTCTGTTTCTGCCTCTGTTTCTGTCTGTCTGTCCCTCCCGCCTTCTCCCCCATTTTTCACTTTCCTTTCTTCCTCTTTTCTCCTTATCCCTACACTCCTCCTTACTTTTTGGAAGGGAAAAAGGAAAGTGCATAGAAAGGGGGAAGGGTAGGAGTAGGAAAGAAAAGGATATCCATCTATGCCCCACTGAACAGACTGGTACCAATCAGGTCTTCCTGCTTGCTCATGCCAGCAGAGTTTGTAAAGGTATAATGAAGATTCAAGATTCAAATTAAAACTCAGGGAGAAACAATTTCAGGAAGAGACCAGGCTTCGAGCAGCCTTCAGGCTAAAATGAAGCCTGAATGTAGCACTCATAAATACACAAGCCATCCAAACCTCCTTACTGATTCAGCCCAAATTAAATACACTTACTTTTAAAAGGTTAGCAATTCCAGCTTTTGCTGAAGTGCTCATTCCCCTGCACTTTGTTTTAATATTGCCCTGACAAATGACCCCCACTTGGAGGATTTATTTCCCCTTAGATTTAACTCACCATATAATAATAGCTAAGAAATCATAATACTTCATGGGGAGATTACTGATAACAAGGAGTGTGTGCAGTTGATTCTGTCCAGGCTGGGGAAGGGAGATGCAACCCCCCAGAGCAGGCCTGAGCTTAGATGTAGCCCAGCATCTCTGGTCCTGATGGCACTCTGCTAATCAGCCTTCTGCCTCACAGCACAATGAAGTTATGTATATGCCTCATGACAGGGTAATTATATACCTAGATGCTGCCCACACAGAGCATATTCCACAGCCACCCACCAAGACCTCCAATTTAAAAAAAGAAAAAGGAAAAATCACAAGCTGATGAGGAAGAATTTGTCTTTCCATTCAACTTTTTCCCTTTACAAATCTTGTCCTGACAAACATTAGGAGAGTAACTAAAAAAGAGACAAAGCTGCCTCATTGGCATACAGACTTCCTGGCTCCTGGGGAAGAATAATCTGCTCTATTTTAGTGCCCACTTCTGGAGCCTCCTGACAGTGGTGTCTCCACGGGGTTTCCTTGGAAGCAGCTGGTACTAGTTGTTTGACTTAAATAAGGAGTATCTTCAGTACTTGAGCCATATGCATGTGGGACATGAAATGGTGGGGGGTGGGGGGTGGTGGAAAAAGGTAAGAGCATTCTGTCTAAAGGCAGCCTGGGCTTGAAGCTTATCATCCAGTGCAGACACTAAGACAGCTGAACACCATCCATCCATTTAGGCCACAAATATTTACTGAGAAGTTACTGTGCAGAAACTATCATTTTGGCTCTTGGGGAATACAAAAATGTACCAGACATCCTCCCTACCCTCAAGAGCTATAAGATAGTGTAATAAATATATGGCATGTATACAAATATTTAAGCCATACCTGTGATTTCATATGTTTAATTCCTCTTTGTACCCAAATAACTATAATAAAAGGCAATCTGTATGCAAAGTGTCAATTGAATGTTTAACATAGCATGTAGTAGGAGAAAGATTTTGGGAAAATATTTTGTGACTAAAAGGAGTGCATTCTTTTTCCTGGGAGGGGCTTTCCAGAAATAATAATAATATTCTGGTTGAGCAAGCAGATTGCTAAAAAACTATTGAGCCTCCCATTACTTGAAGTCCAGGACTCAACTTTCTTTCTATGGCAGAGCAATCTTTAACTGACTCAGTAAAATGACACTGAATGTTGGAGATAGGCTTCATACTCTTAGAGGACCTGAAAAACTATAGAAACCAAATCAGAAGAGTGGGGAAGGGGGAGACAGAAATGAGGGATTCCACGTTAGCTGCTAGCATCTGTATCTTTAGTACAATAATATACTCCTTTCCTTTCAGTTGGACTACTCATCTTATTTGACCTCCAACCAAGTAGACTCACTAGGGACTGAGATTCTCCAAATTAAGGCTGATAAATCCTTCAGCAATAGTAAGGATACTTAACTTGAGTCTGAGAACTTATTAGATAGGCAACTAGAGAGGTACCTAGAGAGAAAGCGAGTTAGATAAATAGATAGATAGATAAATAGATAGATAGATAGATAGATAGATAGATAGATAGATAGATAGATAGATAGATAGATGATAGATGATAAAGAGATACAGAGGCACAGAGAGATAAGTGAGAGGTTATAGATAGGCAACCATTTCAACATAATTGGGTTTTTTTGCATTCCTCTTTTATTTTATGAATTTTAGAAAATATTAAAATTTTAGAAAATATTTGGTCATAGACTTGACCAAATGGATCCAAGAGAGCAAGGACATAGCATTGCTTCACTTCATTGGTGACTTGGAAATCACAAGAGTATTCTCCACTATCCAGAACCCACACAAACTTGCCATCATGAAAATACATACAATACTGATGAACTTCTCTGGGTAACCAAATTTTGACATGATTTTCCATAAACTTTCATGACATTATCAAAGATCTTTGTTAGAGCTACAAATTTTGTATACACACCTCTGTGTATACAGAAGAAATTATGTCCATGACAGAGGAAAATGGAAAATAGCTGTACTGCAGTGGAAAAAGCTCTGAATCTAGGCTCTTTCTTTGCTTCAAAATCTATGTGGTAGTTCAAGGACTAGGAAAAAGTGTAGACCCTAGGATCTTGTGACTCTAAAAGGTCCAAAGGATTGCTTATAGCATCCATTCATTCCACAAAATGAGTTTGTAGAATTGATGTTCCAAGGAAAGAAGAGAGTGGAGCATTCCTCCACATCTGATTATTTTAAAAATGTTTCAAGTCAGTTTACCATTAATGTCCTGAGGAGCAAGGAGCAACTTTTGAAAGTGAACATCAGGAAAAAAATTCTAATGGTATCAGAATCCAACAAGCGCTTTTGCTGCACCAATATATGAAGCTGGTAGTACCTATACTATGTAAAAAAATGATATCTTGATATTTATTATTGCTGTATCTTTGATGTAAATATCCCTTTGTAAAAGGCATCCAATGTTATATCATTGAGAGGAACACAATCAGTTGGGATTCAAGTTAATGGCAGAGAGAATGATCACTCATCAATTCTGTGTACCCCAGAACCTTGAGGGACACATATAGCTAACCTAACCCTCTGAGAGGATGCAAGGGAGTTTTTCATTACAGATAGATAGATTGATTGGTGATTGACAGATAGATAGATAGATAGATAGATAGATAGATAGATAGATAGATAGATTGAATTTTTTTGGTTCTTGTCCTTTGATATCAAAGAAAATTAAAATTACATCACTATTTTAAAAAAACAAGCTACAGTGTGTCCAATGGTGACTGATCAGAGTAATATGAAATCGGAATACTCTACCACAGGTTAAATACAAATAGTCCATGGGAACACCTGGGGCAGATTCTCTATATCTGAGCATATCACATTTCTATTTTGCTCATAGAGCACTGAACCTTTTCTGATGAGGGCACACCATGCTGGGCAGTCCTTGATAGTGTATCCCGTGTTGCACAATCAAATCAAAAATTCTTTTTTTTTGGTTTAATTATTTTATAACATTACAATAATCTTGTTGTGAGAGCAAACATAACCCTCCTCTTCCCCAAAAAAGATGAGGAAACTTCAAGAATAGTGAGAGAGGAAAAAAAGTGTACTTCAGTCTATGTTCATATTCCAATACCTCTCTCTCTGGGATGAATTGCCTTCTTTATAATAAGTCCACCAAAGAAGTTGCTTCAATATTTTTCCTACAGTTGCTATTACTAGCTGTGTTTTCCTCCACTCTATTACTTCCCACTTTCATTTATTCTATTCTCTCTCTCTCTCCTTTCACCCTGTCCCTGTTCAAAAGAATGTTGTTTCTGAGTACTGTCTCCCACAATCTTCCCTCTCTTCTATCACCTACTCCCCCTTTATCTCCCTCTGTTTCCCCTTATCCCATACCTTTCCTCTAATTTTTCTCCAAGGTAAGATAGATTTCTATATCCTTTTATGTGTGTATGTTATTTCCTCTCTGAGCCATTTCTGATGACAATGAAGGCTCACTCATTCCCCCTCACCTTTCCCCTCCATCCATTGTAAAAGCTTTTTCTTGACTCTTATGTGAAATATCTTATCCCCTTCTTCCTCTCCTTTCTCTTCCTCCTAGTACTTTCCTTTATCACCCATTGACTCCATCTTCTTACTACAGTATTCAGCTCATTCCTGTACCTTGTCTATATATGCTCCTTCTAATTGCTTTTATAAATGAGAAAGTTCATATTAGTTATCAGAATCTTCTTCCCATGCAGTAATACAAACAATTCAACATCATTAATTTCCTCATAGTTAGTCCTTCTTGTCCAGCCTCTCTGTGGTTCACCTGAGTTCTGTATTTGGAGATAAAACTTTCTTTTCAGCTCTGATTGTTTCAATAGGAAAGTTTGAAAGTCTGCTGTTTCATTGGAAGTCCATCTTTTCCCCTGAAAGTTTTGCCAGGTAGTTGATTCTTGATTGTAAACCAAGATCTTTTGCCTTCTAGAATAACACATTCTCATCCCTATGAGCCCTTAGTGTAGATGTTGCCAGATCCTGTGTAATCCTGACTATAGAGCCATGGTAGTTGAATTGTTTGTTTCTGGCAGCTTTCAGTATTTTCTCTTTGATTTGGGAGTTTTGGAATTTGGCTATACTATTCCTGGAAGTTTTTCTTTTGGGATCTCTTTTAGGAGGGGATCGGTGAATTCCCTCAATTTCTATTTCAATCTCTGCTTCTAGGATCTCAGGACAATTTTGCTGAATTATTTCTTGATAAATGAAGTCTAGGCTCTTTTCCTGGTTGTGACTTTCAGGTAGCCCAATAATTTTTAAATTATCTCTCCTGGATAAACTTTCAAGGTCAGTTGTTTTTTCCAAAAAAAAATTTTCACATTTTCTTCTAATTTGGGGTATTTTTGGAATAGTTTTATTTCTTCCTGATTTCTTGAAAAATTATCAGCTTCCTTTAGTTTCATTCTACATTTAAAGGAGTTATTTTCTTCAGAGAGCTTTTTTTATCTCCTTTTCCAGATGACCAATGCTTTTTAAGGCATTCTTCTCCTCATTTGTCTTTTTTTTGCTTTTTTCATTTGACCTAAACTGGTTTTAAGCATCATATTTTCTTCAGTATTTTTTTATATTTCTTTCACTAAGCAGATGACTTGGTTTTCATGGTTTATCTGCATTGTTCTCATTTCTCCTCCCAAATTTTTCTCTACCTCCCTTGCTTTTCAAAGACTTTTTTTTTGAGTTCATCCATAGCTTGAGTCCATTTTCTATTTCTCTTGGAAGTTTTAGGTACAGAAGCTTTGATTTTTATCATTTTCTGAATCTTCCGTGGAACCAAAGTAATTTTCTATGATTAACTTCTTTTTCTTTTATTTCCTCATTTTCTCAGCCTATGACTGATTTACTGCATGCACTTCCAGGGCTTTGGGGGGGCAATTTTGTATTACCCAATGGGACTTTAATGGCTCCAAGGTCTTATGAGAGGCTCTCCTGCCTGTGCTTTGGTATGTGAATGACCACAGGCCCTCCCCTCTGTCCTGGAGCTGTGAGGGGACTCCCTGTTAAACTATGGTGGTATAGAAAACCAAACTGCAACCTGGATTTGAGCGTGGGCAAACAACTGAGTTCTGCACCAGGGAGAGTAGAGAGAGACCTCTGCAGTCTCCCCCCACCCCATTACTGTCTGTGGGCTGTGCTCTGGAGGTCAGCACAATAGTTCTTTAGGACTTCAATTTAGTACTCTAATACCTCTTCTTTCCTTCATTTTCTTTTGGAGCCTCTCAAAAACTGAACTAGCTCAGCAATGTGTTTCAACCTTATTATCAATGTATTATAAAAGTATACCACCAAGGTAAGTGAACCTATTCACAGCATTCAAAACTTCTGAAATTTGCTGTAACCAATGGTTCCACATATGAATGATGTGGTGACAGATATGGAGTGCCTGTGCTTTCTTGGCACTGATTGCTAAGTCAAAATTTGCACAAGAAGCAAAGAATTCATCTATCCTTTTTGTATCTCAACTTCAGTTAGTGCTCAATTGTCTGTAAACAGAACATCATGTACCAGTACTTCCTTGACTTTGGACTTGGCTTCCAGGCTTTTGAAGTCAAAGAATTTACCATCAGCTACCATGGTATCTGAACTTGATGTTGTGTTCATCCTTAGTGAAGGCATATGATGATATGGCTAAAAATATCATGCTTAAAAGCAATGTTTCACTCCATTGGTGACTGAGAAATTGTGAAAGCATTGTCCACTAGCCAAAATCTGCTCAAGCATGCTATCATGAAATTAATATACAATATTGAAGTACTTCTCCAGAGAACCAAACTTTAACATGACTTTTCATATGTTCTCATGACTGACACTATCAAAGACCTTGGCCATATCAAGGTTGTATACAGAGCTCTGTTCTGCTCCTGGCATTTTTCCTGGAGTTGTCTGGCAGCAAACATCATTTTGACTGTTTCTTGATCCTTTCTGAAACCACACTGACTCTCAGTTCATTGACCCCCTTCTAGGAGAAGGACCAGCCTAGTATGGAGAATATTGTCAGCAATGTCTAAGAGAGAAAAACTCCTGTGATTTTCACAGAACAATCCATTCCCTTTACCTTCATAGAGGTGGAAAATGGAGACATCCTTGAACTCTTGAGGGGATAGCCTCATCATACCATATAACCTTGAAAATTTCAGTCAGCTTTTATATGAGCAATGGATCCCACCATCTTGTAAATTTCAGTTGGAATAGAATCAGCACCAGGTGTTTTGCTACATTAAGGAGTCTAAAGGCATTTACAACTTCTTTTACAGATGGAACTTCAGTTAGGGATGGATTGACTTAAACTTGAGGTAAATGGTCAATGACTTCTGCAGTGATTGGTAACAGTATATTAAGAGCACTATGTAAGTGCTTGGCCCTCTCTCTGAGATCATATCCCTATGATTATTTGGTCTATAAATGTCCTTCAGGGGATCATAAAAGCACTTTGAATTTTTTTGCAATTTTATCTGCCTTCTTATTGAACCAAGAATAATACATTTCTCTATACTTCACATGTATTCTACTTTTGATGAAATTAAATACTGCCTTCTTAGAAATAGATGAACTATCCTTCTGGTAAAACCTGTGAAGTTCTCATTTTTCATTTAGCAGCTTCTGTATTTCCCCATCATTTTTATTAAACTGATCTTGATGTTTGTGAGTGTTCTGAAGCAGATGAACAAATCTCTGAAAGCTGAGTACTCCTTTTCTGCTCCACTCTTGTCAGCTGTGAACTGGCTCAGCTTTTCATCCAAGTAAGTAGAAAACTGTTCTTATGCAAAGAAACACTTCTGGTATTCATTTTTCCTTGGTGCAATTGCTTTGGTTGAATGTGAGTACTTACTTGGAGAGGGTGAGTCTATGATCAGTTCAGCACTTTACACTACAAGATCCCTTGTCATTCTCACATCCTGTGTCTCTTTTTTCTTATAATCACATAGTCTATTATATGCCAATGTTTGCTGCGAGGGTTTATCCAAAAAATATTATTCCATTTAGGTAAACAAAAGACAATGTTCATGATGAGGTCACAATATTCATATATCTTCAGTAATAAGTGAGCACTGCTGTTGATTTTTCCAACTCCATTACCCTCAAGGACTCCCTGCCATATTTGAAAATTTGAGCCTTCTCTAGTATTAAAATCACCCAGATATATAAACTTGTCTGCTTTTGATACATTGAAAATAAGAGTCTCCAGGTCTTCATAAAATTTTTCTTTGACCTCATCAGGATTCATCATGATGAGAACATAGGCACTGATGATGGTGGCATAGTGTTTTCCTGAAAGTAGTAATCACATTGTTATAAAACTGTTCTGTTGGTAAACATTCAAGCTTGTGGATTGGATTAACTCTGATTTCAAAACATACCCCAACTTCATGACATTCCCCTTCACTGCAGTCACTCCAGAAAAATGTATATACAGCTCTGCTTTCAATAATTTGGTCTTCATTTACCAGCTTGGTTTCACTCAGGGCTGCTATTTGGACGTGATACCTGCTGAGTTTTCCTGAAACAAGAGCTGTTCCTCTGAAGTTTTTATTTCTTTTTTTGTGTGTGTTTTGACTGCAGGGTGAGATTCCTTCCTGGCACGGTAATCAGACCAGGGCTGGGTAAACAGATAATTTTCTATCCCCTGCCTCATGCCAGGAGGTGAGCAATGTGATTCTTAAAAGGCTATTCAGATACTCAGAAGGCTGCCAAATCCCACAGTTGTTTCTAATGAGGAGATTTCCTCATGGCCTTCACCACCTGTGTACAGGTTTCTGAATACAGCTCCCAATGTTTCCACACCTGCTTCATCACTTGCCTATTGCCATAGGACAGAGGCATAGGACAGAAATAGGAATGGTAAAATGGTATGAGTGATATCTTTTGATTCATGCATAATTTGACTTTAAGTGAGACAGAGTTGCACAAAGTTGTCAGTGCCACTCTCTCATTCAAAGTCATCATAGTATAGTAGCAAGACAAAGTCAAGACCACTGATGATGACTTGAGATGCAGTAAATGACCTTGGCATCCTTGACGTCTAAACAAGCTTTAAGAGATCCACAATATCTGCTTCAGCTGTCTTCATGGCCACTGGAGCAAATTGTTCTCATCTGCCCATTCCATCAAAAGTCTTCACATGTTTGGGGTAAAACTCCCCCTAACTCATTGACAGATTTGAGTTGCCCTCAGTTACCCTCAATTTAGTTTAGCCCAGCAGCTGAAATGGTTTGCTAGAGTATGGCTGCTGAGCAAGCTACAGCTACTTGGAGCTACAGGTGGAAGTTAAATGGCTCAGTGGATATCAAAGGTGGACAACAGCCTTGAAAAGGGCTTGGCAGCCTGCACACCTGAGATACTTGTCTTCTTTGGACATAGCCTACATCCCAAATACACACATACATAGATAATTTATCAAGTTCATTATTTATGCCAAATAGTATGCCAAATGCCAAGCACACAAATTTAAACAAGATAGAGTCTGTCCTGAAATAGCTTACATATGAATGGAAGAAGAAAATAAATAAAAGAGAATTATAAATGGAGAAGAAAATAAATAAAAGAGAATTATAAATGGAGGAGGAGCATAACATGATTTATGATTACTAAGTTGGAAGTGATGTGGAAGATTGGTTGTAGGAAAGGTTAGGTGAAAGCTCACTCAGGATGGTTTTAGGAGTTGAATTCAAGTTTCCTGTAGAGATAACTAAAGTGGAAGTGGAATAGGTAAAAATTCATGTGAGGAAGAAGAAAGAAGAAATTCCGTGAATAGAGTATGGCATGAGCAGTCAACAGGTTATATTTAAAAGGCAGAAAGAATAATTTGGCTGTCATATAAAATGGTAGCTAAATGTGGAAAACCTTGAATGACATATCAAGAAATTTTAATTTAATTGGTTAGGCAATTTGGAGGTATTTAATTTCATTGTTGTTAGCAAAAGACATGAGTTTTATCTATGCATGAGAAAAACTTTTCTAGTAACTGTATATGGGATGGATTGAAAGAGAAAGAAATATATAGATGAAAAAGAATCTAAAGATGTTATTCATATTATCATAAAATTTAAAGCCACAAAGGACTTTGGAGATCTAATTCCTTCATTCAAAGAAAAGGCAAGTAAGTCCAGAGAGGAAAAGTAACTTGTTCAGGGTTCAAGTGGTAGTAAATACCAGAGAAAGAGTCCAAACTTTTATTCCCTGTCTCCAAATTCAGTGATCGCTTCACCCTATCAGTAACTTGGGGAAGTCCAGGTCAATGGTAATGAAAGTCTACACTACAGTGGTGGCATCACGAACAGAGAGAAGGGAATAGATGAGAGGTACATTATAGAGATGTAATCAACTGGAATAATGATATCCGGAATATGAAGGATGAGGGGAAAAGAATATATAAATTTCAAATATGGGCAACTTTGTGAATAAAAATACAAGAGGAGGAAGATTTTTGTTTTTGTTTAGTTTGTTTTGTTTTGTTAAAAAAAAAACTTGCTATAAGAAGAGAGACATTTTTGTGTCAAAAAGCCAGGGTAAATTTATCTAGCTCTTATAGAAAGTTTATGGGATATTATAAAACAATCTATTTTATAATCTTGGAATCTAAATATCTTATTAACATTACTAATTCACTTTTACATAGTCTAATATTTGTACTTCTTTCCTCACAACAGTCCTATGGCACTAGAAGTTTACAAATGAGAAATGGGTTTTTTTAGAAAAATTGTATTTATTTTGAATTTTACAATTTTTTCCCCTAATCTTGCTTCCCTCCACCCCCCCACAGAAGGCAGAGTCTGTTAGTTGTTACATTGTTTCCATTGTATGCATTGATCTCAGCTGAATGTGATGAGAGAGAAATCATATCCTTAAAGAAGAAAAGTAAAGTATAAGAGATAGCAAAATTAAATAATAAGACAACTTTTTATAAAAAAAGTTAAAGGTAATAAATAGTCTTTGGTCTTTGCTCAAACTCCACAATTCTTTCTCTGAATACAGATGATATTCTCCATCACAGAAACCCCAAAATTATGCCTGATTGCTGCACTGATGAAATGAGCAAGTCCATTAAGTTTGATCATCACCCCCCATGTTGCTGTTGGAGTGTACAGTGTTCTTCTGGTTCTGCTCATCTCACTCAGCATCAGTTCATGCAAATCCTTCCAGGCTTCCCTAAATTCCCATCCCTCCTGGTTTCAACCAGAACAATAGTGTTCCATCATGTACATTTACCACAGTTTGTTAAGCCATTCCCCAACTGAAGGACATTCACTTAATTTCCAATTCTTTCCCACCACAAACAGGGCCTCTGGGAATATTTTTGTACAAGTGATGTTATTACCCTTTTTCACAATCTCTTCAGGCTATAGACCCATTAGTAGTATTGCTGGATCAAAGGATATGCACAATTTTGTTGTCCTTTGGGTTAATTCCAAATAGCCCTGCAGAAAGGTTGGATGAGTTCACAGCTCACCAACAATGTATTAGTGTCCCAGATTTCCCACATCCCTTCCAACATTGATCACTGTCCTTTCTGGTCATATTGACCAGTCTGAGAAATGTGAGCTGGTACCTCAGAGATGCTTTAATTTGTATTTCTCTAATAAATAGTGACTTAGAGCAATTTTTCATATGACTATGGAGCACTTTCATTTCCTCATCTGTAAATTGACTTTGCATATCCTTTGACCATTTGTCATTTATGGAATGACTTATTTTTTAAAAAAAATTCAACTCAGTTCACTTTATATTTTAGAAATTAGTCCTTTCTCCAAAATATTAGTTGTAAAAATTGTTTCCATATTTACTACATTTCTTTTTATCTTGGCTACAGTGGTTTTGTCTATGCAAAAGCTTATTAATTAAATGGAAAAAAATTGTCTAGTTTGTTTTTAATGATGTTCTCCATCTCTTCTTTGGTCATAAACTGCTTCCCTTTCCATAGATCTGACAGGTAAACTATTCCTTGATCACTTAGTTTGCTTATAATATTGCTTATAATATTTGCTTTTAATGTTTTATGTCTAAATCCTGTATCCATTTTGATATTATCTTGGTGTGAGGTGTTGGTCTAATCCAAGTTTCTTCCATTCTAACTTCTAATTTTCCCAACGGTTTTTATTGAAGAGAGAGTTTTTATCCCAATAGCTGGACTCTTTCGATTTATCAAACTGCAGATTACTAAAATTATTTCCTGCTATTGCACCTAGGTTATTCCATTGATCTACCACTCTATTTCTTAGCCAATTCCAGATAGGTTTGATGACTGATGCTTTATGATATAATTTTAGATCCGGTAAGGCTAAGTCCCCTTCTTTTGAACTTTTTTTCATTAAGTTCCTGGAAATTCTTGACTTTTTATTTCTCCATATGAATTTGCTTACATTTTTTCTAACTCATTAAAGTAATTTTTTTGGAATTTTGATTGGTAGGGCACTAAATAAGTAGTTTGATTTTGGTGGAATTGTCATTTTTATTATATTAGCTCAGCCTATCCATAAGTAGTTGATATTTTCCCAGTTATTTAAATCTGATTTTATTTGTGTGAGAAGTGTTTTGTAATTGTTTTCAAAAAGTTTCTGAGTCTGCCTTGGCAGGTAGACTCCCAAGTATTTCATATTGCATGGAATTTCTCTTTCTAGCTCTTTCTGCTGCATCCTGTTAGTCATATATAGAAATGTTGAGGATTTATGAGGGTTTATTTTATATCCTGTGACTTCACTAAAGTTGATAATTATTTCTAGTAGTTTTTTTAGTTGATTTTTTAGGATTCTCTAGGTATACTATCATGTCATCTGCAAAGAGTGAGAATTTTGTCTCTTCCTTCCCAATTCTTTTTTTTTTAGTTTTTTGCAACACAAATGGGGTTAAGTGGCTTGCCCAAGGCCACACAGCTAGGTAATTATAAAATGCCTGAGGCCGGATTTGAATTCAGGTACTCCTGAATCCAGGACCAGTGCTCTATCCTCTGCCCCACCCAGCCGCCCCTTCCTTCCCAATTCTAATTCCTTCTTTTTCTTCTCTTATTGCTGAAGCTAACATTTCTAATACAGTATTGAATAGTAGTAGTAATAATGGACATCCTTGTTTCACCCCTGATCTTATTGGGAATGCCTCTATCCTATCCCCATTGCATATAATCCTTGTTGATGGTTTCAGATAGATACTGCTTATTATTCTTAAGGAACAATTCATTTATTCCTAAGCTCACTAATGCTTTTAGTAGGAATAGGTGCTGTATTTTGTCAAAGGCTTTTTCAGCATCTATTGATATAATCCTATGTTTTCTGATAGGTTTGTTATTGATAAAATTAATTATACTAACAGTTTTTCTAATATTGAACCAATCCTACATTCCTGGGATAAATCCTACTTGGTCATAATGTATTATCCTAGTGATAACCAAATTGTTAGTATCATAAATAAAAAAGGTGAACTCACCAAAAATGAGGAGGAAATAAAGGAATAATTCAGAATTGTTGTGCCCAACTCTATGCCAATAAATTTGATAATCTATGTTAAATGGATGAATATTTACAAAAATATAAGTTGCCCAGGTTAAATGAAGAGGAAATTAAATATCTGAATAACCCTATCTCAGAAAAAAAAAAATTCAACAAGCCATTATTGAACTTCCTAAGAAAAACTCTCCAGGGCCAGATGGATTTACAAGTGAATTCTATCAAACATTTAAGGAACAATTGGTTGCAATTCTATATAAACTCTTTAGAAAAATAGGTGAAGACAGAACTCTTCCTAACTTTCTATGACACCAATATGGTGCTGATATCTAAACCAGGAAGAGTTAAAAGATGGAAAGAAAATTATAGACTTATCTCCCTGATGAATGTAGGTGAGAAAATCTTAAATAAAATCTTAGCAAAACGATTACAACAATTGAGAAATGTTAAGCTCTCATTTGCCCACTATCACACAGCCAACAGATAAATATCAAAGTTGGGGTCCAGTTTTTAACAAAATGCCTTGCATATAGTTGGCACTTAATAAATGTTTATTCACTAGTTGTTCACATCTGGATCTTCTAATTTCGAGTCTAGTATTCTACCATTTTTACTCTGGATGTATTTTAATTTTCCTTAAAAATGTTTTCATAGACAAAAAAAAGATGGTTACCAGTCAACTGATTTCATAATATAACTCAGTGGAAGGAGAAAATCATCAGACTAGGAATCAGGAGACACTAAGTTTGCTTTTGTTTTGTTTTTAAGGTTTTTGCAAGGTAGTGGGGTTAAGTGGCTTGCCTAAGGTCAGACAGCAAGGTAATTATTAAATGTTTGAGATCATATTTGAACTCAGGTCCTCCTGACTCCAGGGCCAGCACTTTATCCACTGCACCACCTAGCTACCCCTAGGAGACACTAAGTTTGAATCTCACCTAGTGACACTTCCTAATTGGAACACCTCTGACATATAAATTTAGCCTTTCTGTACTTCAGTTTCCACATCTGTAATATAATATCTGTAGTGTTTACCACACAGGGTTGTTGGGAGTGTCAAATGGAAGAACACTTTGCAAATCTTACAATTCTATCTCTAAGTAACAATTATTACAATAATTTTGTTCTCATCTTTGGGTAAGATGTAGTTAAGGCAGAAATGATCCTTGGACAAGTTACTGCCCTATAGTCATTTAATATTTTACAGCATATTAATCTATAAATTGACTGATTGGTTTAATTAAATGGAAAATTGGAAGACAAGTTCTACATAAACACAGGGAGCATCTTCAATAAAACTCCACAGCCAGATAGGATTTTGGAGATGAAGAATGATACTCTTTGCTCCCACATATATGGCTTTGATTTCTCCTAATAGATTTCTATATTTTGAAAGTTTTCCTTCACTTATAGTTTGGAGGTTTTAAATATTTTAAATTTTATTCTTAAGTTTTTATTAATCAGTATTATATTTGGGTTATTGAGGGCAAGTTTTGTCAGAAATAACTCTATAATTCCAATTTTTTTTAAATTCTCAAGAATATATAGGAATTATCTTTAAAACCACCAGCAGCAGAAGCAATAGCAATCTCTCAGGGTTTTTTTTATCTAATGGAAATTTTTTCTTGCATGTAGTCCTCTACCCTGCCATTCCATAACTTTATATTAGCTGTACCCCATGACTGAATTCTCTTCCTTTTCATCTCCATTTTCTGGATTCTCTGACTTCCTTCAGGTCTTGGCCCTCCACAAGAAGGCTTTCCTGATCTCCTGTAATTCTAATACTTTTCCTCTAATATTATGCCTAGTATGCTCAAGTCTATCTTATTTGTATGTAGTTGCTTGTGTCTTTCCCATTTGGCTGTGAACTTCTTGAGAGCAGAAGCCTTTCTTGTTTGCCTTTCTTTGTGCTCTCCAAGCACTTAGACACAGTGTTGGTGCCCAATAGATGTTTCTTGTCTTTTTGAATCTATCTATTATTCTATGGTTGTCACTTATTATTATAATATACCTACTCATTATTATTTCTGAAAATAAAGTAGAGATGAATGTCAATTTTTGAATGAATTTGAAAGTCTGAAGAAACATATAATTTAGTCCCACAGGAGGGTTACATGATCAGCAGCTTTCTTAGATAAGGACTAAGTGGTCAAAAGATTCCATAGACAGTCAAGTATTGCAAGTTATTAAATTTCATAGCAAGATGTAGGTATGTGGCTTAGATTCTTCCATTAAATAAACAAGCTATATGTCAGTACATTACTATTAATCTGTTCTGGTTTCTTTTAAACTCAAATAAAAAAGTAATTTGCATAGCTCCTACATTCACTGAAATAGTTTCTCTTATATTAGGGGCAGAAGTCAAAGAAAACTTCTGATTCAGAGGCAAATAACACCAATTACAAATTAAAAGTTTTGTTTCTCAAAGTAAGGACTGACAAATTGTTTTCTGTGGGGTGGGGGTGAGGAGGGAAGTAAGATTAAGGGAAAAGGTGTAAAACTCAAAAATAAATAAAATCTTTAGTAAAGCTCAAAAAAAGTTTTGTTTCTGATCCAATTTTCTTCTGGTAAAGTTGTATATTATTCGTCAAGGTTTCTGGAAACTAAAGAATGTTAGCATGAACAAAGACTATATATATGTCCAAATAGCATGCTATTTCTATATTGTGAAAACATGCATATAAACAAATAACAAAAAATGGTGAGACATTTTCTGAATCAATGAATTATAAAATATATGCTTAAGACTCAATACAATTATAAAAGTTCATTGATTAGAAGGGTCAGAGCTCAAATTCAAGCTTTTGTTGTTTATTAATTGTGTGAAATCTTATGAGAGTTACTTAGGCTCTTTTGTCCTCAATTTCCTCAGTTGTCACCTGAGGAGATGGGACTCCAACATTGCTTCCAGTTCTTAACTTATGACCTTCTCTTACTTGTTGCTATGTGACATTTAATTGTAATCTCTTGTCAAAAGTCAAAGCAGTCTTCAGAGAGTTTCTGACATCATAAAGTACCAGGATTATTTCAAGAGGCAGCTTCAGACAGTTCATATCATGGATCAATACATCTCTTAAGTTGATTTTAAGGGGAAAAAAATCCTTATAATTTGCATTATCTAAAAGTGGATTGAGTTATCTGGACATGCAATGAATGCCCAGTGATATCAGAAAAAGGGGACTCTTCAACTAGATAGCCTGTAATGTCCCTTCAGTTCTAAGTGTCTGCAGTCCTCTGAGAGTAAGGAACCACTTAGTCAACTCTTTCTTCCATTCCTCCTAAATGCAAGGCCTTTGGTTAGAATTAAGAAGACATATGATTCATTTACTGAAGGATGTAAAAATTCCATTGGGAGTATATGATACCTATACAAAAAGAGAAATACTTTCTTCTTTTAAATGACAAAGAGTGGCACCCACTCTTTGAGGAAAGAATAATTCCTGGAATGAGAGATCTAGGAGGTACTCACAGAAGGAGATGAAATTAGAGATTAGTCTTGAAGGATGGAAAGCTTTCATATAGGAAAAAGACATTCTTGAGCAGAGAAACTTTATAATCAAAGGTATGAAAGCAGGAAAGTATAAGGAACAAGAGAGAAGACATCTTGAGGCCTTGAGGAAGTTATGTCTCTAGAACTCAGCTTCTTCCTCTAGAAATTAAAGAGATTAGACTTGGTGACCACTGTGCTCCCTTCCAGTTGTAAAATTCTGTAAATCTAAGCTTTCATTTAATCATAGTGTTTAGAGATAAAAGAACTCAGAAGTCATTTAGCCCAAAGATGGCCCACTTATATAGAAAATGGGGCTATTAACTCATAACTAAAGATCCCTAGAGGCTGTTTGTTGACTTAGAAAACCACTTATTAACATTATCTCTGTTCTATTATATTTTTTATCAAATGTTTTAATTATAATTTAATCTGGTTTAGACTATTAAAACTACAGCTAGTGCAATGAATAGAGCAACAGCACTGGAGTCAGGAGGACTTGAATTCAAATGTGGCCTCAGAGACTTAATAAGTACCTAGCCGGAAAAATTTGTAATTTCCCTATGATTTTTACTCATAAGAAAAAAGAGGGGAAATAAAATATTTTTAAAGCTAAAAACAAGTTAATTCTTTCACAGTAAGAAGGGGTAGTGAGGAAAACTGTGGCCACAGGAATTATTCTGTTCTAGATACAATCCTATCACCAATACCTCTTTATTTCTTTGTAAAACTCCACACCCTTAAGAGAAAGTAAGAGGATACCTGCCTTGTCACTAAAGGAGTAATTGACTAGGAAGCTGAGATCATTAGTTCCATTAAGACTTTTGAAGAATGGAAAATGTTAGCTTTTGTAGCGTTTTTCCAACCTTCTCTGTATAATAGAAGCCCAAATTTTAATAACAACCTTCTCCAAGTCATGATGCAGGGCTACAAGATAGAGTTCTTAATAGATATTGAATAACTAAAAGCAGCTGAAGAACTACAAAGGCAGTTGGGTAGCACAATACACAGATTTTTACCTGAGTCTGAAAGACTTTGAGTTCTAATCCAACCTGAAACATTTACTAGCCTTGCAAGCCTGAGGAAATCATTTGTGTTTTCTTCAGTTTCCTCAACTTTCAAATGAGGATAATAATAATACTTATCTCTCAGAGTTATTGTGAGGGGTAAATAAATATTTGCATAAAAGTTTAGCACAGTACTTGCCCATATTTGGTGCCATATCATATTTCCTCCACCACTCTCAAACGTCACAGTCATACACAATAAGGCTCTAGGAGAACATAAGCAAAGTACAATACGTTACCACCAACTTCAAGAGAAGTGATATAAATGAGATGAATCAATTCCACTATGAAAGCTGGGAATATCCAATGAAAATTCTGTATTTCCATTCGTATCTGTGCAATTTTGGGTGGATCCACTGTGGAGATTTTATTAGAGGACTTTGACAATATTTACAAAAGAACAGAAGGCAAGAATAGGTTATGATCTGCATGACTGATACTACCAGCATTGATAACACTATCTGAATCAACTTAGGAAAATTATTTAGCCTCCTTAAGTCTTACACTTTTCTAATCAATAAAATGAGGAAGTTGGATACGAAAACCCCAGAGGGTGCTTTTAAACCAAAATCTAAGCTCCTGTGAAAACCAAAATGTTCTACTACTTAAACTATCTGAAAAAAATGTAATCCAAGTAGAAAGCACATTGACTCTGAAGTCAGAGCTCTTAGATTCAAATACAAGCCCTAATACTATGACCTATGACTTTGAGCAATTCACTTAAACTCCTTTTGTCTCAATTTCCTCATTTACAGAATGAAGGAATTAAACTAGATTAGGAATTTTTCACCTTTGGTCCGTGGACTTGCTTATTTATTAAAAAAATATTTATTTTAGAAAAATTATCTTTCTTTATAATATGTTGTATTTTATTTTGTATAGTTCAAAACATTCTGACAGAGGTTCCATAGGTCTTACTAGTCTGACAAAAATTTCCTTAGCACATATATAGACATATATATATTTAGAGAGAGAGAGAGTTAAGAGTCCCATGGACTAGATGATGTCTAAAATTCCTTAGAGCTTTAGATCTATAATAATAAAATTGTTATAATCTGACAAATCAATACTATTCACTTATTTATATACCAAAAATATTTTCAAATCACTTTTCTCATATGACCCTTGTAAAATAGGTACTGCCAATATGTAGTTCATTTATGTCTGACTCTTCATGACCCCATTTAGGATTTCTTGACAAAGATACTATAGTGGTTTAATATTTTCCTCTCCAGTTCATTTTATAGGTGAGGAAACTGAGGTAAACATGGTTAAATAACTTGTGCAGCGCTGCACAGATAGTAAGTGTCTGGGGTCAGATCTGAAGTCAAAAAATGAATTTTTCTAATTTTAAGCCCAAAGCTCTACACACTGCACCACCTACCTGCCAATATGAGTATTCCTCTTTTATAGGTAAAGGAATTGAGAGATTTCTGTAGAAGCCTGAAAAGTATTTAAAGTATTTAAAGTATAAAAGTATTTAAATGATTTATCCATAATCGTATAGCTAGTAAATAAAGTTATGAAGTCAAATCCAGGTTTTTGTATCATTCTTGTTGTTCAGTAGTTTCAGTCTTGTCCAACTCTTTGTGACTCCATTTGAAGTTTTCTTGGCAAAGATAGAAGAGTGGCTTGCTGTTTCCTTCTCCAGTTCATTTTACAGGTGAGGAAACTGAGTCAAGGAAGGTTAAGTAATTTTCCTACAGTCATACATCTAAGTAAGTGTCTAAAACTAGAGTTGGACTCAGGGCTTCCTAACGCCAGGCCCTGTTTTATCCGTTGCTCTACCGAGTTACACATTCTCTTCCCCCATTTCATCAAATAGCACATGATGAAGGTTTTCAAATTGCTTTCTACATAATTTTTATATACCATATAAATGTTGGACAAAATAATCACTCAACTCCCTTCCAACTCTAAGGTTCTGTAATTCCACAAAATTTCCATGAAAATGGTACCTGGGTAGAGTTTTGAAAGATTTATTTCATATGTGAAAACTCTAGAAATATCTGCAAGCCCTTACAATGAATATTTAAGCTAGAGATGTCACTCAGAACAGTCTTCTTCACTTTTAAAACAACTTTTAAGGGTTTGGGATTTGATTCTTTTGCTGGTAAAACCTGAAAACATTCATTGAAAGTCTCCAGTCTCCAATGTGCAAAAAATCTTCTACCAAGTAGCTCTTATTAGTCTAGCCTTAAAGATAAATGGGTTTCAAGATGAAGCAATGGATAGATAAAGAGAAAAATTATGACAAAATTGACATCATTCTAAATAGTGATGGACTCTACTATTGAAAATTTCTGACATATATCATCAAATAAGGGTGAGTTAGTATGAAGGCCAGTACCTTGAAAATCATTGCATATTTGACATACCTATTTCACTTACATATGAATTTGGTTCTCTTTTCCATGTAATACATCTGGGTTCCAGTTCTAGACGTTCCAATGATGAGCTATATGAGCCTGGGGGAAAAATAATTTCACATTTGAGGGTTTCAGTTTGTTTATCTGTAAAATGATGGGGTTGGACTCAATGTTTTTTGATCTTTCTGAAAATTTCTGGTGCTGTGATTCTTATACCTGGTTGCTGCCTAGAATACTGACATGAGGTCACCCACCTACATTTTCCTTTGGAAAATAAGTGTTCTTCCTAAGGAGGGTTATGCTGAACAATCTGAGAGCTAAGACTGGGATTATGGTTCTAGGATTGCCAACATGTAACAGGAGTTGAAGGAGGATGTCATAAAGACTGGATAGCTTCGTATTTTTCCATCTTTTAATTATTTCCCAAGTTTATATTTACTGTAGTTGTTTATTTATAAAGGGACTTGCTCCTGTGATTAAGGACCTAAAGCGGATAATTATCCTGTGATTTGCAAACAGTGCAGGGTCTAGTATTTCTAGGAGCAATATTGCCATATAAATATTACCTGTGTGCTGTGTCAGCTTATTGAGCACCTGAGAGCAATCTCACTGTTAGTTTTATGGCACATTAAGTCTCTTTTTAGAATAAATTGGGTTTGCTTGAGAGGGATTGGTTACCTCAGAATAAAAGAGTAAACAACTGTGATCACTGCAAAAATGAAAACCTGAAGCACAAAGGAAAAAGACTAGTAGATGGGAGGAGTCAGGGAGTATGGGGAATATTTAAAACTTTAAACTAACAGAGAAGAGATGGTAGCCTGAGTTATCTGTATCATGAATAGTGGGACTGCAACAAAACCAGTCAACTCAGAGAGGAAGATAATACTTAGCAGGAAAAGAAAAAAAATTATCTGGGAAGTCAGGATGTAGGAAGTTTAAGAATGTGACTTCCAGTCAACTGTATAAGAGTTGATGATAAGATGATAGATTTTGAACTAAAGGTAACCTTGGGGGAAAGGGGGAACCTGTCATCTGATCCAGTTGCCTCATATTACAGATAAAAATTTGAGACCCAGAAAGGTAAAATGATTTGCTGAAGGCTACACATTAAAGCGGTATTTGAACTGGGCCTATGACTCCAAGAAGCAACTTTGCCTCAGTTTTCTCATCTGTAAAATGAACTAGAGAAGGAAATGGCAAACCACTCCAATATGTTTGCCACAAAAACCCCAAATAGGGTCCCAAAGAATCAAAACTGAACAGTGACAATCTATGACTACAAATCCAGAACTTTTTTCATAACATTGACTGCTGAACTGCTGTGCCAGTACACAGATGTCAGGGAACCATGTAGGAATACTATGTTAGAAATGGCATTGGACTTAAAGACAGAAGATATGTGGGAATCTTGGTTTTTCTACTTTAAACCTGTGGAACCTTGGACAAGATGACTTTTGAGGTCCTTTCTAAGTAATATACCACAATTCCAAAAATGGCCACATTATTGGCAATCAGACAAGCTCTGTCCTATGCAAGAAGGGGAAAAAATGAGTCCTGGAACAGGATTAACAAAGTAGAAATGAATAGTTATCAAAGTAGAAATTAACAAAGTAGAAATGAAAGTATGAGGGAAAGGGGAAAGTTCTAATTAAAATGTAGAAAATCTTAGTGGCTATGCCAAAGCCCAGGAAAGGAAGTACTAGGAATCTAGGACAGCTTGGAGCACTGGACTCAATAATCCTTGACAGTTCACTTTTCTGGAAGAAAAATATGCTTCTGAGAAAAGGATGTGCTGATTTAAGTCTGTTCTGATAGTTCGCTTGTCTGGAGCATGATCTGCTCTGAGCACTAAGAGAAGAGATTACAGAAGTTGTCTGACATGGTTTCAAAATAGTAGTTGGTTATTTGAATGTGACGACATATAGAATAATAAAACATCCAGTTAGGGAGAAGTGACTGGGTGATTTGCACATGAAAAATTGAGTCAAAAATGGAGAATATTTTAGCTTAAAAATTTGAGAATAAACATATGCAAACTATTCTATGATTTTAGGGGAAAATGTAGTTTACCTGTTCATAGAAGGATGATATTTCTTTCTGTTATTAACTATAAACTAAGATGGTATTAGGCCAAGAAGAAGAGAGACCTAGAGTCAGAATTTAGAAAGATGAGAGAAATGCAAAACAAGTCAGGATTGGAAATAAAGAGTAAATTCTTGCTTATCCATAATTTATATCTGTAGCATTCATTCCTTGATGTCCTCTTGATGTTATAATGCTAATCTTCATTGGACATAGCATCTCAATTGGGCTTGGTGTGTGGTTCTGCTTTATGGCTTAGCTTGTAGCACCCTTAGTATCTAACACAGATGTAGTCCTTTGTAGGAAACTGCCAGGCACACTTAAGAACCACATTCTTCCTCCTGGAGGCTTGCCAGCATCCTAGCTTCCAAATAACCCAATAGAGGTGATTCTTCCTCTCTTTTGAATTTGTTAATCCTCAAGTTCCCTATCCTTGACATAGGTAAATGAGTCATTCAGAGTTTCAAACCCTTAACTAAATGAAATAGTTAAAATGCTAGCCCAACAGTAGAAATGATTTGTTCTCTGGCCTAAGCCTGACTACAATTTTGCCTGCCTATGATCAGAATTGATATTTTTCTACATTCTAGTCAACCACATTAGCTAGACTGGAAATAGTCTAGTACAGTGATATACCTGGCCACTAATTCAAAAGCCAAATATTCTAGAATTGTAGATTCTTAGAGTAGGAATAGATCTTAGCAAGCATCTAATCCAACTTTTCAATACAAGAATTCTTTCTACAACATACTTAATGGATGGTCATTCATCATATGCCTGAATATCTTAAATAATAGGAAACTCATTATTCCAAGAGGCAGCCTGTCCCAAAATTGGAAAGCTTTGTTAAAAGTTCGTGTTGATGCTGCAGCTGTGAATGGTTTGATGGAGGAAAACTGTAAACCTTATGCTATAACACACAAGAGAGTCAACTGTCAAAACAAGCCTCTATGAGTACAGGGAAAGCCCTGCCTCTCATGCAAGATGCATAGCAGTTGGTTGTCAAATGCTAAGTCAGGAGGAAAGTCTAAGTGTGCATGCACAGCTGGAGGGAAAGGAAGCAGCAGGAACCAAATGACTGATAAAGAATCCTAAACACATGGTGACTCCCTCCTCTGCCATGAGCCAATAGCCCACAAAAGAGAAGTAACATAGATATAGTAAATAGAGTGCAAGATTTAAAGTCAGAAAAACCTTGATCTGATACATACATATGAATTTTTTTAATTTATGCAGTCATGAATAAGTAATTTAGCTTTTCTGAGCCTATTTTCTTATCCAGAAAATGTGGGGTAAAAAATACAGAGCTGCCCCATACCTAATATTCCACTTCACACCTCATTTCCTGCTTGTAGCATCTAGCTCCTCTCAAGGCTCAATTCAAATAAAACTGCCAGTGAAAATATCTTTCCTGATTGCCCAGGTTGCTAGGCTTTCCTCCAGACTACAGTACCCCATTAGAGATAGTGCAGAAAGAATTCTTTTATTAGTTGAAAAGTTGGATTAGATGATTGCTATGATCTATTCCTACTCTAAGAATCTACAATTCTAGAATCTTTGACTTCTGAATTATTGGCCAGGTATATCACCTACTCTAGACTATTTCCAGTCTAGCTAATGTGCCTGGTTAGAATATAGAAAAATAACAATTCTGAGCTTAGACAGACAAGATTATATCAGGCTTAGGCCAGAGAACAAATCAGTTCTATTGTTGGGCTGGCAATTTAACTATTTCATTCATGGTATTTTTAATTGTATATGTATGTGCATGTTGTCTCTGTATGGATATATGAGTGTATATGTTATCTATCTATATATACACATATATGCACATATATATATATATATACACACATACATATATGCATATGGAGACTCTAGGTGGTACATTAGATAGACTACTGGATCTGGAATCAAGAAGACCTGAGTTCAGAATCAACCTCAGATACCTACTAGCTATGTTATCTGTTATCTCAGTCTCCTCATCTTTAAAATGAACTGGAGAAGGAAACAGCAAACCATTGCAGTATCATTGCCAAGAAAACCTTAAATGGTATCTTGAAAAGTACGACAAGACTGAAACTCAACAATGATAAATATGTATACATAGATAAGTATGTGTATGTGTGAGTGTGTGTATATTGGTACTATAATTTCTTTGTCATATAGTATTCCTTTTGTCAATGCTGTTGGCATATGCTCTGCAACTTATAGTCTTAGAAAGATGCCTTGGACACAGAGAGGATAAATGGCTTGCCTAGGGTTATATAGTCTTCCTATCTATAAGGATAGCACTACATCAACTACATTGGGCTTTCAATAATTTTACATATATTCCACACTTTTTTTCTAATTTTATGCTGCATCATTCTAGTGGAATTCAGCAAACTGAGGGCAGGAACTATCTTACTTCAATATTTTTAATTCCAATTGATCACTCAACAAAAGAACTAGCATTTATCAATTAGGGGCAAGACCCTGTACTAGAAGATGGATATACAAAGAACAAAGATAAATATATCCTACTATTGAAGTGAGTGTCTGCAATCAAATGAACAAAGAAAATATGTAAATATCACTTTATAAAGATAAAAAAAGATTATTTTTAGGGAAGAGTCCACAATCTGATTAAGAAAAACTTCATGTAGAAAATATGTTCAGATTTTGCCTTAGATGAACTTAGAACTCTAAGAGGTAGAGATGAGAAGGAAGAGCTTACTAGACATGGAGGACAAGCCACAGAGATCAGAGGTGGAATGTCCTAAGACAGAAACAAGAAAATCCAATATGTTTGAATTTGGTATTATGAGGGCAGTTGGTGGTAAAGTGCATAGAACACCAGGCCTGCAGTCAGGAAGACCTGAGTTCAAATTTTATCTCAAATGCTTGCTAATTGTGTGACCATGGATATGTCATTTAACTCCTAATTACCTCAGTTCTTCATATGTAAAAAGATGGAAATGGAAACCATTCCAGGATCTTTACCAAGAAAACTCCAAAGAGGTTTTGTATCCATGGGGTCACAAAGAGTCGAACAAAACTAAATGACTGAGCAACAGCATAATATAAATGACAGGAAATAAATAATTTTATATCCTTTACAATGAGGATAGAAATATTTAGGCCAAATTGTGAAGGGCTTAAAACACCAGACAGGAAGGATGAAGCCAGGATGGCAGAGCAAAATTAGAATTCTAGTCTTTGCCCAACTTTGCCCTCTAAGCATTTTTTTAAAATAAAAAGTCAAATAACCCCAAATTAATGGATTAATGGTCAAGGTGAGATATTTTGCAGCCCAGAACAACAAAGGAATAGAGAAGGAAAAGTCTATAGAACTGGGGTAGAAACTGGTAAGTAGCACAATGTAATGCCAATGTTAGCTGGCACTAGAAGAAGGAGGCACTAGAAGAAGCTTTCCAAAGATGTTAAGAGAATTAAACACCTAGTCAGGAAGAACTTCTTAGGGACCACTCGGCTAGCACTAAGCACTGGACCAGGTACCATGCATTACCCAGTTGAGGACACAATTCCAGGAAAGAAAGAGGCATTTGTGGTCACAAGGGAGTAATTTTAAAAAGTATTTGTCATGAATCATGTTTACATTATCAATTTTCTTCCCAAAATTCTAGCTGACTTAATGATACTCTAATGCCTTTCTCAGAGATGTAGCAATATGAAACTACTGCTTGAAATTGATATGAAATGTAAGACTTGCTTGATTGAAATATAATCAAGTTACAGAATGGGAATGACAATTAGTAAATAAAATCTTATTTTAATCAAGCAAGTCATTTTTTCACAGCAAGAACACTTTCAGAGGCCAACCTCTTAAGCAAAGTTGAACCTCTTAGCTCTGCAAGCAGTTACCCTAAAGACTGAATTGCAAGCAGAATAATTCTTGAAAATCCTAATTGTTCTCTCCTGATGCCAACACTGATCCATGCAAATACACATACTCACTTAGACAGACACATAAACCTAGACACAAATACAAACATGTACTTCTCAATCATTCCTTACAGATAATTATACTATTGTATTTGTGGTTATCAAAGAGCAGAAACACAACCATAGCTTCCAATTTATCATAAGATAACATGCAAAGCAGCCATGATGACATTCACGCACCAGAAAAACAAATGCAAGAAAATGGCATGTGTGTTTCCCCTAATCTTGAGATCTAGTCTAGTTCTGATTCCATGATGAAAAGCTGAACAGATGTAACCACTATCTAAGAAATTAATCCTGTCTCAGATTGCAGATCAATGCCAAGTGGACCAAAGGGCAGTAGAATCAGTTCAGTTTTACCCAGAGAGAAACAAAACAAACTGCAAGCATATTTGAATACATCAATCATGAATGGGTTAAAAAGGATCAACACTGAAGTTGATAAACCCTTTTGATATCAAATTTCATAACCATAACCCTTTCTGCTGAGAAAAATTTCATTAAACTCTGGTCTAGTTAAACAGTAATAATAGGGAGGTGAAATTCTGGCTGATTTGCCCTCATCACTCAGCACATTTCTATCTATACCCACTGGTACATGCTAAAAACTGTAAATGTTCTAAAGACATATATGAAACTCTACCTATACTTTTAAGTAAATTAGATATAAAGATGATAAAGATAGACATAAAGATATGAAGATATATATATATATACATACATATATATATATATATATATATATATATATATATATACAGATTTAGATATAGATGCAGCTATAGTTAGAAAGAAGGAAGCTTAATGGATAGAAGGTTGGATACACAGGTAGGAAGACATGCCTCAAACATTTACTAGCTGTGTGTCCCTAGGCAAGTCACTAAATTTTGGATAACCTCAGTTTCCTCATCTGTAAAATAAAGATAATATTAGAATCTCTCTCCTAGGGTTGTTGGAGTACTTAATGGCACAGTGGTTAGAATGCCCAGCATAGAGTCAGGAAGAATTGTCTTTCTGAGTTCAAATCTGAGCTCAAACACTTAGTAGCTGGGTAATCCTGGGCATGTCAACCTTGTTTGCCTCAGTTTGCTCATATGCAAAATGAATTGTAGGAAGAAGTAGAAACCACTTCATTATCGTTGCAAAGAAAGCCTCACAAAAGGATGAAATGAAACTGAACAAAAAAGACTAACCATCATCAAAATAAACCTGGAACTGTTCATCAGAAAATTACTACTTATTTTATATACCCTTTAAGAATCCTTTGTAAAGTCACAAATTTGTTGTTAGCAATTATCACTCATTTCAAGGATTCCTCAGAAAAGCTCATTTACTTTGTGTTACCTTCCAGATGAGTAAGTATTAAATTCCAAAGTAATGGGGGTATTGATATTGAGTCTTCTTTCCTCCTCAAGGATTTTGAAATTCACTGCAATATCTACTATTTAGTATGAAAAAAAGATCCCCTAAGGTTTGAAAGATAAAGATTCTTCTTCAGTACCTCAAAAGATTTGTAATTTCTTCAATATGGCAATCCTATCAAACAATGCACATTGCAATCCCTCTGCATCTTGCTTAGTAGTTTTGTACCCGGGGGAACCTTTGCGCAAAGGTTTAGAGTTCATGTAAACCAGATTCGTTCCTGGACTTTGTGACTCCTATAGGAATCTGCAAATGATCTGTACCACTCCTGATATGTATTCATGCATATATACTTGTATGCAAAACATGTATGTTACTGATATATTATATATATATGTGTGTGTGTGTGTGTGTGTATAAATATTAGGGATAGTATTATATACTATAATGGTCATCCTTGTTCTGTCATTTCCAATTGTATCTGACTCTGTGATTCCATTTGGGGTTTTCTTGGCAGAGATAATGGAGTGATTTGTTGGTTCCTTCTCCAGCTCATTTTATAGATGAGGAAACTGAAGCAAAAAGAATCATCCAGGGTCACATAGTTTGGAGGAGTCTCATACTTGAACTCAGGAAGATGACTCTTCCTAACTTTACATCTGGAGCCTTATCCACTATAATATCCAGCTGCCTATTTAGGTTAAATACATATCATTCTAGATGCATGTATACTCACATGTAAATTTTTTTTTACAATTATAGCTGTATAGAAAGCTGATTAGGACATTGGAAAGTTAAGTGACTTGCCCAGGATCATACATCTCTCTTTCATTGCTAAAGCATTGCCCACAGATTTTTGAGGACAAAAATCTACTATCATTAACTCATTAAACCCCATGAACAAATATTCTTTACAGCCTAGCTTCAGGATAAAGAAAAGTAAAATTACAGTAACATATATTACTATACTTGGCTGAAAATATGGCTGTAACTCTTATTTATATAGGATTTTATAATTTTCCGAGGTACTTCGAAAGGATTATCTCAACTACCCTATAAATTTTACAGCTGAGTAAACTGAGCATCAGAAGACTTAGATAACTTGTCCAAGATCATCTGTTCAAAGTCAATAGCAAAAAGATGGCAACTTTTCTTATAGTGTGACCTAAAGTACACTGGTATTAGTTTTAAACAATCTGAAATTCAACTTCAGTTTAGCTTCTTGGTACATCTGTGACTTTCAGAGAGTCATTTCCTTTCTCTAGGTTGGTTTCTTAATCTATTAAATATGAGCATCAAACCATATGATTTCCATGATCCCATCTAACTTTACATCTTTGATGATAGGAATTCAAATTCAATGCTTTGCTCATTATTGTTAACTAGAAAGAATGAAAGCATTTTTTTCAAGTCATTTTTAATTTATTTGGAAACATTTTAAGTGTAGTTTCTAAACTAAATGATTTGCTCATTTACTGCTAGCAAGAAGAGTAAAGTAATTCATAATGGAAATTTATACTTATCTTTGAAATTTACTTTTTTTATTTGTATCTTAAAGCAGCTTGCTCAGTGGTTTTCAATTGTTTCTAACTCTCTGTGATCCTATTTGGAGTTTTCTGGTTCGCCATTTCATTCTGCAGCTAATTTTACAAATGAAGAACTAAGGCAAATAAGATTAACTTATTAGCCCAGGGTTACACAATTAGTAAGGACAGATTTGAACTTAGGTCTTTCTGACTCTATCCACCTAGTTGCCCTGCTCAAAGTATCATAGAATTTCAAAGTTGGAAGATTTTCAGAAGTCATCTAACCCAACTTTTACCCCCAAAAGAATCCCAATTACTACATACCTACATTTTTATAGATAAGAAATTTACCACTTATCATTCACTTTTTAAATATTGCTGGAAAGTTTTTCCTTATATAAAATCTAAATGTTCATCTATGCCTCTTCTATCTCTTGTTCCCTATTCTTTCAAATGGTGCTAAGAAGACAAATTCTAATTCTATTTCCAAATGATAATACCTATCATGTCTCCCTTGAACTTTCTTTTTTTCAGGTGAAACATCCTTAGTTCTTTCCATCCATCTTCACATGATGTGATTTGAATGCCTTTCACTATACTACATGTCCTCCACTGTGAGTTCTGTAGCTAATAAATGTCCTTCCTAAATTGTGGTGTCCAAAATTGAATACTCTACTCCAAAAATGAGTTGACCAGGGTACCTTCCTTTACAAAAAAGGGCAAAGTTAAACTTACCTTTATTGTTGTATTTATTCTCTTTGGCTAAGTCCAATTAATTGAATCCCAGGTTTATTTACTTCTTAAAATCTACTGTGGCTATATTTTTCTCTTCTGCTTTTCCCTCTATTTACATTTCAGTAGTCCTTTCTACTGGGTGTTTTACATAAACAAACTAGGACACTCTTTCAGATCCTTGGCAAGAAGGAGAAAACACATATTTGAAACATTAACAGTGTGTTAGCATACTCTGATTACACAATCTAGCTTTTGTGACTTTTTTTTTAACACAACAGAGTTTCAGTTTACCAACCCAAGCTGTAATATGGGATTCAATCATCCTGCTTTCTTTTTCCCACTGAACAAACATTTACTGACTTTTTAGATTAATCTTTTGACTTGAGAGACTTGTAACCCTGTCAGCTCTGAATAATCACCAACCACTTTCTGCCACTAGGAGCAGTGTTGATACACATACCTTCTGTTCATCCAGTTTGCCAATTGAGTCAGGCAAAATACAATATTTGTGAATGGAAAATAGAATTTTAATTTATTAAGAGTCTTAATGACACAGATGCTGAAACATTTTTTCTCATTACTAATTGCTAAATAGCATACTAGGTTGGAATTTTAGGATTAGGCTCATTGCTTTTTCTTTTTTTTTTTTTAATTTCAAATGATAAAAACTTCAGCTAAACATAGCCACTCTTGGAGGTATAATATTTTCAGTTATGAGCACTAGAATCAGAACTGAAATTTTCCATTATGATAGAACCTTTCCTTACTTACCTGCTTTTCTGGGGTTAAGAGAGATTGTTTTATGGCTATTCTGACATACACCCGACCAGCTCTTAACACATGCTTGGCACATGGTAGGCACCTAATAAATGTTTTTTGATTAATCCCTGACAATCCTATTAGACAGTGGAAGGGGAACTGCTCTTGGGAGTTCAGTTGTTTTTAATTTTTTTTTCAATCAAGCCTGTGATCCCTATTTGGGGTTTTCTTGGCAAAGATACTGAAGTTGTCATTTCCTTCTAAGATTCTTTTTACAGATAGAAAAAAAAACCCTGAGGAAAACAGGGTTAAGTGACTTGCACTGGGTCACTCAGATAAAAACTATCTGAAGTAATATTTTAATTCAGGTTTTCCTGACTTCAGACCCAGTACTCTATGTACTGTACCACCTAGGATTCCCATCTCCTTGGAATAATATAATTCTTGAGAAGTTATCTTCCAAAGGGAAATCTCAAAATCTCAAAAGTCCCAGGCCAGGGGTGAGTTTAATAAGAAAATGGGATAGTTAGACTCTTCCTTTTATTTAAAGGAGATTTTGATCAGAGTTCATCTTTCTTTTGATGAATATTCTGAAAGTAAATCAACAATCTGTTTTCCTGATACAAAGCAGATACTAGATACAAAGTATCCTCCATAAATTCAGGGGCCTGTTTTCATAACTGTTCTACTATGTCTTTGCAGAAAATCATTTTTCTAAAAGTCAATAGAAACCTACTGGATGGTTGATAATAGGGAGTACATCAAATGCAGACTCATGAGTGATTAAAAAAGTCAGTATTTTAGTGTTAACCTTAGGCTCTTGAGGGGAAGAATATTCTGGGAATCCATTGTAATAGTATCACACCCAAGAATTCCAGAAAGGCTGTTTACAACTAAACTCAGTATCTTTCCCAATCCCAAGCAATGTACTGTCTGTGAATAGGATTTATAGGTTTTTACTTAGTGAATGCATGAATGAATGCATGCATGCATGAATGAATGAATGAATGAATTTAATGAATGAGAACAGAATCACTGTAGGCATGTTTTTAAGGAGAATTTGTCTTTCATGCTTTCTGATCTTCCTATTCAACATCTTGTTTGGCTCTCATTTTCTGACCTTAATCACATGTACCCAGATCCTTAGGTTATCCCCTTGTTACCCAGGATGTTTAGTATCTCCTATCACTGGGTCCTTATTCTCTCTTAAAGGCAGCATACTGTAATAAAAAAAGGCATTGAACTGAGAGTCTTAAAATCTGGGTTCTTGCTTGTGCTCCTTGCTTTATGTCCCATGTCAAATTGCTTAATTTCCATAAACTCTCATTTTCTCTTTCACAAAATGGGGGAAAGTGTTAGTAACAATATAATAATACAGTAATAATACTTATAACCACCTACCATATAGGTGTACTATAAGAAATAAAAGAGAAAATAAATATAAGCACTTTATAAATGGATGTTATTATCTCAAAGTAAATTTTACATTCAAAACTAACAAAATCATTTACAGTCACCCAACTAATGCAGTTAACAACTCAATCATCATCTTCCTGATACATTAAAGAAGACACTGCCCAGGGTTCTGTACTTAAGTCTCCTCAATTCTCTGACTGTACCATCGCTTAACAATATAATTTATTTCCACCACTTTAACTACTATCGATATTTTTATCATTCATAAATGAGTACATTCACATTTTTCTTTTGTTTAATTTATTTTTACTAAAGATGTTGAGTTTTACAATTTTCCCCCCATCTTACTTCCCTCCCCCAACCCCCCCCCATGGAAAGCAATCTGTCAGTATTTACTTTGTTTCCATGTTGTACCTTGATCCAAATTGAGTGTGATGAGAGAGAAATCATATCCTTAAAGAAGAGACAAGAAGTCTAAGAAGTAACAAGATTAGACAATAAGATACCTGTTTTTTTCTAAATTAAAGGGAATAGTCCTTGAACTTTGTTCAAATTCCACATCTTCTTATCTGGATACAGATGGTACTCTCCTATGCAGACAGCCCCAAATTGTTACTCATTGTTGCATTGATGGAATGTGCAAGTCCTTCAAGGTTGATCATCACTCCCATGTTGTTGTTAGGGTGTACAATGTTTTTCTGGTTCTGCATATCTCACTCAGCATCAGTACATGCAAATCCCTCCAAGCTTCCCTGAAATCCCATCCCTCCTGGTTTCTAATAAAACAATAGTGTTCCATGACATACATATACCACAGTTTGCTAAGCCATTCCCCAATTGAAGGACATTTACTTGATTTCCAATTCTTTGCCACCATAAACAGGGCTGCTATAAATATTTTTGTACAAATGTTTTTACCCTTTTTCATCATCTCTTCAGGATATAGACCCAGTAGTTGTATTGCTGGGTCAAAGGGTATGCACATTTTTGTTGCCCTTTGGGCATAGTTCCAAATAGCTCTCCAGAAAGGTTGTATGAGTTCACAACTCCACCAACAGTGTAATAGTGTCCCAGATTTCCCACAACCCTTCCAACAATGATCATTATCTTTTCTGGTAATATTGGTCAATCTGAGAGGTGTGAGGTGGTACCTCAAAGAAGCTCTAATTTGCATTTCTTTAATAATTAATGATTTAGAGCAATTTTTTCATATGGCTATAGATTGCTTTGATCTCCTCATCTGTAAATTGTCTTTGCATATCCTTTGACCATTTGTCAATTGGGGAATGGCTTTTTGTTTTAAAAATATGACTCAGTTCTCTGTATATTTTAGAAAGGAGTCCTTTATCAGAATCATTAGCTGTAAAGATTGTTTCCCAATTTACTACATTTCTTTTGATCTTGGTTAAAGTGGTTTTATCTGTGCAAAAGCTTTTTAATTTAATGTAATCCAAATCATCTATTCGGTTTTTAGTGATGTTCTCGAAACTCTTCCTTAGTCATAAACTTCTCCCCTTTCCATAGATCTGACAGGAAAACTAGTCCTTGATCTTCTAATTTGCTTAAAGTATTGCTTTTTATGTCCAAGTCCTGTAACCATTTGGATCTTATCTTGGTAAAGGGTGTTAGGTGTTGGTCTAATCTAAGTTTCTTCCACACTAACTTCCAATTATGCCAGCAGTTTTTATCAAAGAGGGAGTTTTTATCCCAATAGCTGGACTCTTTGGGTTTATCAAACAACAGCTTACAATAATCATCTCCTGCTTTTACACCTGGTCTATTCCACTGGTCCACCACTCTATTTCTTAGCCAATACCAAACAGTTTTGATGACTGGTGCTTTATAATATAATGTTAGATCAGGTAAGGCTAAGTAACCTTCTTTTGCACTTTTTTTCATTAAGCTCCTGGCAATTCTGGACTTTTTATTTCACCATATGAAGTTACTTACAATTTTTTCTAACATTAATTTTTTGGAAGTTTGATTGGTAGGGCACTAAACAGATAGTTTAGTTTTGGTAGAATTGTCATTTTTATTATATTAGCTCTACCTATCCATGAGCAGTTGATACTTGTCCAGTTATTTAAATCTGATTTAATTTGTGTGAGAAGTGTTTTATAATTTTTTTCAAAAAGTTTCTGGCAAATAGACTCCCAAATTCTTTATATTGTCTGAGGTTACTTTGAATGGGATTTCTCCTTCTAGCTCTTCCTGCTGTACCTTGCTAGACATATATAGAATAGTTGAGGATTTATGAGGGTTTATTTTATATCCTGCAACTTTGCTAAAATTGCTAATTTTTTCCAGTAATTTTTAGGATGATTTCTTGGGATAATCTAGGTAGATCATCATATCATCTCCAAAGAGTGAGAGTTTTGTCTCTTCCTTCCCAATTCTAATTCCTTCAATTCCTTTTCTTCTCTAATTGCTGAAGTTAACATTTCTAATACAATATGGAATAATAGTAATAATGGGCACCCTTGTTTCACCCCTGATCTTATTGGGAATGACTCTAGCCTCTCCCCATTGAATATAATGCTTTTTGATGGTTTCAGATGAATACTGCTAATTATTCTAAGGAACAGTCCCTTTATTCCTACATTCTCTAGTGTTTTTAGTAGGAATGGATGCTGTATTTTGTCGAAAGCATTTTCAGCATCTATTGATATGATCATATAATTTCTGATAGGTTTGTTGTTGATAGAATTGATTATACTAGCAGTTTCCCGAATATTGAACCAACCCTGCATTCCTGGAATAAATCCTACCTGATCATAATGTATTATCCTAGTGATAACTTGTTGTAATCGTTTTGCTAAGATTTTATTTAAGATTTTTGCATCTATATTCATCAGGGAGATAGGTCTATAATTTTCTTTCTCTGTTTTAACTCTTCCTGGTTTATGTAACAGCACCATATTGGTTTCATAGAACGAGTTAGGCAGAGTTCCATCTTTCCCTATTTTTCCAAAGAGTTTATATAGAATTGGAACCAATTGTTCCTTAAATATTTGGTAGAATTCATGTGTGAATCCATCAGGCCCTGGAGATTTTTTTCTTAGGGAGTTCAATGATGACTTGTTGAATTTCTTTTTCTGAGAAAGGATTGTTTAGGTATTTAATCTCCTCTTCATTTAACCTGGACAACTTATATTTTTGTAAATATTCATCCAGTTTACTTAGATTATCAAATTTAGGGGTGGCTAGGTGGCATAGTGGATATAAAGCACCAGCCCTGGAGTCAGGAGTACCTGGGTTCAAATCCGGTCTCAGACACTTAATAATTACCTAGATGTGTGGCCTTGGGCAAGCCACTTAACCCCGTTTGCCTTGCAAAAACCTGAAAATAAAAGATTATCAAATTTATTGGCATAGAGTTGGTCAAAATAAATTTGAATTATTCCTTTAATTTCCTCTTCATTGGTGGTGAGTTCACCTTTTTCATTTATGATACTAGCAATTTGGTTTTCTTTTTTCATTTTTTTAATCAAATTGACCAGAGGTTTATCAATTTTATTGGTTTTTTATAATACCAACTTTTCATTTTATTTATTAATTCAATAGTTTTTTTGCTTTCAGTTTTATTAATTTCTCCTTTAATTTTTAGAATTTCTAATTTGGTATTTAATTGGGGATTTTTGATTTGTTCTTTCTCTGATTTTTTTAGTTGCATGTTTAGTTCATTGTTCCTCTTTCTCCAATTTATTCATGTAAGCATATAAAGCTATAATACATCTCCTGAGAGTCACTTTGAATGAATCGAATAGGTTTTGGTATGTTGTTTCATTATTATCATTATCTAGGATGAAACGGTTAATTCTTTCTATAATTTGTTTTTTGGTCCACTCATTTTTTAAGATGAGGTTATTCAGTTTCCAATTTGTTCTGGGTCTATATCTCCTTGGCCCAGTATTGCATATGACTTTTATTGCATTGTGATCTGAGAAAGGTGTATTCACTATTTCTGCCTTTCTGCAGTTGATCATTAGGTTTTTATGTCCTAGTACAAGGTCAATTTTTGTATAAGTTCCATGTACTGCAGAGAAAAAGGTATATTCCTTTCCATCCCTGTTCAGTTTCCTCCATGAGTCTACCATATCTAATTTTTCTAACAATCTATTTACCTCCTTAACTTCTTTCTTGTTTATTTTATTATTTGATTTATCTAGATCTGAGAGTGGGAGGTTGAGATCTCCCACTAGTAGAGTTTTGCTGTCTATGTCTTCCTGCAGTTCTTTCAGCTTCTCCTCTAAGAATTTGGATGCTATCCCACTGGGTGCATATATTCAGTATTGAAATAACTTTATTGTCTATGGTACCATTTAGGAGGATAAAGTTTCCTTCCTTATCTCTTTTAATGCTATCTATTTTTGCTGCTTCTTTGTCTGAGAAAAAGATTGCTACCCCTGCTTTTTTTACTTCAGCTGAAGCAAAATATGTTTTGCTCCAACCTTTTACCTTTATTCTATATGTAACTCTCTGCTTCAAATGAGTTTCTTGTAAGCAGCATATTGTAGGATTCTGGTTTTTAATCCACTCTGCTATTTGCTTACGTTTTACGGGAGAGTTCATCTCATTCACATTCAAAGTTATGATTACTAATTCTTTATTGCCCTCTGTGCTATCTTCCCTCTGTTTGTATTTTCCCCCTTCTCCCCCTTTATCCATATTCCCCAGTATTTTGTTTCTGAATACCACCCACTTCAGTGTGTTTGCCCTCCTATATCACCCCCTCCCCTTTCTTTCCCCTTTCCCTTTTTCTCTTCCCTTCCTTTTGTTGGTTCCCCTTTTTTTCCCCACTCCCCTTCCCTTTCTCCATCCCCCCCCCTCCCCTTTTCCCCTTTTAATACTTGTAAGGTTAGATGTTTTATAAGTTAATTGAGTTTGTATAGGTTGACTTTAATCCAAGTCTGATGAGAAGAAGATTCAGGTGTTTCTCATCTGCTCCCTTCTTCCCCTCTATTACCATAGGTATTCTGTACCCCTTAGTGTAATGAGATTTACCCCATTCAATCCCCTACCTCCTCCCCTCTCTTTTCTGTGCTCCTTTTTAAGGGGGTGGTGTTTTTTTAGATCAATCTATGTGAATCATAGAAAATTCTGGGTATCTATCACTTCTAGTGAAGTATATTCTATCTAATAGAGTTAAAACTCTTGAGAGTTATTAGAGTCTTTCTCCCAAGTGGGGTTAAAGCCAGTTACATCCCATTAGATATCAGTCTCATGGATAGATCATGAGTGTCCATCATTTCTGGCTAGGTATATTCTCTCTGTTAGAGTTACAATTCTCAAGATTTATGAGAATATTTTTCCCCATGCTGGGATATAGCCAGTTTCAACTTACTGGATAGCATTTTTTCCCCTTTTACAGCCCCCTTTTTTTTTTTTACCTTTTCCTGTGTCTCTTGAAACTCCTGTTTGATGTCCAGATTTTCTATTTAGCTCTGGTCTTTTCATCAGGAATTTTTGGAAATCTTCCATTTCATTAAATGTCCATCTTTTTTCCTTGGAAGAGAAGTCTTAGCTTTGCGGGATGGTAGATTCTTGGCTGCACTCCAAGCTCCCTTGCTCTTCGAAATATCTCATTCCAGACCCTTCAATCCCTTAATGTTGATGCAGCCAGGTCCTGAGTGATCCTTACTGTGGCTCCTTGATATTTAAATTGTTTCTTTCTGGATGCTTGTAGGATTTTCTCTTTTATCTGATAATTCTGGAATTTGGCCACAACATTCCTTGGTGTTTTCATTTTAGGATCTTTTCCTGGAGGGGATCAATGTATTCTTTCAATAACTACTTTGCCCTCCAATTCCATGATATCAGGGCAGTTTTCTATCACTAGATCCTGTAATATTAATTCCAGGCTTTTTTCTCTTCAATGTTTTCAGGAAGTCCTATAATTCTCAGGTTGCCCTTCCTCTATCTATTCTCAATTTCAGTGGTTTTGTTGATGAGGTATTTTACATTTTCTTCTATTTTTTCTATTTTTTGATTTTGTTTAACTGTTTCTTGCTGTCTCATGGAGTCATTAGTTTCTGTGGTATCCACTCTTTTTTTTAGGGAGGAGTTTTCTTCATTAACCTTTTGCAACTCCTTTTCCAATTGGTCAATTCTACTTTTGAAAGAGCTTTCCATTTGACCCATTGAGGTTTTGAATTATTTTCTTTTTGTATTTGCTCATTGAGGATCTGAGAGAATCTCTCATTTTGTATTTGTCCAATTGATGATGTGAGAGATTTATTCTCCTTTTGTATTTGTCCAATTGTATTTTCTAAGGATTTGTTTTCTTGTTGCAAGGTATTAATTGTCTCTCCCAAATTTTCCAGTTCCTTTTTAAGCTCCTTCCTCATTTCTTCAAGGAAGTCTTTCTGTGCCTAAGACCGGATCGTATTCTCCTCAGAGGTTCCAGGTCTTTCTGAGTTAGGGTCTTTCCCTTCCAAGAATCTTTCTATGGATCCACCTTTTCATTGACCCTTCTTCATTTTGCTAAGAACTTGAGTTGGGGAGGGGCTGGTTCACAGGGGCTTGGGATCTCTAAAGCCTTTACTCACTGAATGCAATTTCTCTGTCTGGCCAGTAGGAGGTGCTGGTTGCTTTCTCTGGAGTGTCTGTGGCCTTGATTGATGCCTTCTCCCTTTGCCTGAAGGGAGGAGTTGGAGCTATTGAATTCTTTTGCTTTCAATCTATGGTGGGCTTTACTCTAACCTGAGGTCATTTCTCTCTAGATTGTCAGCTGGGCTGATTCTTCTGCTCATACACCTGGGCCTGAGGCAGAATTAGTCTGCAAATGTTTGTTTTGGGAAGAGGCCTCAGCTGTAATGGAGGCATGGACTCAGGTTTCCTCAGACCAGAGGAGCTCAGGGATGGTGTCCTCAGCTCTCTTGCACCGAACTCCCCCCCCCCCAAGCCCCGCCCTGTCAGCAACTCCAGAAAGACAGCACCAACACCAGTGCCTCTGCTCCCTAGTTGACTCAAGCCCCTGCTGTTTAGCTCCACCACTGATCCAGCAAGTACCACTCTGGCAGCTGCTAATCTGGCTGATCCGGGGCTGAACTGCCTTCTGAACCCAGACTCACCCGCCTGAATTTGGCCAATGCTGCTGCTGGAGACAAATCCTGAGGTAGATGTTCTTTCTCCTGGCTTTTCTTTCTGGGTTTTGTGGGTCAGATTTCTGTTAAGAAGTTTTTGTTTTTTTTCATATGATACATGGGGAAAGATCAGGAGACTTTAGAACTGTGCCTGTCTTCTCTCCACAATCTTGGCCAGAAGTCCTCCACATTTTTCTAAGACCTCTTTCCCCAGCATCAGACCTCTGTTTTCAACCTCAAGTTGCATATATTCACTTGAATATCTCATCAGCACTTCAGATTCAACATGTTTAAAACCAAATCTAGAATTCAGGGCTTTCCACAAGTCAATGCCATGCCCTTTTTCAATGTCACTTCATATAGCTACTTTCTCAATTACACTCTCTAACAGAGCTGATTGCTCAATGTTCTTTATATCTATCCTGCATTTTTCCTATGTGCAAAATGCCATTTTTCTTCCCCCAATTTTAATCTCAAAGAGTCAATATGATATAATTAATAGGAATCATCCCTGATTCATGAAGACCTGGGTTTGAGTATTACATCTAATACATACTGATAAAGTGACCTAGGGCAAATTATCTAAACTAAAGTTCTCTAAGAGGCACTCTAAGACTCAATAAAATGCAGAGATATCAGTCTGCATGTTTTATTGTGTTTATTCAATAAATAAATATAAGTAATATAATAATGATAAATAAATCTAACAAATAGATAATTTAATAAATAAGTTTATTGTAACTAATACCACAAAACAATAATAATAGTTAGCATTTGTATACTGCTTTAAGGTATGCAAAATGCTTCATGTATGTTAACTTATTTTATTCTCACAACAGCCCTGTAAAGTAGATGCTTTTATTACATTTATTTTATAGATGAGGAAATTGAGGCACAAAGACATTCAATTATTTGTGTTGGAGGTCCCATAGCTCAGTTAAGTATCTGAAGCAGAATTTTCCACTCAAATAATAAATACTCTATCCACTGAGCCACCTAACTTCTTAGTAATATTTCCTTCTTCTAGAAGTTCCTTCTTCTAATGAAATAAAAGATCCAGGCTCTTTCTTTTTACCACTGGAAACCCCAGTTCATACATGCATCTCTTATGTTCTTATGTGATATTTTGTTGTATTTGTATTCATATTGCCTAAGAACTTAAGACCACGAGAATAGAGACTATATTATCTACCAAATTTTGTCATCTCCCTTAGCCATAGGTACAGTTGTTTGCACATAGAAGGGCTCAATAAATGTTTGTTAAATTGGATTGCATTAATTCAAAGGGGTTAACAGGAAATAATAGTTCTTTATAAGTTACTGCATTGACTATTCGCAGGCAAAAATGCAACAAAAATAACAACCATAATAACAGATAATCACTACATTTTGAATTTTATATATATAGACATATATGTATAGATATAGATATATACACACACATATATATAGTTACCCACATTTTCCAGAAGAATGAAAAAAGATCCAGAGAGGGAAAGTGTCTTGCTGACTGCATAACTATAATCCCGGTGTGTTCATTTTCTCATGTTACATTGCTCCAAGGTAATATGGAGATGTAACTAAAAATCCATGTGATTGATTATTTTAATAAGCTACCAAAACTTCTGAATTTAATGGAATGCTTCATACTTTAATTAGTCCCTTTGTAAGTCTACATCCTTATTCCAAATATTCTGCTATTATTGTTCAAGATATGTATAAAATTTCTCTTCAGAACTGCTTTCAGAAGCTATAACACTTTCTGTCCTCAGCAATGACAAATATTCCACCATTAAAATTGAGTATGATCTGAGGAAACAGTCAGATGTATAAAGTGGGTTGTCAAGCTGGGAAATAAAAAACTAAGTTGTAACTACTAAAAATAAGAATTTTGAACATTCTTAAAGGAAGAGTCCCAAAGGTCTTTTGAAGCAAGGGTGTTGTCATTGGACTAAACACTCAACTTCCTAAGGATTACTCAATTCTCAGATATATTTATAGCTGAAAAAGCTAGAAAAGTTCTTAGAAATTATCCATTTCAATGTATTCATTTGACTGCCAATAAAACAAAGGCCTAGTGAGGCCCAAGAACTGCCTAAAGGGATACAGAATGTAAATGGAAGAACTGAAATTTGAACTCAAGTCCTTTGACTCCAAAAATAATATTTTCCATATAACATGGCACATGTTTCCAAATAATACTTAAAGGAATGTTTCTGTAAGAGTAGTAGTCTTTTGGAAATGGAGGTTGAATCAGTAACCAAAGTGAATATTTACTTTTCATTAACATTATTTACCTTTGCTGGATACATTACTACATGCTTTCTTAATTTGTCTGGATACGTAGTGCTGAAAGTTCCTAATATACATAACAGTTTCAATATTTTTGTTCCTATTTCTGAAAAAAAAAAATTGAAGGTGTGTTTTAAGTCGTTTTTACTCCTCGCCTCTCCCACAGATAATATTTGAAGTTGTCTTTAGTTGTTTTTTTCCTTTAAATCATTCACATAATTTGAAGGTTATTCTACCTATTGATTTCGTAACAAGAGATTCATGCTATATCTTAACCAACTCAAAGGAGTGAATCAAATCATCAAATCTCAGTGATTTCCATAGTACACCTGCAGAAAAGTTGGTAGCTACAGGCTTTTCATAGAATGTAAAGCTCTTAAGGTCAAGGATTTTCTTTGGCTTTCTATCTCCAACAATGAACACAAAGTAATAACTATAACAGTCATTCAATAGATGTTTGATGAACTGAATCGAACTGAATTGTGTCAAACTCAAATAACCCCCTTGGAGACAGCCACCCATCCTGTCAACCCATAGGACTGGACTTACTTGGTATTTGCTACAAATGCTACATGGTATTTTTGCTTCCTTTATTCAAATTGTTTCTTAAAGGCTTTGGAAGGTGATGATGGATTTTTCATGCACTTATAAATTGTCACACATGCATTACTTCGTTTTCTATAATCTATTCATATTCTATGACTTGATGTTAAGCTTGGGCTGCTAACACATTTTTATTCTTGACTTAATTGAATTTTTATTGCTCATGATAAAGTTGGTGTTTTGCATTTTGCACAATATTTCCTAGTTCTGTGTTTTCATAAAGTACAATCATACTGGAGACAAAGCCTAGGGCAATTAATTATTAATGACAAGAACAAAGAAATGGGTTTATCTATAACAAATGAGTCTACATTTGCTTTCTTCCAAAGGTACAATGTGCTATACTTTTCCTGACTTAATTAGTAGATTCCCATTTCAAGGCCATGGCAGAAATATGTTCTGATAAAAACAGGCCTGCAGAAATCAGGCCTTGATTTGGTTTTCTCTCCTTAATGGGGATAGATATGCATAGAATATTTTATTCACACCCATTCTGATAAGGTGAAACAATAAATCAGGTCTATGAGAATTAGAGGCAAATTAGGTGGTACACGTAAAAAGTTTTGCAAACCTTGAGCCACTATATACATACATATGTGTGTGTGTGTTACTATTTATAGAAAAGACCATTGAACTCAGTTCTATTAACTATGGCCTTGGACAACGTAAGTAATAACAATGGATACTTGGCATGACAACCATAAATTTGAGATACATATATTGATTTAAAAAGAGACTTTAGGAGCTTATATGAACTAATTCTCTCATTTTTTTCAATCAGGCAAGTGACTTGTCAAAGGTGATACAGGTAGTAAGTGGTACAGGCTGGAGTATTAATCCATGTCCTCTGGTTCAAAGCCCAAAATCTGGAGGGCTTTTTTTTCTATTGCATTAATATAATGGTGAAATGATATAGTGCAAGTAAAATGCTTTGTACACCTTTAAGTTTATGTAAATTGTTTATTGTTATTATATTGAAAGTGACACTCAGTACTATCCTGGAGTAATATTGGTTGCATTGCTCCTTAGAATACTAGATTTTAATCCTGAGGAACTGTGAGAATATGTCTCTAATCCTCTTGTTTTATGTGCTTTCTCCAAAGTCCACATCATACAGGTATCAGTTATTCATATAGTGCAGTTTCATAAGAGCCACAGTTCCCATTGCATATTGTTAAATGGAGTAAATAGAAATGCTTTGAAATAAATCACTATTATGCTATATTCTATTATATACAATGTTCTTCAAACTATCCTATCAGTGAAGAATAAAACATTCTTATGAAGCTGATTAAAAATTAATACCAGAATCCAGTTCTCTGTCATTTCAGAGTTCATGGGTTTGATTTCTCCCATTAAATTCCTAGAGTTAGGATAATATGGGTACATGGTCTAATGACATATATAGGTATTGTTGTTGTGGCTGCTACTGGTGGTGGTAGTAGCAGCAATGGTAGTGGAAGTGGTAGCAGTCTCTTTTTTATAAATAAGATTAATCAAAGATTTATCTATTTTATTGGTTTCTTCTTAAACCAACATTTGGTTTTATTTATTAGTTCAATAGCTTTCTTATTTTCAATTTTATTAATCTTTTGATTTTCATTTTTTATTTTTTTCATTTAGTATCTAATTGGGTATTTTTAATTTGTTTCTTTTCTAGTTTTTTATTTGTATATCTGATTTAATTATCTGTTCTTTATTTTATTCCTGTAAACATTTAGAGTTATAAAATTTTACTTAAGTACTACTTTGGTTACATCACACAAATTTGTACATGTTGTCTCATTATTCTCATTCTCCTTGGATGAAATTATTGTTGTTTCTACGACTGGTTGTTCCACTTATACTTTAGGATTAGATTATTTAATTTCCAATTAATATTTATATTTCCATGACCTTTTATTACACATACATTTATTGTATCATGATCTGAAAAGTATCCATTTAATATTTCTGCCTCTTTGAATTGTGAGATTTTAAATGCACTAATAATGGGCAATTTTTGTATAGTTGTCCTGTATCACTAAAAAAAAGGATAAATTCCTTTATAGACTCATTCAATCTTCTCTAGAGGTCTATTATATCTAACTTTTCTTAAGTTAGACCTCTTAAACTTATTTATTTTGTGGCTGGATTTAGCTACTTCTTAGAAGAAGAAGTATAGGTTGCTAAATCACCAACTTCATTTTCTTCTGGAGCCATCTGGGGACAGTCACCAAATATGAATCAGGATGCCTGGAGATGACCCTGAATGTAAGGTATCAGAGTTAAATGATTTGTACAAAGCCAGGTAACTAGTAAGTGTCAAGTGTCTGAGCCCATCTTTGAACTCAGGTTCTTCTGATTCCAGAACTAGTGCTCTATCCACTGTACCACCTAGCTACCCCTTCTATTTGCCTTAATAGAGATATGGTTCTCAAGAGTTACCAGTAGCATCTTCCCATGTAGAGATATAAAACTTATTGAATATTTTTTCTTTCCTGTTTACATTTTAATGCTTATCTTGAATCTTAAAGTTAAAGATCAAAGTTGTTGTTCAGCTCTAGTCTTTTATCAGGAAAGTTTGAAAGTTCCTTATTTCATTGAATGTCTGTCTTTTCCCCTGAAAGATTACATTCAATTTTTTTAAATTTTTAAAAAAAAATATTCATTTTTTTTACAGCTATAGTTTTCAATTATCATTTTGCAAGGTTTTAGAATTGCACATTTTTCTCCCTCGCTCTTCCCTCCCCATCCCCTGACAGAAAGCAATCTTATATAGCATAAGTATATTAAACATATTTCTATTAATCATGTTGTAAAAGAAGAATTAGAACAAAAACATGAGGGGGGGGGAAAAACCATAAAGCTCACCACAAATTTTAAAAATTAAAAATAGCAAGTTTTGCTCTATATTCAGACTCCATAGTTCCTTCTCTGGATGTAGATGTTATTTTCCATCACTAGTCCTTTAGAATTGTCTGATTATTGTAATGCTGATATGAACAAGTTCATCATAGTTGATCATGCCAAAATGTTGCTGTTAATGTGTACACTATCCTTCTAGTTCTGCTCACTTCACTTAACATCAGTTAATACAAGTCTTTCCAAGCTTTAATGAAGTCTGAGCCCTCCTTTCTTCCTGAACAATAGTACTCCATTATATTTATACACCACAATTTGTTCAGCCATTTCCCAGTTGATGGGCATCCCCTCATTTGGTGGGCATTGACTGTGCTCAGTTTTTCTGAGTAGTTTATTCTTGGTTATAATCCAAACATTTTTATCTGTTTGATTATATTTCAGACCCTTCAGTCCTTTAACATAGAAGCTGCTAAGTCCTAAATCTTTGATATTTGAATTGTTTGTTTCTGACTACTTGCAGTATTTTTTCCTTGACCTCATAATTGTGGAATTTGTCTACAATTTTCCAAAAGTAATTTTATAGATTTTTGATAAATTTATCATGTTCCTAAGAAGGATTACCAACTCTTAACCTTTTTGGAAAGGAAATCTTCATTTTTCCCAAGATACTTTAGAGTTAAAAGTTCTATGTGTGAATTATGTTATAATACATCCAGTGTGAAGTCTTACTGAGTTCTTTTCAGGGTTGCTCATCCATCTTTGGTGTAGATCCATCACCCATCTCTCACCTGTGGTTCCAAGAAGCTGTAACATGCATAGGGGTCACACACTGGTAAAATTGGCTTGGTATATGTACTAAGTCAGTTTAAGGGCAGCTGACAGGTCTTAAACCCATTATGGAGTAGGGAGGGAGGGTTATCTGACTCCACCATGTGTAGACTTCACCTAGTGTAATGGGTGGATGAGAACCATTTGCTTCAATGGAAAGGAAGAAAATGGATGCAGATACTGAGAAGCACTGAGAACTTGATCAGGCATTGAAAATGCCATAGTCATTCACTGCAACCCTGGCTATCATCAATTGTCCTGTCTTTTGTCTGATCACTGGACTTCAGTGACTGAAAACAAATGAGACTGACAACTTTGTGCAACTATGCCTCACTTAAATCCAATTTACCCACAAGTCAAGACATCCACTGATGAAGTCATTGATCCTTTTAGAAAATAATGACAAATAATAGAAGTCTTTGCTGTTTCCAATCATTTTATAGTCCTCATAGTTAACATTAAGAAATTTTATTTAAATATATATTGCTTTAAATAAGTTCCTTCTAAAGATAAAACCTTTGATTTCAGCATGCTGGTAAAAATTTCTTAATATATTTATCCAGTACTGTTTTTGATATTTTTATGCTCCATGTGTCTTGTCTAGAAAAAATAAAGGTACTTTCACCTTTATGCACTGATTTAATTTGATCTTTGGGTTCAGGCTCAAATATTTTATCTATTATTTCTATTGTCATATATCATACATTTTATTCTTATTGGCATCAAATGACATTTTGATATCACTAGAGAAATATTACATGAAATGAAGAAATTGTTTAATATGTTTTTTGGTGGATTCATGAAGCTTGATGTCAACTGTGAGCATCAAGCAATTTATAAGATCTTTTTGTTTGACTATTTTTAATTTGGAAGTCATTCTTGATTCTATTTAAGATAAATGATAATGGCTTTAAGGTTTAATAGAACCATAACGGGCTTAAACTGGCTCCCTGAAAATGCCACATTTTACATCAATCATTCTTATGGTGCTGGTATGTTTTAAATAAAGAACAATTTTCCTTGTAAACATAAAATGCTCTAGTATTCTATCGATTCTTTGAGTCTAATTATAGTTAGATAGCTAGATAAATAAATTAGCATATGAACAAGTCATAAGTACAGAATTAAGTCAAAGTCTTTATGATAACTTTCTTTCAAATGGCAGTTTCTGGTAACTTGTTTAGTTACTACACTGATTATAATTTATACCCCTGATACTTTTTGATCTAGCATTTCTTATTCCATGGTCAATTTTCTTGTGGTCATACCAAAAAAAAATTAGTGACACAAGCTATGAATTGTTTATATAAGGTTTATAAACATGCAAGTGACCTCTTTTGGGAGGGTCACTGGTCTCATTCTTTTAGTAATTGACATAATTATTGATGATGATGATAATTATAGTAATAAGATACAAAGTGGAAAGTAGGAAAGTCAGCTTAAGGAGTCAAAAAAATCATAGATTCAAGTCCCCCCATTTCCAAATATTGGTTGGGCAATCATGGACAAATCACTTAATCTCCTAACAATTGTCTAAGATTATAAGTAGAAGAATAATAATTGCAGATATGCTTTAGTAGAAAGAAAATATTTCTTCACTGGGAAAGAGTTTCATTATGGATGAAATCTGAGGTCTATATAAATACATAGAGATACAAACACATAAAGCTATCGTTAAAGATGAAAAATGCATATCTATACAAATATAGACATAGACATGTAGGTATATGTATGTATATACAACTATACATATACACAGTCTAATGATAAAAAATGCAATGAGGTAGACAAGATGAAAATTATTATCTACATTTTACAAATGAGGAAGTTCAAAGTCAGAATTGTTGCTATATACCATATAACCTCAAATAGGAGAGAGTACATATTTGAACCACATGATCTTCAGACTCCAAATCCAGCATTCCTTTCCACTAAAGCAGAAATGAGACTAGCCTAGGTGATTTTTCACCTCAAAAATCCCTTATAACTATAAAACCTATTATTATATACTCATAATTACAAGAATAGTTTCAAGTTCTAACTTGGTCATCCCTGGCTAGTTAAATGATGTTAGCTAGGATGCTTGATCTTATTTCTCTAGGTTTTAGGTTATTCATCTATAAAATCAAGGTCTTGTTTTACTGTTTTTCTGAAATTTCCCCTTGTTTTAACTCCTTTTTAATGGCCTTGATCTAGAGCAAATCATCTTTCATAGGTAAAATGCAGGAAGTTGAACTTGATGATCTCAGAGGTCTCTTCTAACTAAAGTCTAGTCAGGCACCCAACTAAACAACATCAAATTTCAATTTCCACCCATTGATTCCATCCTCCACTCACCTGACAAAGTAATTTTTCCTAAAGCATAGATCTGTCATCATATTAGTGTCTTCATATTACTTCTAGGATAAAATATAAAATCTTCTATCAATTAAAACCCTTCCTACTTTTTCAGTCTTCTTACACCTTATTTACCTTTGTATATTTCTATTTTTTCAGTCTTCTTACTTTTTCAGTCTTCTTACACTTTATTTCCCTTTACATATTTCATGATTTAAATATTTAAGGCTTACATGCTGTTAAAGTAGAGACATGCATTAGAAGTCTATTGCAAATTGTTCAGATAAGATAAGATGACAGGAAGGCCAAGGCTGATGTCAGGGTAAATATTTTAAACAGAAAACCTCTAGAACAATTCTACAAACATTTATTTGGAACAATAATGGTCAAGTCTTGGGGACTGGCAAAAACCTGAAAAAAAAGCAAATATTTTAGTGTACTACATAACATATTAATTGATTTTTGTAGAATTTGATTGAATTATAGTTTTCAAAAGAACCATAATCTATTAGCATCCATAGGAAAGACTTCTTAAAGTACTACTAATAAAAGAAATGCAAAGTAAAACAGCTCTGAGATTTCACTTCATGGCAAGAAAAATGGCAAAAGGTAGAAATAGGTAATATTGTAGGAGATAGAAGAAAATAGGATTATAGATGCATTGTTGATGGAGTTAAAAACTGATCTTAACATTATGGAAAACAATCTGAAATTATGCTTTTTAAAAAGTGACTCAACAAATTTATTGAAATAAAGGTTGTTCTGCAGCTGATAAATGGTCAAAGGATATGAAACAGGCAATTTTCAAACAAAGTAATCAAAACTATCTATAGTCATAACTAAATTACTATTGATTAGAGAAATGTAAATTAAAACAACTCTGCAAATGTAAATTTAATGCAAATTAAAACCACCAAACACATATCAAATTGGCTAATATGACAGAAAAGGAAAATAACATATGTTGGAAGGAATATAGGAAAATGAAAAGACCAATGCACTACTGATGAAATTGTATTCCAATTCAATCATTCTGGAGAGCAAAGGAGCCCAAAGGGCCATAAAATTGTGCATACCCTTTAACACAGCAATACCACAGTTAGGTTTTTATCCCAAAGAGATTTAAAAAAAACAAAAGGGAAAGGACCTATATTACAAAAATATCTATAGCATCTTCTTTAGTGGTGGTAAAGAATTGGAAAGTGAGGGGATGTCTATCAACTAGAAAGTGACTTAAAAATTATTGCATGTAATTGTGATATCATGCTTTAAAATGTAAGAAGGATATTCTCAGGAAAAACCTGGAAAGACTTACATGAAAGACAAAAGAACAACTAGGAGAACAGTATATACAGTAACAGCAGTATTATATTATGATCAACTCTGAATGATTTAACTATTCTCAGCAATACAATCATCCATGTTAATTTCAAAGAACTTGTGATGAAAAATACTATTTTCCTCCAAAGAAAGAATTGATGGAATCTGAAAGTAAAAAATCAAAGCATACTTTTTATTGTAATTTATTTTTCTTGGAGACATTTTTGGCCTGTGTTTTCTTTTATAACATGAGTAAAACATATAGAAGATGCACAGGCACACACACACATATGCCTCTCTCCAAAAGAAATTATAATGTATATTAAACTCATCTGCTAAAGGACTTAAAACATTCATTAAGAAAAACACTTTCTTGAAAACAATTTTTACAACTAGTGCTTCTGATAAAGAACTCATTTCTAAAATATATAGAGAACTGAGTCAGATTTATAAGAATATAGGTCATTCCCCAATTGATAAATGGTCAGAGGAAATGGATATAGATATCACATGACTATATGTATATAACTTATATGAAATTATTTGCCTCTTCAATGGAAGGGATTTGGAAGAGAGGAGAAAATTTTTATCTCAAAATTTTTAAAAATAAATGTGAAAAGTTACTTTTACATGTAGTTGGAAATTTTTTTAATTTTAAAAGTGACTAAATTCTCATTGTTCTTTTTTTTATTTTAGTTTTGCAAGACAATGGAGTTAAATAACTTGCTTAAGGTCCCACATCTGAGTAATTTAGGTTTCTGAGTCAGAATTTGAACTCAGGTCCTCCTGACTCCAAGACCAGTGCTCTATCCACTGCACCACCTAGCTGCCTATCAATACTCTTTAACCCAGACATCCCCCTACTGGGCACATAGCCTATTAAAATAATTTTTTTGAAAAGAAAGTAAAATATAAATATTCACAAAATCACTTTAGGTGGTGAAAAAAGGACTAGGAAAAACTGGATTCTCATTAATTGGTGAAAAACTAAATAAACTATGGCAAAGGAATATAAAAATATGAATGTGTCATAAGAAGCCCTTAATATCTAGTCTTTCAGAAAACATTGGAAGACTGATGAACTGCCTCTGAGTGCTATCAGCAGAACCAGGAAAACATTATTCACAATAGCTATAGCAGTATAAACATGGCAAAATAATAAAATGAATTGGAGAGTTTGAGAATTACAATGGCCAATCTTGACCTGAGAAAAGAGATGGGAAAATGTTTTTCCCTTCTTTCATTGATGAAATGTAAGACTACAGGAATGTTGTCCATTGTCAATGTGATAGATTGTTTTAATGATCTACTTTTTTTTTTAATCTCTATAACAAGGAGATGCTAACTTGGTAGGGGAAAGGAAAGAGATATTTAGAAATGATATGCTATAAATATGATTATCATTTAAATTCAGAACAAAAAAAGGAATTGAAGTGAATTATAAGACATTGTCATGTTATCACTTTTTTTTCCTCTCAAATGTCTATACAGGATGCTGTTGTTTTGCTTTACTTAATTAGAATATAACTTAACATAATTCTCTATATCCTAAGAAATTTTAAGGCAAATTGGTAGTGAATCATAGTCATCCTTTTTAACCACTAAGGAACCACTCCAGCTCTAACTAAAGGAGCTATTGAAAAAACTCTACCCAAGTGTTCCCGAAGTATCAAAGGAGCGTCTGCAAAAGTCCCACTTACTACTGAGAATCACTTAATAAAAAAGGAGAATCTCCCTCACTCAGCAGTTTTTATAAATGGAAAAATTAAGGAAAAGAGATATTAACCCTAAAAATAAGGAGGAGGATTCTGGCAAGGAGGACTTCAATTTTCACTCTCCTCCAAAGGAGAACAAAGTTTCTACAACTATTGTAATCTAATCATTTTTTAAAATGCAGAATTCATTTTCAAATTCTATAGATATCTTGCCAGATCAGAGGAGAGTTGTTTGTTGTTTTTGTTTAAAGAACAGAAAAGCCATAGGAAAAAAAAAGTGACTACATATGTGTGGCTATATATATGTAGATGTTTAGGTAAGTGTGCCAGTATGTGTCTATGTATGTCTCCTCAATCATACATAGATAGATACATATATATATGTATTTTACACAAAGATACATTTACACATGTGCATATATACACATACATTTCAATATATAAGCATATAGAAGACACACATGCACACACATACACATCTCCCAGCAGAAATTATAATGTAGATTAATCTCAATTGCCAAGGGACTTAAAACATTCATTAAGAAAAATAGTTTCTTGGGAAACAATTTTGACAACAAGTGCTTCTGACAAAGGACTCATTTCTAAAATATTTGGAGAACTGAAATTTTTAAGAATATAATTCATTCACCAATTGATAAATAGTCAAAGGATATGAAAAGGCAATTATCAGATGAAGAAAGTAAAGCTATCTATAATCATATGAAAAATGCTCTAAATCATTATTGATTAGAGAAATACAAATTAAATAACTCTGTGGTCTTACCTCACACCTATCAATTAGTCAATATGACTAAAAAAGAAAAATGATCAATATTAGAGGGGATGTGGAAAAACTGGAACACCAGTGTATTGTTGCTGGAGTTGTGAACTGATCCACTCTTTCTGGAGAACAATTTGGAATTATGCCCAAGAGACAATAAAACAGCACATACCCTTTGATTCAGCAATAGTAGTGGTCGACTAGGTGTATAGCTCAAAGAGTTCATAAAAAAGTAAAAAAGACCCTACATGTATAAAAAATATTTATAGCAGCTCTTTTTCTAGTGGTAAAGAATTGGAAACTGAGGGGTTAGTCATCAACTGAGGAATGTCTGAACAAATTGTGGCATATGAATGTGATAGAACACTATTGTTCTACAAGGAATCATGAGGATCAGAACTTCAAAATAGCCAGGAAAGACTTTCATGAATTGATGCAATGTGAAGTGACCAGAACCAGGACAACATTATACACACTACAGCAACATTGGGTGATGATCAAATATGATGAGCTTGCACATTTCAGCAGTATAATAATCAATGATAATTCCAAAAGATTTGTGATAGAACTACTATCGATGATCAGAGAAGGAACAGTGGAATTTGTATGTAGAAAAAAGTTTACTATCTTCAGTTTTTAAAAGTTATTATATCTTTTTTAATGTTCTTTTTTCCATTTGGATTTGATTCTTCTTTCACAATATGATTAATCTGGATGTATGCTTAACATGGTAATACATGTATAGCTTATATTAGAGTGCTTTTGGTCAGGAGGAAGAAGAGGGAGGAAAATGTGCAAAAAAAAGGATTGTTGAAAACTACTATTGCATGTAGTTGTAAAATAAATTAATTAATTATTTAATAAGCAAAAATACTTTGAACCTCCAGTAAGCAGTTAGTCATCTTCAGTTATAGACTTAGGTGATATTTAAAGCAACTCTAATGTTTGTTGTACTTAACAATGATGTGTTTTTATTTTCCTTAGGAAAACTGTAGACTAACACCTCTTTGTCTGCTTCTTATCAAATCCATATTGCAGACTTGAATCTATTTTTACCCCATTTCCCCTAGCAGGATGACTCAAATTTTAGAGTATTATGAATTTATAATACAAAGCGGGTAACAGAGGTCATAACAGATGAGAAAACTGAAGCAAACAGAGAAGCTAAATGATTTGCCCACAATCACCTAGATAGTAATTGGAAGAGGCAATCTTTGAACTCCTGCTTTCCTAACTTTAAGTCCATTAAGCTATATATTATATTATTATTTAGTTTAATTCAATTTCAAAAAGCGGGCAAATATTAAATAGATACTGTATGTAAGACACAGTGCCAGGTTCCAGAGATATAATGAAAGAAAAATTAGAACAGTTCTTACCCGCAAGGTGTTTGGTTTTTTGGGGAGATATTTAGGAAAAGAATAACAAATACAGAAATTACTAAAAAAAAGTACATAGTAAGAACAAAATAATTAAGTGGGGAGGAACAAAGATTAGGAAAGATGTCTTGTGAGAAATGGTCTGGAGCTTTTTAGCTGGGTGTGGCAATAGATAGATCACTGGAATTGGAGTCTGGAAGACTTGGATTCAGATTCTATTTCAGACCCTTATTAGCCCTGTAAACCCAGTCAAATCACTTAATCTCTGTGCCTCCTTTATAAAATGGTGATAATAATAGCACCTCCCCTTCAGTGTTGTTTATGAAAATCTAATGGCTTATTTAACACTTGTAAAATTGCTTCCATCTCTTAAAGTACCATATAAATGCAAATGTCTGAAGATAATGATGATTATGCTACTGATGATGATGATGATGATGATGATGATGATGATGTTAGTAGTCTTAATGGTAGTTAGAGATTCCAAGAGTCAGACATAAGGAGAGAGAGCACTCCAGGCAAAGGAGATGCTGTCCTTAGAAAAGCAAGTAGGAAAATTTGGTCAAAATAAGTTTGTATAGTAATATAAAACCCAGAACGTCTGCAGACATATTTAAAAGAACTTCAAATAAAAGAGAAGTTAGTTTTTTTTATTCTAGAGGCAATATGGGAACCAGTGGGCATGCCAAGGTCTTTAGGATTACAGTTCCTATAAATCTAAAGTCCTAGTTTATTTCAATTATCACAGTGGATGCAGAATGGTACTGTAGTAAGCTGACTGTCCAGTGGGAAAAACACTAGACTTTTGAGTCAATAAGTATGGGTTTGAATCCTGACTGTAAAATTTTCTCATGTGTAACTCAGGGAGCCATTCCCTTTATAGGTAGTCATCTTCATCCTCTATACAATAATGGAATAGAGTTATATGTTCTCTAAGATCCTTTCTAACTCTAGCATTCCAACTCCAGTTTAGTAGACATATCTACTATATGCAAGGTACTATGCTAAGAACTGGAAATACAAAGAAAAGCCAAAAGGTAGCCCCTGCCCTTGAGCAGTTTACAATTTAATGGGAATGACAATAAGCAAACAACTATGGACAAAAATGTCATGGAAGTAAAGGAAAGGGGGGGAGAAGGTGGAGAAGAAGGAGAGGGAGAAAAAAAGATGATGATGAAGAAGAAGAAGAAGAAGAAGAAGAAGAAGAAGAAGAAGAAGAAGAGAAAGACAGAAAGACAGAAAGGAAGGAAGGAAGGAAGGAAGGAAGGAAGGAAGGAAGGAAGGAAGGAAGGAAGGAAGAAAGAAAGAAAGAAAGAAAGAAAGAAAGAAAGAAAGAAAGAAAGAAAGAAAGAAAGAAAGAAAGAAAGAAAGAAAGAAAGAAAAAAAGACAGATTAAGAGAGATTGGGAAAGACTTTTTGCAAAAGGTGGGATTTTAATTGAAACTTGAAGAAAGACAGGACTAACAGAAAACATACATATATTAGTCACTGTTGTCAGATACTACTCATGGAAAGATCAAATTCAGGAACATAAATAAAAATAGAAGGATAGATAGATAGATAGATAGATAGATAGATAGATAGATAGATAGATAGATAGATAGATAGATAGATAAGCAAATAAGCAAATGAATGAATGAATGGACAGATAGATAGCTGGATGAATGAATGAATGAATAAATAAACAAACAAACAAATAAAGAAATAGATAGATAGATAGATAAAGGAAGCATACCATCCTTAAGCAACCTCCATTAGGAAGCTTGGAAAAACATAGTTCTATTTAGATGTCTAATTTCTCACTTTCTGAATGTTTGAATGATTGTAGTTTACTTAACTTTTCAATGCTTTGAATGAAAGGAATGCTATTTCACACTGTCATTTGATGTCTTAATACTATTTATTGGGTTCTCTGACATGAAAGAATGAATTGAACTGACGAATTAAGCCTTTATAATAACTTTCAGACTAGCTATCAGAGTAAAATAGCTAAACTGTATGACAACTCACAAGTAAACTGATAAATTTTCTTCTTTTTTTCATTATTCTAAAGAATACAATTTTCAAACTTGTGAATGAATCATGGAATAGTGATGTTTCCAAACATGCCAAATCTTTCACAGTCCTTATACACTCACCCTACAAATGTCTCAAAAGAATTATTTTAACATTCTCCGAAGAAGCTTTGCTAAAAATTCCAATCAGTTGTCTCCATAAGGGTAGGTGTCACTTGTGTTTAAGATATTCTTTGAAAACTTAACATTAATAGCAACATCAATATGAGAAAGTATAGCACTGGAATTAAATATGCAGACAAAGAAAGAACATTGATAGAAATATTGCTACAAATCTTTGGGAAGGAGAAAAAAGTTGATTAGTAATATACTTATGACAAGAAGAAATGGTTCAGGGGCTTTTGTACCTCATTTATCATTCTTGCATAGCTGTTGTTGCTTTTCAAATTTTTCCCTCTACCATTCCTATTTGTTTTTTAAAAACTGATATTTTTAATCTCTAACTTTTCTAGAAATTCTTATTAGACTTGTGTCCAATCTATATTTTTCTTCAATGTTTGCTCATAGATGCTTTTCAATTCACCATCATATTCTGTTCGTGTCTTGAGCTTCCCTGTTACCACAAGACTTCATTATGACTCAGTTTTTTTTGTTTGCTTACTTTTTCAGCCAATTTCTTGATTTTTAACCTTATATTTGTCCTGGCTCTACTCATTTCTGACAAGGGAGGAGGAGATATCTAGTCTTAATTTCTCTCCTTTTGTCATTATGGTACTTACATAGCTCAGTCTATGAGTTTGCAAACTTTCGGTACTTTCAAAGTGTTATGATCTAAAGAGAGAACTGTTCCATTACCTTCTAGTCTGAATTCTACAAAGTCCTTGACCCATATTTGGAGGTTTGGGGCTTATGTGTGACTGAGTTTCAGTGAAATACTGTTGGACTCACTCACAGAAAGCCTATTGGGAGGTCTGTAGGGTCAAAGCAACTGTTCCCTCTGGTCTTGGTTTTTGTCCTGATTAATCCACTCTAGTCTTATGTGCAAAGCTAAAGGTTAGAATTTAGTAATTCATACTGCACTTAGGATCAGAGATGCATGGCTAAGTTTCTGGAACTCATTCCTTGCTCCATACACAGTTAGGAATACTCATTCTCAACAGATCTGCTAGATGACACCAATTCATGCTCCCAAACCTTAGCTGAAGAGTCCCTATAATAACTTTCTGCCATATTAATTCCTGCTATGATGCTGTGTTTTACTCCTGTTTCAGTCTTTAGGTGATAAAATTCCTCTATCCTCACCACCTTGCTGTGATTTTGGTGTCTACAGACCTGTCTTTTTAATCTTTCTAAGTTTTCCTGGCCATAAAAATGACTCAAAGTGATTTTTTCTTTCTTTCTCAATCAGAATTCAGATTGGTGTTTTTTTCTAGATTGTTGTAAAGGACATATGTTTTGCAGGAGAAAATTCTCACTCTATTACTATCTACATGAAGATTTTCTTTGAGGGTTTAGTGATCTCAAGGATTCATCTTTGGTTTCTTTGTTGTATATAGATTAAGTACTGGTAAATGTAGCAGCATGTGATGTGAAGTTGAAAAGACAAAAATCAATCAACTGACTGATCAATCAACACCTTACATTAATATGATTCAACACTTTATGAGTTCTCATTTTTGAGAACCAGCTAGTTACTTTGCTTAAACTAATAATATCCTTCATAAGTTACTTATATAACCCATATTAATAAGAGCCTTTGGTCTCTACAGACCTAGATTGATCCTGTTGGTACCTTTCTTCAAGCCTATTTGATTTACCCTTCCCTCTACCCCCAGGGCCATCAAACTTTGATACATGTCTTTTGCCAAAAGAACTTTCAGCATCATTGTAGGGCATTCTATAATATGTGACTCTTGTTTTATTATTTGTTAGATGAACTACTAATGTTTCATATCATTCCAGTCTCTAACCTGAACTTCCATACCAGCTTGAATCATGACTCTGACCTTGGGATAGGCTCAGTATCTCATAATTACATCATAAATTGTTACTCATAATGCCATTCTAGAGTTGAGATCCTCACCCCCTCAACAGATAAAAACTTTTGGGTGCTAGAAATTCAAGAAACCTTAACTTCTGGTGATACTCACATTTCTAAAGGACCCATACAATTGCTCTTGACTGAAATGCTATTCTGGGGCATATTATTGTTCAGTCATTCAGCCATATCTGACATTTTGTGACCTGATTATTGGGTTTTCTTAGTAAAGGTACTAGAGGGGTTTGCTGTTTCCTTCCCTAGTGGATTAAGGCAAACATAGATTAAGTGACTTGCCCAGGGTCACTCATGTCTGAGGATAGATTTGAACTCAAGTCTTCCTGTCTCCATTCCCAGTGCTCTTTCCACTAAACTATTAGCTGCTTCTCTAGGACTGAGTGTTATTGTTTCTGTTATTATTGCTCAATCTTTTTTCATTCATGTTTGTGACCCTCTTGGGAGTTTTCTTGGTTAAGATACTAGAATGGTATTCTCTATTTCCTTCTCTAGCTCATTTTAGAAATGAAGAAATTGATATAAACAGGGTTAAGTATCTTGTTCAGGTTCACATGGATAGAAAATGTCTGAGGTCATATTTGAACTCAGGAACATGGATCTTCCTTACTCCAAGTTCAGTAGCTACCCTGAGTTGAGTACTCCCACTTAATCATGGAAAGAACTTGGTATTTCTAAGGAGGTGAAAAATTCTCTCCTCTAACAAGTCCTAACTTCCTTCAAGAGTCATTCAGTCGGGGTGGCTAGGTGGCACAGTGGATAGAGCACCGGCCCTGGAATCAGGAGTACCTGAGTTCAAATCTGGCCTCAGACACTTAATCATTACCTAGTTGTATGGCCTTGGGCATGCCACTTAACCCCATTGCCTTGTAAAAAAAAAAAACTTTAAAAAACCGATTCATTCAGTTCATATAACTCATTTGTTATTGATGATTCATTTTTGTCACATCTAACCTGGATAACCTTTTTGGGGGTTTCTTGGCAAAGATATTGGAATAGTTTGCCATTTCCTTCTCTATCTTATTTTATAGATGAGGAAATTGAAGCAAACGGGGTCAAGTAACTTGTCCAGAGTCACAAACCTAGTAGTGTCTGAAGCCAAATATGAACTCATGTCCTCTTGAATTCAGGCCCGATACACTATCTGCTGTGCCACCTGCTACCCTTTCCTCATGACTAAAGCAACAGCTTAAAGACAGGTGCTGGCTACTCTGAATCAATGTGGCTCTCTATACTGCTTATGAAATAGGTACAGTGGGAAAAACATCTGATTTGTAGACCAGAGTTAAAACTTCTGCTTTGCTACTTACTGACCTTTACAATCTTCAACATAGCTTGACATCTCAAGGCACAAATCTCCTCATATATAAAATATTGAAATGGAAGTAGATGATCTCAAGGATGACAGGTTGGTAAGAATAGTAAATAGAGTCCTGAACTTGGAGTCAGAAAGACTTGGATTCAAAACCCTGAATTCATTCATTTAACCTTTCGTGTTCTTGATTTCCTCTGCTGTAATAATGTGGTAAGGGCCAAATGAGATAGCACACATGAAATGCTTTACAAACTTTTTACAAACTTTGAAGAACATTGCTGCTGTTGCTGCTCTTGTGACAAATGTTACTACTTTGCTGTATCCACATGTTCTTTATTTCTTTCTTTTTTCTTTTTTTGATTTTCCATCTTTTTCTTTCATTTTTCCTTTTTTCTCCTTTCTTTCTCTCTCTGTTTCTTTCCTTTTTTCCTCTCTTTCATTTCTTTCTTTCTTTCTTTTTCTTCTTTCATCTGCTATATCATAGAATTGTCACCAAAAGATGAAGCTCTTAAGAAACAATAGAAGTTAGTATCAAGACATCAGGAGGATTCTACCTCAAATTTTGATAAATTTCTAAAATGAAACAAATCTGTAATAGGTGACAAATAGCAGTGGTCATACACTTGTTATCCTTCCTGTGAGACTTGGAAAATATTGCTAAGATGATAAGAGATCAGAATTTTCTTCAAAAGGTTCATCTCTTTTGCTAGTAGGCACATGGGGATAATGGTATTGGTCAATTCCATCATTAATAAAAAGGTTTTACATAGTGAGACTCATAGGACATATATCTATAATCCAAAAAGGAAATTCTGAATGGAGGAGAATTGGATAGTGCCTCAAGTGCTAAAGGAAAAGCTAGACTTCATTCCTGTGGTTGTAATGCTACTATATTGTAGGAGAAAAAGGAGAAATGTTGGTAAATGATATGAAAACCTTCTGTGCTACCTCTAATTCCTAAATTTTACAAGCTGAGGTGGGAGCAGACTGTTGTCCTAATTAGAGCCCTGCTCTAAAACTGAGAAACATTGTAAAACTGAAATCCTCGCTGATAATATATAACTGCTACCTTAGGGTATTCCAGCTGGCTGAAGTAACAGCAGGAGAGAGTTTCTATTGGAATACAACAATATTGGAAAAATCTCTTGATTTTAAAATAACTATTCTGCCCTTCCTTAGGGTAACTACCCCCCCAAAAAAGAGGTTGGGAAAATCTCTGTAATTTTAGGGATACAGAATTTTCAGAGGATCAAGACATCCCTACACCTTCTTGTTGGAATAAGATTCATTGGTCAACTCAATGAATTTATGGGGTAGTAAGCCTTCCAAGGGGACTTGTATTTTTTATCTTGTTAATTGAGGATAAATTGGTTTGTTTGAACTGTTGTAGATTAGTTATCACTTTGTGGTGGCTCTTAAAGTGGCATATATAGCAGAAACATCCTTTCATGACCCTTTTCTGGAGAGATAGAGAGAATCATAAAATAGTTCTGTTCTCAGGAATGGCCTTCCTCAATGCTCCAAGGATTGTTTTAGGAACAGAAGTTCATGACAATTTTCCGAACTTTTCTCTTAAGTGTGAAGGTGTAAAATTCTTGGACAGCAAATTACAGTATATACTCTTTCTCTCTTTCAATGGGAAGAAAAAAGGGAGAGAAGGAGGAGGTGAGGGAGGGGGAAGGAAGGGAAGGAGGGAGGGAGAGGGGGAGGAAAAAGGAAAGAAAGAAGAGAAGAAGGAAGGTGGGGAGGAAGGAAAGAAGGATGGTAGGGAGGGAGAAAGAGAGAAAGAGTGGAAGAGTAGAAGAAAGAGACAGGAAATTAGTGAAATCATATTTCTGGTCACTCACTTATCTCTTTACCAGAGTAAATTTCACATATTAAACACTGTGACTTTAACATTTCTTACCCCCTGAAGATCACTGGTCCTAGAATTTCAAAAGCTCTTAGAAGTCAATGAGTTCAATCCTACCATTTTAAGGTTGAGGAAACAGGTTCAGAAAGATTCAGTGACTTGACCAGGGTTCTATAACTAGTAAGTGGCAGAGTTTGGATCTGAGACTAGGCCTACTAATTACAAACCCATTTTTCCCCATTGTACATTAACTCTTATTACATCTTTAACCTTTACTACTTTCTTATCTTATAGAAGCCATAAAACAGCTTAGTAATCTAAGATTCTAACATCACAAGGCACTCCCATGTCTCAGATCTCTAGCTCAACATTTCTCTCTAAGCCATTCAATTCAACAGAAATGTATAAAACTTCTACTCCATCCTAGGCTGGAGGAAAGGCAAATAAGACCATTACTGATCTTAAATTGTTTATATTATACTCAGATATGTAAATACAAATTAGTTTGAGGAGGGAAAGGGCACAAAAAGGATGAGTTGATGAGGAAAGAGACTTGCAATAGAAAGTTTCCAATAGAGACTTAAAAGAAGCTATGGATTGTAAAAAGTGAAGCTTAAGGGAGAATGTACTACAAGTAAAAGAAAAAGCCTTTGTATAAACAAAAAAATGGCAGCTGAAGAAGCAAGTAAGAGAGGTTGTCTGGAACATAAAATTCATAAAGGGGAGCTATAGAAGATCAAACATTGCTACTTGCTAACTGTGTTACTCAACATAGTAAATCGCATTCAACAGAGCAACCCCACTACTTGCTTAACTGTGTACTCAAATCTCGATTTCCCCATTTGTAAAATGGGAATGATTGGAATACCTTCCTTACAGGGTTGTTATGAAGATTATTATATTAGGTAAAATGTGAAAAGCTTAACAACAGTAATAACAACAATAATAATAAATGTCTGTTGAGTTAAAGTACTTTGCAGACCTGAAAGCACTATATAGACACTATTTATTATTGCTATTATATTAAATACCTCTAGAAATAAGAGGGAAATTGTGAAAAGCTTTAAATTACAAGCTAAGGAGTTCATATTTTGTCACAAGGAAATGAGGAGTTACTAAAGATCCTTGAGCATGGTCTTCAAGAATTGAACAAATATCATTTAGCCAAATGCCATTTAGCTGCCAAATATTTTTTTCACTAAAGCACAAATCAAACTCTCCTGCTCAAGAATCTTTCCTTTCCTTCCTTAAATTATATTATTCCATTAACATTCAAGTACTAGTATGTTATATTCTACAAAATATTTATGCCAAAGATCCTTAATCTTAAAACTCCTACAACAACAATTTATATAGCCCTTTGGAAGGTTTTGCAAGGTGTTTTACAGACATCATCTCATTTGGTCTTAAAAGCAAGTCCCCTATAATTTAAGAAAGGAAAGGATTTTAGTGATCATCTAATTGGTGGGGGGGTGTCAGAGAGTAAGGTTCAGGAAAATGATTTGTCCAAACCTATAGCAATAGTGGTGGAGCTTTAGGGAAGGAGCAGAGATTGGACCTGTGATTTCATTGATATAGGGAAGTCCCAGGTAAGAAAATTCTCTCCAACAATGCAGACTGGCATCCTATCAGCCACTTATAGTCAAATACTAGACTTAAATAATTCAAGACTGAATAATTTACCCAGAGTTACTCAGCCAATAAATGTCAAAGGTGAGACTTAAACCTAGGTTCATCCTAACTTTGAGCTCTCTATCCAGCAACCATAAGGACCAGGGCAGACAAACACAGCTTAACAGAAGCAGCACAGTGCCTGAAAATACCAAGCACTTAATAAATGCTTGTTGATTGATTGTTGACAATAATCACTGAACTTTACAAGTATCATCTCATTTGATCCTTGTAAAAAGTCTATTAAGTAGAGGTTGCAAGCCTTTATTATCCCCATTTTACAGATGAGAAATCTGAGATTAGGTAAACTGAGGCAAAGAGAAGTTAAGTGATTTGACTTAATTAATCATATACCAATTCCAGAAATGTTTGTAATTCATAGACAGCTCTTGGTCTCCAAGGTCAGAACTTTTTCTACCACATTGCACTATCTCTCAGAATGAACTTCAATTATTTTAGAAAACAGTGGAACCCTTACATTACAAATGAAATCCTCTTCTTATTATTCCTACAACCTAGTTTACCTGAGGCCAGAGGAATTACCTAAATTACTCAAAAAAAAAAGTGGTTAGACTACAAACAGTTATGCCCACTTAATATGGGGACAGTTAGGCCCACTTAATATGTACAGTCAAATGTTTTCTAGAAAAATAGTGTCTAATCCTCACTGGACATTTTAGAAAGAGCTATGTAATTTTCTTTGAGAAAAAGTTGCTAATTTTTTTCTTCTTAAACATTCTTTATTTTATTTTTCCCCTGTTACACATGTAATCTTTAATGATCTGAAATGGGAAAGGGAAATGTGATGATGAAAACATAAGGCATTCTGCCTCAGCAGATAGAATTTCTGAACACTTAAACCCACAGATGAGTATGGGTCTCTGAAGGTTAATTCTATTCTCAGCTAACTACTTGCTGTCCCTTTTTTCGACTTTTCAAAAATTTTGTCCTCAATATGTTTCCACAGTACACACATTTATTTTGAAAACCCTAGTCCTCTATCTCAGTTATTTCCTCAATGTACTGGTGTCTTACTGTCTTTTTCTCGGAGGTTTCTGAGTAACTCAACACAAAGACCCTGAATGTATTTTATCCATTCCAAGATCTCCCCCGCCCCCCGCCTCAATAGCCCGAGGAAACCACTGTCAATCTCAGTATTCCTCCAACCCTAAGCAGAGGACTGGGGGGGGGGGGCGGGAGAGAAGAGGAGAGAAGGAAGGAGAGGGGCGGTTATGGGATGGAAATGATGGAGAATGAACAAGAGGTTCTTTGCTCCACGTTTTTCTCCAGCAATTCCAGCTAAACTCCGCACTCCCCAGCCAGCTCCGAAGGATACTGTTCTGCTCATCTCAGTTCAAGTACCCTATTACCCAGTACTCTCCTACTCATAAAGCTTCCCTCATCACAAGTCACACACCCTAAGGGAACTGGGGATGTCCAGGGAAAGTACACTAGTCTCTCTGTAAACACCTAAAAGGCACCTACCTCCCTCTTGCCCATGTTCTGAAATTATGTGGACTGAGTCTTGCTCAAAAGTCCCTCGCATCTCAGAATACAAAAGTGCAAAAAAAATTTCCTACGGCGTGTGTGCACGCTTTCTTGAGGGTGTGTGTATGTGTTTGTCCATGCTCATGAGAAACATTCTAACGTCACGTTCCACAAGCAGGACAAGCGTGCTAAGCTTTTGGGGACGGTGCAAAATCTTGCCCCCACCCAACCCCTTTCTGCTTCATCACACCTCCCCCAAAGGAAGTAGGTCTCGTACTCTGTCACGCCGCCACCATGGTCACAACGGCAGCTGCAGCCACAGAGATATCTGCAGGGATCCTCGACTGGGATTCTTTACTCTCCACCTTCCTGTTATTTAACCCTGCTAGTCCTCTACCCAACTCCCCATCACCACCAACACATCAGTTTTTTTCCTCCACACTGCCCCCCCCCCCCCACCCTCATTCAAACTGCTCCGACTGCGGGGATTCCTTCCAAATCTTCTGTAGGCCAAGTCGCTCACCTAGGGTGAATCACCCTCCTGCCCTTATTCCCAGACACACATGAATTCTCATTCTGTGTGTGTGTGTGTGTGTCTGACACACACACACACACACACACACACACACTTTCGCAGTGATGAAACGCTCCCTGGAACCTCTTTCCTTGCCCTGGTGTACGCACCCTGTATCTCCCCCCCTGGGACCACTCGTGTTCGTGTGTGTGTGTGTGTGTGTGTGTGTGAGCGCGCACGCGTGCGTGTGTTGAGTGTGCATGTGTGTGTGTACGCGCACGCGCGCGCGTATTTGGTGTGGAAATCTCCTTTCGGTGGAAGCCGCACCGCCAGCGGGGAGTATATCCTGGAGCCCAGCAAAGGACTAGAAAGCGCTAGAGCCAAAAGAAAGAAAAAGAGGAAAAAAAGCCAGGCGAGGAGAGGCGAGGCGCGGAGGGCAGCCGCAGCTCCCCGACGCCCCTCCCTCTAGCCCGAACCTCTGGTCCCGGGCAGCTCCGGCGCTCCGCTGCAGCTGTCCGCCTCGTCCATTCAGTCCCGGGAAAGCTTTGGTCCATTATTTTTCCTCCTCTGGGGGAGGAGGAGAAGTAAAGGGAGGGGAGGGCAAGGGAGGAAATTGCAGAAGGGAGTAACACCTGGTTTACGAGCCGGAAAAAAGGAGAACTTTGGGGGTAAGTAGCGCTCTAGTGCTGAACTGCAAAGGGGGAGGGGGAAAGGGAGAGGTAGAAGGGGAAGAGTGGGCAGGGAATGAATTATGCACAAAAAAAAGATTAAAAAAGAATAGAAAAGGAGAGGTGAGATACCAGTAATTCTGGGGAACCATAGGCGAGGGAGAACCGCAATGCAACTCCATGGCTAAGTCCCGTCCGGGCTCTGGCGCCACACAGACCCGCGCGAAGTTATTTTTAATGAGATTGGAAAGTAAAATGACAAGACTTGTGTCGGAGCCCCTGGAGGGAGGAGAACGAGGCAGGTGGCAGGGCCAGGAGACCCCTAGAGAGGGACTATGCCCCTGGTGGGGGAGGAGACCAGGGCCCTAGGAAACTTCCCTTTTTCATGGTGATGGTCCCCGATTCTAATCTTAAGCACCTTTCCTATCCTACCCCTAACTCCTTCCGGGTGTCCTGCTGTCTGAGACGTGGGCCAGGGGAGACTGAGGCAGCAGAGGTCGGGGCAGGCAGGAGAGCTTACCTGGCTTAGTCGCACCCTCCTTTTGCAAGCCTCCCCTCTTTTCTTCCATCTGCCCCCCTCCCCCCCAGTCTTTGGATTCAGCAAGCACTATAGATGAGGAAAGAACGACCCCTGCAGTTTCATTGCGGGAAAATCTCAGTGACTTCGGGTGTTGGAGGAGAGAGAAAATTGTAGGAACTGGGGAGCCGGGCAGAAATAAATGTATAAGTGAATGACAGCGAGGGAAATAAATAGATAAATAAATAAGGAGTGCAGGGCTAGGGCGCCACGGTCGATATCCCCTAGTAAGGAACTTGAACCAAGGCCGAGCATACTTTGCTTTCCCTAAGGATTCTTCACTTGGGGTGCCAGGGGTTCCTTCTTTCTAGGAGGGCAGTCTGGACCCTAGGGACAAAAAGCAGGAGGGAAGAGAGGAAGAGGGCGAGAAAAAGCTTCTCCTGGAGTAACCCTAGGGCTCTGCTGAGGCTGCAAGCTGCCAGACAAGTCACATTCAACTCTCTCTCTCTCTCTCTCTCTCTCTCTCTCTCTCTCTCTCTCTCTCTCTCTCTCTCTCTCTCTCTCTCTTTCTCTCCCTCCCTCTCCCCTCCCCCTCCCCTCCCCCTCCTTCTTTTCCTGTATGGTGTACCCGCCCTCCCCACTCCGGGCAGCAGGAGAGGAACCCCCGAAGAAAAGCTAACCATGCCCTGGTAAGGTGGGCGGACTTCGAGGGCAACTTGTAGCTGACCACCTGGGCACCGAGAGAGTTAGAACAGGGGAAGGCACCCCACCACTCGGCCCGGCGGGGGGCTGTCGTCTATGTCTTGTTGGGGGGCCTGGTGGATTGGGATCTCGCTTTCTGGAGCAAGAGTCCGGAGCTGGTGGCCTCAGGTGGCGAAAGCTGCTGCTGCATCTGCTGCCGCGGCTTTCGAGAGCACAGGAAGAAGAGGAGAGAGACCGTCGGGGCAGCGAAACATTGGACATGTGTCAGCACATCTGGGGAATAGATCCTACGAGCTCGAGGGGAGATTTGCTGGAACAATTCAAACTGAGATATTGATCTTGGGGGTGGTAGTCACTGGCCGGCTTTGGGGTGGGAGTGCGTGTGCGCGCGCGTAAGAGAGTGTGTGTGTATGTGTGTGTGTGAGTGTGCGTGTGTGGTGGCGGGCTCCCCCCTTCCCCATTCCCTTTTTTTTTTCCCCGTCGAGTGATGCACTTGGAATGAGAATCGGAGAATGGAAATAGTCTGGGAGGTGCTTTTTCTCCTTCAAGCCAATTTCATCGTCTGCATATCAGGTATGGCAAAAATCGGATTCGAGAGAAGGTTGTCTTGTGTAGTGTAAAAAAAAAATATGAATTTTGTCTTGGGTAGACACCAGTGGAGGGGGAAGGGGAGGGCATTCGGCCTCTGGGGGATAGGGAACTATGCGGGCTTCCCCACCTGCAAAACTACGAGCGCCTCTTCCTTTCTGTTCCCAAGAGCGCTGGATGAGTGTACTGGGGTGATTCAGTTATGTCGGAAAGATTGAGGTCGAGGGAGCAGGTTGAAGCTGATGAAGTGGAAGGTTGATCTCGATTCTCCACTGATTATCGGCTAGAGAAATCCAGTCTAAATACAACTCTCAGCACCCCACCCCCAACCCCTACCTGATCCCAATCTCCCGGGCTTCAAAGTTCCCAAACTCAGCGCCTTGAAGCTGGCAAAATGGACGCAGTGCCCTGCCCCTCTATGTAGTCACTTTGGAGAGACTGCGGAGGATGCGGGGATTAGATCATGCCGGCAGAAAATTGTTGGGAGGGGAATAAGGGTGCATGTGCTCTCTGTGTGTCTGTGTGTGTGTGTGTGTGTGTGTGTGTGTGTGTGTGTTTCTCTCACATAGATAGAAAGCAGTCAGGAACAAGTGTATTCCTGTCTGAGAATCTTACCTAAACCTTCACCCCTCCTTGCCCACAAAACAACCACTGTGGCTTTTCAGGATTCCCAGTCACTGCTGCTTTTGTAGCTCGTGTAGTCCTGTCCTTAGGTCTCAAATCTCAGGCAAGTGGAACTGTCTAGGGTAACAGAAAGGAATAGGTAGTCTAAGGAAAACAACAACAACAGCAACAAAAAAAGGAGGGGGCATTCAGGGATGAGAGGATAGAGGATTATCCAGCAGTCAACTAGTTAATGAAATATTGCTTACTTGCCTAAGGGAGGAAGGAATTTGTTTCTGAAATACTGTAGAATTTGATGATAACCCCCCCCCCCACCTTAACCAACCGCCGCTGCTTCTCTCTATGCAATGTTCACCTAGTTACGTTATTTATTATGTTAAGTTATTTCACTTACAATTGTGTCCTTGGTCCCGGTTCCCATGCAAGATTGGGAATACTGCCAACTTCCCCAGTGGCCTGAGGAGAAATAACCCGTGGCCCCTCTAACCAGGCACATCTGAAACAGAGGAAAGGGGGAGCTTGGATAATACTGCTCCTCCCACCTAATCCTGTCCTGGGGAGCTTGAGCTCATGCTATACCTGGTGAAGTAAAATACTAACTCTCAAACCCTGTCCTTCAGGCTCCTCTTCCTGCTAATATGAAAGGGATAGGAGTGGATCCCCCTCCCCTATGTTCTTATTCCTATTTTCCATTGACAGTTTGGTCTGAGAATTTGCTTTTTGTTGAATTAAAGGTAATGAGTTTCTTTTTTTATCCATATTCTTTCATTTCCCTAGACCCCCTTTATAGTTGGTCTTTGCTGCATCTGGGTGATTATTAAGAGAACAAGAGCTTGTTTTACAAGCCTATCTCAACTGGAATGGTCAGATATATACATATGTGTACAACTATATATGTGCATATGAGTATATATCACATAGTCAATTTTTTTATTTCTCTTCCCAAATTTTCTTTTTCAATTCTTTCCGTACCAAAATATTTCACTAAAGTTACAAAAGATGTTTAAGACTATCACCAACTTTCTCTCTTGTCTCTTTCCACCTTTTCCTCATGAATAATTTTTAGGTTCTGGCAAGTACAGAGTCCAATTCCTGTTAATACTTTTGATGAGTTAACATTCATTATGACCTTTGGTTACCTCATCTTGATAGCAAGTCACCCCTTTGAATTCTCCATACATGATAATCATGCATAATGACCTTATGGGGAAAAAATATGTGTAGGTTCACATATATTGCCCCCAAAGGCTTTAGAAATAGTATATAATATTATCATATTTTGTGCTAAATATAACAACAGCTAAAGCATTTAACATAGAGGAATAAGGAACGTTTTCAAGTAAGAAATTGAAATGTTGAGCACATGGCCTTTCACATATATTCACTAAATAATCATCATTGATGTATTATGAGGGAATAAAAGTATAAGCAAAATTGCTAGCTATTAGCTTAATATGGAAAACTAGGTTATGGTTCCAAATGCCTAGTTAGGTCCTGAATTAATTTGCCCTTTATGAAGCTGTTTAGACAGAGATGTAGCATTATGCCTTGTACATTTATGTATTATACACACCTACTTTAAAGAGCCATTATTTTTAAATGGCTAAAGCATTTGCCTCTCCTGCCTCTATGCCTCAGCCTATCTGCTTATCCAATTACATCCTTTTATGTCAGCATTCAGGAGGGCACTGTAATTGTGATTCACAATTCACACTTTGGGGTGTTCTGACTCCTCCTTTCCCTTCCCATGTGACAGTTTGGGGATATTACTGGGGAAGTTAGGAAAGAAGGGGGAGGGCAGAAGTAGTACATGGGGACTAAGTCTGAAGAAATGTGACTCAAGGAAGAGACTGGTGGGTCTTTCCCATCCTGGGTTTTCCATGATTTGCAGTTTTAATATACTTAGCATAGATATGAATTCACTAAAAGGAACACAGTATCGTCCAGGGAGCCGAGTAAAGCTTGCTGATTTCTCCCCCTTCTTTCTCTCCTTTCCTTCTTTCCCCTCAGTGTAGTGAGTCGCCAGGCAAGTGGTGATCCTAATGTGCTGTGTTGGTTTATTGGGTCACTGTGCATCAATAATTGATGCATTGGCATGGTTTGCTGTATTATTGAGAAATACCAGACCAGGGAAAGCACAATCCTGCAGTGTAAACATGCTCAAAAAGAAAATCTTAGTTGGAAAATTAGATCAGGGTGAAAGATGATTTATTTAGTTTGATTTTAGTCATTAGCATACATTTATTAATCACTTACTGTGTGCTAGTCACTGTGCTAAAGTTTGGAAATACAAAGAAAAGGCAAAAACTAGAACTACTATTTCCTTTGGCAAGTTAGTTTCGGTTTTTGTTTTCTTAATCTCAAGAAATAAAGCACAGAATGCTTCTTTTTTTTCTCTGTGGGGCCTTTTGAAGTTACTGTTCAAAACAGAGACCTTGGGCTTGTGTGTTCCAGGGATGTGCAATAATCTGCTTGTGATTAAAAAAAAGTCAAAAAAGAAAATATCAGTTAAGTGGACCTAAAGCCCTGGTTGACTTTAGCTAGGTAGCTCAGTAAGTAGCATCTGGGTCTGTGATCCAGATGTCATCAGTTTCAATCATTTAATGATTCCCCAGCAGAGCATGAAGAGGGGGGCTATGGAGTGGGAGTGTTTCTGAATCCACAATAAAATAAAAGTGCATTCAGCTGAAAATGCAAGACTGGATCTGTGATGGGGGGAAAAAAAGAAGCAGAGGTCTGGAATTCCATTCCTTTGCCTAAAACAGTAACTCAGATGAGGTAGCATTTAGGGTCCTCTAGCTATGGGGAAAGATCTGACTGTAGAATATTTACCATATTTAACTCAAAACCATTTGTCTATTATGTAGCATACTCTCACTGGGATAAAAATGCAACCTCTCTTGGAAGGGAATCTTTCATTTTTTAAAAAAAATTATGATTAGTGGGAAATAACATCAGCACTTTACTCAGAGGGCCTTATTTTATGTTCCACTTGACTTTGGGCAAATAATTTATTCTCCTTGAGTCTTGACATTTGTTGGTTATTGAGTTCTATCCTACTCTTCATGACCCCATTTAGGTTTTGACAAAGATACTTGAATGGTTAGCCATTTTCTTTTCTAGCTCATTTTACGAATAAGAAAACTAAGGCAAACAGGGTTAAGTGACTTGCCTAGAGTCACACAACTAGTCTCTGAGATCAAATTTGAACTCAGGTCTTTCTGAGGCACTTTATCCACTCTGCCACCTAATTGCCCCAGGCCTTAGTGTACTCATCTGTAAAATGGGGGATTGGACAAGAAGATTTTTGAAGACTCTCCCAGCTCTAGATCTATAATTGTATGATTATCATCATTAGCTCAAACATATAATATTGAAGTAATGCTTTCACTTTTATAGAGTACTGAATTTTTTATTATGAATTTGGCACCATTGGAAATAAAAAAGAAAGTGTTATTAAACTGAATTTCTATTAAAAACCGATTTTTTAAAGACATACAACAAATTCAGGAAAGTTCCAAACTTGTCTCTAATGCATCTTTCTGATCTCCCTTCAATTATCTTCTATTTTTTTCAGTATTACATTGATTTCTTTCTTTTTTGGGGGGCACATCACTATCATTAGCACCTCTTTAATTCCACTCCCCTAATTTAGAAAAAAATCAATAAAAATACCTCAAACATTTTGTAAATAATGAGAAAAAACAAAATCATAAATTGGCCATGTCTGAAAATTTCTGTCTTTCTGTTGGGAGGTAGGGGTCGTGCCTCATTATCTGTCCTCTGCAGTGAAGATTGATCATTGTATTAACCAGAGTTTTAAAATTTTCAAATAATTTTTTTCTTTAACATGTTGTAACTGTTGTATAAATTGTTCCCTTCCCCACTTCTTCTCACTTCCCTATATTATTTTCTACAAATCTGCCCAGTTTTCCATGAATCTATAGCTAATCATATTAATCAATTATATTCATATACTATAATTTAGTCCACTATACATCAACTTATGGCTATCACATTTGTTCCAGTTCTTTGCTATAGTAAAAGGTACTATGATGATTATTTTTGTACATTTAGATTCTTTTACTATTTCTTCTATTTCTCTGAGACATATTACTAATAGTAATATTGATTGGGTCAAAGATATTCATAATTTAATGACTTTTTGAGAATTTTTCCAAATTCCTTTCCAAAATGTCCCCAATAATCTAAAGTTCAAATATTCATTTGAATCTTTCTCCTCATCTATTATATTGCCTTTTTTGTCATGTTTGTCAATCTGATGGGCATGAAGTAAAATAATAAGATATTTTTACAATATGTCCCTTAATAGAAATTTCATTCACTTTTGAATATTATCAATAGTTGGCTTTTCTTCATATCACAACTACTTGTTTCCTTATTGTTTGCCTATTAGAATATAGTGGTTATTCTTATATATTTGAATTAGTTTCCTGGGCATCTTGTATATCAGACCTTGACCAGAAAAACTTACTGAAGAAATTTATTCCCTTGCCAAGATTTCCTTTATAAATCTAACTGCAATGTTTATGTAGTTTATACAAAAGACTTCTCAAGGTTTTGTAATCAAAGTTGTCAAGTTTATTTTCTGTGATAATCTCTACCCATTATTTAATTCTTCTATTATCTAGTTGACCTCCTTCCCTGTATGTCTTTTTTTTTTCAAATGTAAGTATTCACATCTAAGTCATCTATCCTTGAGGAGCTTATTGCAGTAAAATAGTATAAGATGCTAATATATTGATGTAAACTTAATTTATGACAGACTGCTTTCTAGTTTTCCCAGTATTTTTTTTATCTAGCAGTAAAGTCATTATCACAATGGTTGAGATCTTTGGATTTATTAAGCAACATGCTACTACATTTGTTTACTTCTTGAACCTGTGTACATCATCTGTTCCAGTGGTCAACTTTTCTGCTTTATAAGGAATATTTGAAGTATTGATAATTCCTGATTTATGATATTAATCAGTATTGCTAGGTTCTCATTCTCCCACTTTTTTCATTTTTTCTTGAGATTTTGTTTTTTTGTTCCTCCAAATGAATTTTGTTGTACTTTTTAAAGTTCTTCATAACTGACCCTTTGGTAGCTTGGATGTTAGGCACTGCAAAGTAAATTAATTTAGGTAATATTGATGCAAATATAGTGGCATAGTCCAATCATGAGTAATTAATATCTCTAATTATTTGTGTTTATTTCATAGAGGATATTTTGTAGTTATATTATGTGCATGTTTTAGTTGGTGGATTCCCAAGCATTTTAGTTTTTTTCTGTAGTTAATTTGAATACAATTTTGCTTTTTTATTCCTGCTGTATTTTCCTGGTAACCTACAGAAAGGTTGATAACTGATATAGTTCTATTTTAAATCTTGCTCTTTTTGCTGGTCATTGAATAAATTAATTTAATAGGTAGATAACTACATTATCTGTAAAACTATTCATTTTGATTGCTCTTGGTTTATGCTTTTCATCCACAATTTATCTTTCTTTTCTTATTGCAATAGTTATCATTCTGAGAAGTATAATCAAATAATAGTGGTAATAATGTATATACATTGTTTTACCCCTGATCTTATTGAAAAAAATTCAAGCATTTAACTACCACAGATAATGCTTTCTCTTGGTTTTAAATAGATATTATTTACCATATTAAAGGAAAGTTCAAATGTGCGCATGCATACATGTCCACACACATATACATAGGAGTATACATATATATGCACTCTATTTTGTCAAAAACTTTTTATTCATATATCAGTGTAGTCATGTTTTTATTATTAACCTGTCATCCTGTTTCTTTATATTTAATAATGAAAATATCCTGCATGCTCAGTATAAGTCCAATCTTGTTATATTCCATAATTTTAAATATATTATTGTAACCTACTGGCTAATAATTTCTTCAATATTTTGTGTTCACAATCATTGGCCTATAGTTTTATTTCTTTGCCTTGACTTTTGCTGGTTTCGGTATCAAGACTATATTTGTGTTGTAGGAGAAATCTGAAAACTACTTTTCTTTGTATATTTTTATACAATATTGAAATGAATTTTTCTTTGAATGTTTGATTGAATTCACTGGTAAATCCTTCTAGTCCTGACCTTTCCCCATGCTTTGGAAATTCATTTATGAATTATTTAAATTCTTATTTCTGAAATTGGGTTATTTAAATTCTCTCCTCCTTTATGTTATTTTGAACAACTTATGTTCTTATTAATATTCATCTGTTCCATTTAAGTTATTAATTTTGTAGGCATATAATCAATCACAATCATTTCCAAAATTTCCTTTATTTATTCATCTTTATTTCATAAATCATTTTCATTTTTAATTATTAGCATTTTTATTTTCTCTTTAAAATAAGATTAGCTAATGGCTTATCTATTTTTATAATTTTTTTAAATCTTGATTTTTAGTTGTTATTTTAAATTCAGTGGGAGCTTTTTGCTTTCATTTTGTTAAACTCTTCTTTGATTCTCACAATTTGTAGATAGTGGTTTTTTGTGTTTAATTGGGATATTATAATTTTATGTTTTCCAGTTTTCTTTAGTTGCATGAACAATTCATTGATCTATTTCTTTCTCTTATGTTTTTGAAAGTTCATGTTTAGAGACAGAAAAGATTTCCCTAAGGATTTCATTGCCTGGATCCCATAAGTCTTAGTATATTTTCTAATTACCATTTTCTTGGATAGAATAGTATACTGTTTCCATTAATTCTTTAGTGTTTTTTGATCAGCAAATGTAGTATTCAATTCTTTACTCTTTTAAAATTTAAAAGCTTGAATACTTTCTTTAAAGGCCCTTTCCTAGTCATATTTCTTTGCTAAGGAATATGTTTCATCTTTTGAGGTTTTTCTTTTTTACATTTCTTTGAGATGTTTATGTCCTAATTTACTTTTTATATGATAATTTCATGCACAACTCAGAAATATGTATATCTCATTCAATTCTTATCACCAGATAGCTAATTTATCTAGTTTTTCTAAAATTCTATTCGGATCCTTATAATTTTCCTTGTTTACTTTTTGTTTGAGGATCATTTAAACCTCATTTATTATAATTTTGCTAGCTAATTATGACTCACAATTGAATAAAACTTATTTTAAATATTCATATACTATCTAATAGTGCATGTTTTTAAATATTCTTATTTTATTTTCTATCATGATTTTAAGCATAATGTAGTTTCCTGGTTTATCTCTTTTAATTAAACCTCTTTTTTAAAGTTATTATTATTCCTGACTTTGAAATTTACCGTAAACATAACAAATTATGCTTTAACCACCCCAATCCCATGTGAATATTTGTTTCAAGTATGTTACTTTATAAACAGCATATTGCTTGATGGCTTTTTATATTTTGTCCTGCTATTCTCATCCATTTAATTAGTGAGGTTATTTCATTGAGGTTTATGGTTATGATTGTCATTTTTGTGTTTTTCTTCATCATGTCCTCATATTTTTCCCTCTTCACTGACTCTTTACAAAGAAGATGGTCATAAAAGAGGGATACAATCTACAAAAGTGATCTGTAATTGAAGTAATCCTTTTCTATTTCAACACACTGTTTCCTTCTCTCAGGTCCTGATTACTGATTCTTAATTTTTCTTTCCTGTAAATTCTCACAAATTTTGAGCCACCATCTGCTTGAAGTTTCTTTGCTTTGTTCTTCCCCAACTCTACCCTCTTCCTTAAGCTTGTCTTTCTTCCCTCTGAACCTTCCTTTTATCTGGTGGGTTTAATTTATTCCTATCCCAATCAAACTCTTTCTTTATGTCTATGTGTGTGTTAATGTATGTGTGTATGTGTGTGTATGCACATGTAAACCTGTGTATGTGTTCAATCCTCTTTTAGTTTGTTTGGATAGGAATGAATTTCCTGAAGTATTAATTCCCCATTGCTTTTCTTCATTGCTTATGTATTCTTCTTTTACTTACCCTGATTATGATAAATAGTAAGTTTTCACTCCCCTTTCCTTATTTCTTCCTTAGTGTGTTCCTTTTTTCTCTTAAAACCATAAAGACAAAACTACAACAGAAATCTCTGAGACCTTTATTTGTATCTGAAGGGACATATCTCTTCTTCTATTATTATTGTATATCATCATCATCATTTAGTACCTTTCTGACTGCTCAAATATATTTTTCTGTTTCTCTTGGCTCTGTGTTTGCCTTTCAAAGTTTCTGCTTAGCACTAATATTTTCATTATGAATGTTTGAAAGTCTTTTATTCCATTAAAGGTTCAAATGCTGACTCTGATACATACTGGTAATGTAACTGAGAAAAATCACTTATGGTCTCAATGAAATAGGTAATTGCTTAGGATGAGAAGTTGCAGAAAGGGTGCTGACCTGTTTTGGTATGGGGAATTTTCTCACCATTAGCTTCCAATGCCATTGAAGAGACAGGTCTGCCATCCACTTTATGCCCCTATAGAATTATATATCTTGTAGAGTAAACTTTTCTTAGTTATAATTTTGCTTTTTCTGAATAATCTTTTCCAATATTTTCTCTGCTCTGAAATAATTGCTGCAAAGTCTTGTGTATTCATTACTGTGTGGTTCCTTGTTTCTTGAACTTTTTTTGTGATTGCTGTTCCGTTTTCTCTGTTTGATTTGGAACCATTGGATTTTGGTTTTGACAATTTTCGGAGTTTTTATTTTGAGGTTTCTTTCAGTAAATGACTAATGGGCTGCTAATTTTACTATGCCCTCTTTGGTCTAATTGACCTGGTCATTTTTATCTTTATTTCTTGAAATAGGCTTTCTGTTTTAGGGGTCATAGCATTCAGGGAATTAGCCTTATATATAAAACATATACATACATATATACATATGGAATGTTTCTAGTTACATATAAAGATGATCTTTAACATCCATTTTAAAACATTTTTGAAATCCAAACTTTCTATTTTCCATCCTTATCTCTCCCTTCCCTGAGAAGTGAGTAATTTGATATAGTTTATCCATGTTCAATCATTTAAAACAAATTGTCATGTTGGTTGTTGTTCTTTATATTTAAAGACAACCAAAGTGGCATCCCTATGTTCAAGTCAAGTTATAGTGTACCCAATGTTGTTATCAAGCCGATATGAGTTTGGAATGCTCTGACGCATCAGGCACAAATAGACAATGTGAATATTTTGAATGGATTCTCCACATTTGCATAGCTCATATTTCTTTTGAGATATTTCAATTCTGCTTTGTTAATGGAGCTAATTACTCTCTCTAAAGAGGGCACACTAAGTTGGGAAGTCCTGTACCAGTGTCTCTCATGTCATACAATTAATTCCAAAGTCCTTAAGAGAGACCTTGAGAGTGTCCTTGTCTTCTTTTTCCAACCACCAAGTAAATGCTTCCCTTGTTTGAGTTCTTCATAAAATAATCTTCTTGTCATGCTTATATCTGGCATTCAAATAATGTGGTCAGCTCAGTAGAGTTGTGCTCTCTGTAGTAAAGTTTGAATGCTTGGCCCTTTAGTTCAAGAAAAGACCTCAGTGTCTAGTATTGTATCCTGCCATGTGATCTTCAGAATCTACTTTATAATACTTTATTTATTACCATATTAGCCATGTTAACAAAGAAGACAGACTCAAATGGGGAAAAAAACACATGACAAAAAATACAGAAAGTGAAAAATAATATTCTTCAATCTAAATTCAAACTGTATCAATTCTTTCTCTAGAGGTGAATAGCATTTTTCCTCAAGAATCTTTAAAAACTATCTTGGATTGTTGAATTGCTAAGATTAGCTAAGTCAATCACATTTGATCATTATACAGTATTTTTCTTAGTGGGTACAATGTTCTCTTAGTTCTGCTTTACTTTGCATCAGTTCATATAAGTCATTACAGGTTTTTCTGAAATCTGTCTACTTATTATTTCTTATAGCAGAGTAGTATTCCATTGTAATTATATACCACAATTTGTTTAACCATCTCTCAATTGATGAACATTCCATTAATTTCCAATTTTTTGCCACCACAAAAAAGTTGTTATAAATATATTTCTACAACTAGGTCTCCCCCCTTTTTTTATCTATTTGGAATAAAGAACTAGGAGTCAAAGAATATGCACAGTTTTATAACTGTGCCTATAGGCACAGTTCCAATCTGCTCTCCAGAATGGTTGGATCAGTTCACAACTCTACAAACAATACATTAGTGTCCCAATTTTTCCACATTTCCTCCAAAATTTATTATTTTCTTTTTTCTGTCTTATTAGTCAATCTAATAGACTGTGAAGTGATACCTCAGGATTGTTTTAAGTCGCATTTCTCTGCTTAATAGTGAATTAGAACATTTTTTCATGTGACTATACGTAGCTTTGATTTCTTCATCTGAATACTGCCTCATTTTCCTCTATTTAAAAAAAAATATTTTATTCTAATTTCTTTCCATCTTATGTAATGATTGAGTTCTCTTTGATCCATTCTAATTGTCAGAATAAAAATTTCCACTTACCCTTCTAGTTTTTCTCCTTCCAGTTCTATTCCGCAGAGCTCTTATTTCCCTTATTTTATATTTTTTAAAAAAATATTCACTTTATAATCTTTAAGGTACTATTGTAGTCCTGTGGCAAAATATTTTTTTATCTCAGATGCTCTGCTCTTGATTTGCTTCTTGGGTTTATCTTAATCATTAATATTTTTGAAGTGTCCTGCATCCTTTAGTTTACTTTTAGCTTTATCTTCAGTTCATGATTCAAGACTTTGTCCCAAGAAAAAACTTTGTCTCTTCATATTCTTGGAATGGGTGGTAAATCCTATACGCTTTTGGCCAGTTTCCTTTGCTTTTGCCAGCAACTTACACCTTCCCAAGACTGTCTGAATTCACAGTGCTGGTACTTTTGTGGTCATCTGGATCACCTTTGGTCAGAGAGTTTGGTTCCCTCTGGCCCATCTTAGATGAGAGCACTGTGATCTACAGGTCACCTGGATTGTCTCCTGTCAGAATGTTATCATATTCAGCACCCTGTTGAACATCTTAGATCAGAGTACCTCCATCCCTCCACCCCACCCCCATGATCCTGAACATAACTCTGCTGGTTGCTAGTGCTGAATCAATTCTCAGTGATGCAACTTTCCAATTACCCTCTCTATCTTGTCTCAGTCCTTTGGTTGTCCTGCCCCCCAAGAACAGTTATGGAGGCTTCAAGTGTCACAGGAACAAATCTGCTTAAGGCATTGACTTCTTTACCTAGCCTTACTTTAGAATCCCTTGTATAGCTAATTTCTCAAATCATGAAATATTCTGGATGTTTTTTTTTTCTGTAGTTCTGGGATGGTTGAAGGTTCAAAATAATACTTTTTTCTTTTTAGTTTCTTGATCATTATACTATTTCATGTCCTTTAATGGATATTTTGTTGGTGAGCTGGGATCCTCTATAACTCTTCAAATTTCTCTATTAATTAGACATACCACATTTTACTTTTCTAAAAGCAATCCTTTGAATGCATCAGTGCAAGCATTATTATCTCCATTTTATAGATGAGGAAACTGACACTTTAGATATTAAGAAACTTGTCCAAGGTCTTATAACTACTAAGTGTCAGCATTGAAATAGTCACTCTGGGAAGTTTTTCCATTGAATACAAAAAAAGTATGCTTGTTTACATATCTCTGATGTGTAGAAGTGAGAATTTGTTTACATATCTTTGATGTATAGAAGTGAGAATTTGTTTACATATCATTGATGTGTAGAAGTGAGAATTTGAAGATAGCAGATATTTTTGGATTTTATATCATTTATAAGTATTCAGAGTTTACTTAAATCATATTGATATATTATATATAATATAAAATTTATAATTTATATATTAATAAATAGTTTCCCCACACAATCTTGTGAGGAATGTGGTCTACCACTAGGGTATTACTACTAAAATCCTTTCCACATCACAATTTTCCCCATCAAGATTGGTTTTGATACATCATGGGTTAGCATAAGAAATTAAATGGAAATTTTGAAGGAGTTTTGCACAAGCCACAAATGATTCATGAAGTCTAGTAGATGACATGGAAAAAGTTTAGAAATTCAGAAATTCATAAAAATTGTTTACTATTATATGATATGGCCTATGACCAAATACTTACCCAAATTTTACATTAAGTACTATCAACACCTCATAAAAAGAAAGGAAAAAAATCAGACATTCTCTGGTGTGAAGGGAAAAGCAAAAAACTGTATGCAAATTTTTCAAATTGTGGGAGAACCTCACCCCTAATTCCCATGAGATGGAAGGGCTAGATCTACTACTACTACTACTACTACTACTACTACTACTACTACTACTACTTCTACAGCTACTACTAAGATGACTATTACTACTGTTACTACTGCTAGTACCACTGTTTTAAAATTTAAAGTGACTAAACTACAATCATAAGGTGGCAGAGCCAGTAGTAAATGCCACGTTTTGTTATTCTAAAGTCAGTATTCCTTTCTACTATACTGAAATGTTAATGATGTACCTTTCTTCATGCAGAAAGAATGGTGATATAAAGTATATGCTAGTGTTCTATCATCTACAGCTCTGCATCTAAAGTTTTCATGTGTCCCATAGAGGGAACTAAACTCTTGCCATATCCAAGTTGTTGTTGTTGCTGTAATCCAATCATTTCACTTGTGTCCAACTCTTTGTGACTGTATTTGGGGTTTCTCTGGCAGAGATACTAGAGTGATTTGACATTTTCTTCTATGGATCATTTTACAGATGAGGAAACTAAGGGGAACAGTGTTAAGTGACTTGTCCAGAGATCATCTGACTATTAAGTTTCTGAGGTCAGATTTGAATTTAGGAAGAAGAATTATCCTTGCTTCAGGTCTGGCACACTATCTGTTGTACCAATAGCTACCCCGTATCAGGAGACTCTATTAAAAAGAAAAGGAAAGGAGGGAGTGTGGTGCAGTAGAAAAAGTATTGAATTTAGAATTAGAGGATCAGGGTAAAATCCTGGATCCTCTACCTAAGGTATATATAATTCTGAGCAAGTCTTCTTATTTCCTGGCACTCACTTTCTTCATCTGTAAAATGAGCAAGTTGAACTAGACGACCTCAAAGGTCTCTTTTAGCCTTACATCTAAGATACTTTCATGATACTGAACACAAAAACTGATTAGCCCTACTTTTTCTCAAGATCTGGGTTTCCACTTAGTCAAGTTAGATGGATTTTTCTCTTAATAGAACCAGGTGGCATAAAGGTCTAGTGAGTGAGTATTTGTGAGCATTGCTGGTCAATGACATTATTGTTGTGTTTAGGTGATTGATACCAAACATCTGGATAGGAAGTAGAAAATTCAATGAACTATCTGAATATCATGCAGAAAAGAAACATTCAGGTGATGGAATGTATCTATCACTTTTTTATCTACATATTTTACTATTAGTACTCTCATAAAGTGCCTCAAAGATGACAAAAATATAAATTGGATCATACATTTTTCTCTGAAAGAAAGCTCCTAAACCATCTGATCCCACTGCTTCACTGTACAAGTGAAGAAACTGAGACAGACAGGTTCACTGATTTAGCTAAGAACACACAGAGTGTGAAAGAAAAAAATAATTTTAAATTAGGTCATTAACTTCAGTTAGTGGTCCTTCCTTTGTAAGTGTGACTTATAATAAGTGGATTTTGAAGAAATTAATAAGAGATAGGCTTTCTCCCTCAAGAATATTCATGTGTTCATCTCATGGTCATTAACAATTTCTTCAAATCTAGTTTATTTCTTAGTATATGAAGTATCTAGGTGGCACAATGGATAATCAGTCAGTCAATAAGCATTTTTATTAAGGTTTTTTTTTTGGTTTTTGTAAGGTAATGGGGTTAAGTGACTTTCCAAGGTCACATAGCTTGGTTTTTTTTTAGGTTTTTAGGTTTTTGGCAGACGGGGTTAAGTGGCTTGCCCAAGGCCACACAGCTAGGTAATTATTAAGTGTCTGAGACTGGATTTGAATCCAGGTACTCCTGACTCCAGGGCCTGTGCTTTATCCACTATGCCACCCTTACATAGCTTGTTAATTATTAAGTGTCTGAGGCAGAATTTGAACTCAGGTCCCACTGACTCCAGGGCCAGTGCTCTATCCTAGTTTCCCCACAATTAGCACTTATTAGGCAACTACTATAACTTAGTTCTGGGGATATAAAGAGAGACAACCCTTACTCTCAAAAAATTCAAGGTTTGATAGACAGATATCATGTAAACAAGATAACAGCAAGATATATTCAAGAATAATTGGGGGATCAGTGACCAGAGTTCAAGCAGTAGTTTTAAGGAAGAAGAGAATATAGCACTGCATTTGGAGTCAGGAAGATGTGATTTTGAATCTTGCCTGAGATGTTAACTAGCTGGGCAAGTCAAATAACCTATCTCAGTCTTGTTTTCTTCATCTGCAAAATAGGGATATTAAAAGCATCTGAGGGGTTCTTAGGAATATAAAATAAGATAAAATATAAAGCACTTCGCAAACCTTAGAATGTTAGCTAAATGAATGCTAGCTGCTGTTGTTGGTATTTCTGGATCTTCAATCCTTGAGTTGAGTTTTATTCTTGTGGGTCTAATTGGACATCAGTGAAGCAATATGTTCTTCATTGATGAAAAATATCAATGGAAAGCAAAAGAGAGAAACTTATTAATATGAAATATCTCACCAATTTTGAGTGATTAGAGATAATAAGCATTGTAGGTTTGCATTGGTAATGTCAGGGAACAGGATGTCAAAATTTTGTGTAATCTGTCATTCAGGAATATACTCAGTGCTTAATACTATATAAAGTCTATAAAAGAAGTGAGGAGTAGGATCTCTGTTCTTGGGGATTTTTCAGACTATTTGGGGATAGAGGTGGGGTTCAACAGAAAATATATATACATATATATATATATATATATATATATGTAAAATACTGGTGAACTAGATAAGACAGACTACATAAGTCTGTTGTGCAAGGGTTCTTAACCTATTTATATCATGAACTCCTCTGTCAGTCTGGTGAACTATATGAATTCCTTCTTGGAATCATCTTTTTTAAAAAATAATTTAAGAATATGCTAGATTTCATTTAAAGATTAGCATAAATGAAAATGTAGTAAGTTTTATTTCCCAATCCAAGTGCACAGATTTTCTGAAATCTTTCCATGGACCTTCTTAAAGGTCCATTGCCTTCAAGAAATGAATCAAATAAGGGAGAGATCAAGGTGAAATGGAACAGTCAGTTGCTTTGTGAAGTTAGGATTTTAGCTGGAGCTGAAGGATAATTATCATAGATATTTACATCCTGCATCATGTCCCAAGTGATTCTCTAAAATGGCTATTTACATTAGTAGAGGGAGTTTCCTGACCTGGGACTCACTTATTCCAATGAAATCACAGGCCTAGTTCTATCATATCATGTAGTCAAAAGTGAGAAGACAGAAAGAAGTAGTGGAAGATTTCCCACAGCAGTCTCAGCAGAGGCATAGAAAAATGCATTAAAAGATAAGTACAAAACTATTGTGAATAGGGAGGAAAAGGAGAAAAGGTGGGTGCATGATGTGGAAGTTTGCCAGATGGTAATAGAAATTCAAATTCAGAAAAAGTGGGATAGGTCAGCTTAGGCAAAATAAAATGAAATGACATCGTACCTACAAACCTTAGGCAAAATTTTTAAATTATATATATTCTCAATCTCTAAATGTATTTGGAGAAATTACTTTAAAGCACAAAATTCTGGCCAAAAATTTTAAAGCACCTTAGTGGAATTTTAAATTCATGCAGAGTGCCTTGAACTACAGTTTTCTTCTGCACACTGTATTTCCCCATGTATAAGACATACCCTCTTCCGAAAAATTTGGGGTCTAAAAACTGAGAGCATCTTATATTGTGGTTGTAGATTTTTTTAACTTGCATTTCCTGTTTTTTCAAACTTGCTGTTGTGCTCATTGTTTTGCATTTGTTACTGGTATATTAGATTACATTTTGTCATCTTCTGCCCAGATACTACTCAGAAAAGATTTTTGTACAGTACTAGAATAATATCAAAATTGAGGTCATTGTCAAATCATTTAAGAAGCATGGCATTTCAAATATCATAGATGGAACTAAAGATGAAGCAATATATGAAGATAGTGATTCATCATTAAACACAGATAAGGACAAGCTAATGGATGGTAGGTTTGACAGTGATGAGTTGTATGAATTTTATGATGAATAAAACTTGAGTTCAATAACTTTATGCAATACTTTTTTCAAATTTTGGACCCTAAATTTAAAGTGCCTCTTATACATGGGGAAATATGGTATATAACAAGGTTACACATATTCCTGATAATGACTGATTTATTATAATCTGTGAATGTGTCTGTGTGTGCGAGAGAGACAGAGACAGAGAAAGAGAAAAAGGGAGAGAGAGGGAGAGAAATTTGGATCTATTTTTATAAACAAATCTCTTAATGGAGGAATTCTGTGAATTCTTTTTTATTATTAAAACAGTGACATTTCAACTTTCTTGCTTTCTTGAAACAGGAAACATGGAGTAGTAGAAAGATGACTTTCAGTGAAAAAAAGTTCAGGTCGAAGCACTGACATTCAGTAGCTGTGTAACCATGACTACTCTAATTAACCAGTTAGTTAGTCATCAAACATTTACTAAGTGCCTGGGAAATAAAGACAAAACTAAAATCTGCCTTTGCTTTCAAGAATGTTGGTTTGTTCACCTGTTAAAAATGAAGAAAATAATGATTTAATTCAAAAGAAACTCTAAGGAAGGTGCTTTTTATAATAAACTGCAAATTATTTTAGGAAATGAGCTCTTAGTAAGATCATTGAATGAAAAAAAAATAGATTTTTCCAAATATTCAGAGCCCTAGTTCAAAGACAATGACAATTTGATCATATCAGAAGTGGTCATCATTTACCATAATCTTTAAGACTTGTTTCTCTGTGAAGGAAATAAAAATGTCTTCAGTTTTGCACTTGAAATAATAATCTCTTTAACATTGCTTGAAGACTGGGAGAAATAAGTCATCCATATATGTTTTTATGACATGAAGATTAATTGTGTACCAAAGAAGAGATGCACTGTATGACATGAAGCAGATGTTTGAAATATTACAAATTATTTCAAAGCAGTGTTACTATAGTGTAGTCTGTATAATTTCTCTTTGCTTTAGCTTAAATGTTCAGGTAGGAAAAGTAAGAGTGTGGGTATCTAATCTATGACTTTGTTCTATTTTCTTAGTCTACCAGATACCAGTTTAACACAATCTCAGCAACTATTAAAATTAAAAATACGGTCTAGTTCATCTGTGGAAAAATAAGTTTCTATGTTATTTTTTAATAATTCAATTCAATAATTTTTATTTTATGCAGCATTTCATACACACACACACAGAATCTTAGGGTTGAAAGAGAGTTAAGAAGCTATCTGAGAGTCCTATCTATATCTGATCAAAAATCTTCATGATATTCCCAACAGTTGGTCATCTGCCCTTGGCACAAAGATCCTTTGGTGAAGAGCAAGCTTCCTTAGGCAGTCATTCTAATTGATGGCAGTTTGACTTATTAGATAGTTTTTTTTCCTTACATAAGTAAGTCTGACTCTTCACAACACTCCTGCCCCATTACTCCTAGTTCTGGCCTTTGGGAACAAAAAAAAAAAACCCAACTACTTGGAGACAGATATCCAGCATTTATAAATGTTTATCATATACTAAACATCATACTAGGTGAAATAGCCTTAATTTCCAGAAGCTTACATACTAAAGGAAGAGATCAGAAACACCCACACCCAGAGAGAGAGAGGGAGAGAGAGAGAGAGAGAGAGAGAGAGAGAGAGAGAGAAGGCAGCAGTTTTGGAAGGGAGAATATTAACAATTGTAGGGAATCAGGAAGTTTCCTAGGTGTCGCATGTATTTGATAATTGAAAGAAAAGAGAACCTTGGGAAAATCACTTAATCCCAATGCCTTCCAAAAAAAATTAATAAAGAAAAGAGAGCTAGCTCCTAATGCCGAAATGAATAGGGTGTAAATACTAGGTATGGAAAACAGTCAATGAAAAAATATAGAGGTGGGAGATGGAATGTTATGTGTGAGAAAGAGCAAATTAATGTGGAGGGATTACTGGATCCCAGAGAAGGTAGCTATGGAAGAATTGTAGTTAGAGAAGTTATGAACTACTTGTTTGTTGTTGTTTATTCTTTGTTTTCAAAGAGAAGCAAATAGGGCTACTTGGCTTCTTGAGTTTATTGAGTGGTAGAGTCACATGATCAGAACTGCACCACAAGAAAATCTTTTTGGTTGCTTAATGGAGGATGGATTGGAGTAAGAGGAGCTTGAAATCACAAGTTCAAAGGATGGCCTTATACTGGAATTAACAATGTAGTAGACTTTAGAAGCTCTGAGTTCTAGTTCTAACCTTTTCATGAACTTAACAGTTTTAGCATAGACTGAGTCTTCATATTTTTTCTTTTTTGTTGTTGCTATTGTTTTGTTTTAATTATTAAATTTTACTATTAATTTATGAATAAGAAACATTTCTATAACAGTGAAATAATAAGATTGTTACATATAAACTTCAAATCTATTATGTATAACTTGCTATTCCTTTCAAATATAAAACAAAATTGTCTTGTAAATTTTTTATTTTTTCTTCCCTCCCTCCCTGCCCTAGAGATAACTACCATTAGAAACAAATAGGTGTTATATGCATGTATGTATTAAAATTATTGTATTCATAATTCTATTTATCAGTTCTTTATACAGATGCAAATAGAATCTTTCTTCATATGTCCTTTATAATTAATTTGAATATTTATAATAATCAAAATCACAATCATTCAAAGATATTCTTAAAACAATACATTATTACTGAATTAAGAGTTTTCACAGTTCTCATTTCATTCCTCATCACTTTGTACAAATCTTTGCATGTTTTTTCTAAAGTCATTGAGTTCATTGTTTCATATAGCACAGTAGTATTCCATCACAATCATATACCACAACTTGTTCAGCCATTCCTCAATTGATGAGCATCACTGAAATTTCTAGTTCTTTGCCTCCACAAAGAAGTTACTGTTTAGAGCACATAGGTTCTTTTCCTTTTTCCCTAATTATCTTCAGAAATAGACCAAGTAGTAGTATTTCTTGATTAAAGTATACATATATATATATATATATATATATATATGTATGTATGTATATATGTGTGGGGTTTAATAACTCTCTGAGCATTTCAAATTGATCTCCAAAATGGTTGGATCAGTTTACAGTTCTACCAACAATGAATTAGTGTTCCAAATTTTCCACATCTCCTCCAACATTTGTCACTTTCCTCTTCTATCATTTCAGTTGATATGTTTTTAGATCTAAGTTAAACTGTGCTTAAATTCCACTCAATTCACATCCTGTTATATAAAGATTCATATAGGGGCTTTTGAGTTCTCTGGCAGAAGTGTTCATGTAAATTTTAGTTTTCCCTTGTGATTCCCTATAGGCTCCAGACTGAGACTGTTGCTCCACACTATTTTCCAACTGGATGAATTTAGATTTTTGTAGTGGACCAATTATTTTCTCACCTCCCTAACCTTAGACCTTATTTTAACAATAAATGTTGAAGTTTTCTTCTTTCCTGTGTAATATCTATTACAAAAGTCTCTCCTCTGGGGCTTGAGTTACTCTTACTGTCTTTTTTAAGCAGGAGCGAATCTAGGAGCATAACAGATTTAGATGGTCTATGGGAAAGCTTTGTTATGGCAGTTTTGGGAAAGACTGAGAAAAGTTAATGGGGATAGTTAAAGAAAATCTAGAGAAGAAAGAAAAATGATGAAGAGAGTTATTTGGTGGAACTAATTTAATCTTTATCTCATGAAGAGGCTGAAAAGAATTCTTCAGAATAGAGTGAACTGACTGGTAGAACTGTGCTTATAGAAGAAGTAAGAAGTAGGGGCAGCTAGGTGGCACAGTGGATAAAGCACCGGCCCTGGAGTCAGGAGTACCTGGGTTCAAATCCAGTTTCAGACACTTAATAATCACCTAGCTGTGTGGCCTTGGGCAAGCCACTTAACCCCATTTGCCTTGCAAAAAAAAATCTAAAAAAAAAAGTAAGAAGTTATAGCTGTAGTGATTGTTAGATTGATGGACTATGATCTTTCTAACAGCTAATATGCTGCAAATAATTATTTATGCCTGTGTATTAAGGACTAATTTTTTAATAAATATAACTAGTTACTTTAAAATTGATTTAATCCTAGGAAATTAAAGCTTTTTATAATAGAGGTAATAATAACTCCCAGGCAAAAAGACTTCCTCAATTTATTAATATCTAGTATTTATGTAGCAGTTTCAATTTTGCAAAATACATATCATTTTATTTGAAAATAAATGAAAAAAACTTGGAGTAGGGGCTCTAACAGTTGATTAATTGAAAGAGATTATTTAGTAAATTATATGGAAAAATTCTGAAAATAAACCTTTTTTTCCCTTTAGAACTTGGGATGAATATGGTAGTTTCAAGTGGCATGGTAAGGGGAGGACCACCAAATGAGAGTGATGATCCTTTGACCCCCAAGTCCCCTGACATTAATAATTCTCTAGATTTTTATAGTGTAACTTTAAGAGAGCATTCAGAATTTTCATTTGCTCATATAACAACCAATGAAGGCTCCATGCCAGACTCTTCAAGATTGATTTTATAATATTAATAATTAATATTTATTTAATGCTTTATTATGAACTAAACATTTATAATTATTATCTCACTTGGTCCTCACAGAGAGATATTATTATTCCTATTTTACAAAGTGTACAGTTAGGTGACACAGGAGCAGCTGGAATTAGGAGCACCTGATTTTAAATCTGCCTTCAGATACTTACTGGCTGTATGATCCTGGACAAGTCACTCAACCCTTCTTGCCTTAGTTTCCTCATCTGGAAAATAAACTGGAAAGGATAAATGGCTGATCACTCCAGGATCTTGGCCAAGAAAACCCCAAATGGAGTCACAGTCAGACACACACACAAAAAAAATTACTGAACAGATGAGGAAACTGAAGAAATGACTTGCTCAGGTGACATAGCTAGTGTCAGAGGCCAGATTTGAACTTAGATCTTTTTTAACTCTAGGTGACATTTTATCCATTCAATTGTCAAGCTATCATCATTGCTATTTACAAACAGAATTGTGGCTTGGGAATGGAACATTCAGGTCCAATGTTTACAACTTGGGTTGATTACTTTTGCATTAACTGACCATCAAAACATCATGGGAGCCACTGTTAGGAGACAGTTCCCAAATGTTATTTCCTTCTGATATTAGAGAGAAATGATTTTTGTCAAGTTAAATGTATAATTTATTTTTACTTTCACCAAATACTTCATATCTGTTACTTATGGGATTAGTGGTATCAAAGGAAGTCAGCGACTTTCAGGTGAAAAGTTCAGTCAATTCTGGCTGACTCCATAGAAGAATTGGCAGGGATGCCTGAGTTGGAGCAGATCCATTTGCTGAAGATACTTTCTCCCCTCAACCCAAACCTGCACACCACACATTCTTTATCCCCAAGAAAAACACCTTTGTCAGATCCCACACTGATAGTGCAGAGACTTGCATTGTAAAGAACAAGCAATAAAAAAATGTTTTTGCTTCCTTCTAAAATAGGAGATATAATGAATTTCAAACAGGGCCAAGAGTCAGGAAAACCTGAGTTCAAGTTCAGATACAGCCTAGCTGTATCTGAGCAAGTCACTTAACACATTGGCCTCAGTTTCCTCATCTGTAAAGTGAGTTAGGAATTAGAGAAAATGGCAAACCACTCAAGTATTTTTGCCAAGACGACCCAAAATAGAGTCATAAAGAGTTGGACATTACTTAAAAACAACTGATCAATAATAGCCATAAAAAATAACTCTCTCAGGGTAGAGGTTCAAGGGCAGAATGAAGATATTGCTTCTTTGATTAAGCTTTGTTCTAATAGAAATTGTTTTAGTCCTTGTATTTGTATTTGTAGTTTTTGGAACTTGGTAGATACTTTATAATACTTGATGAATTGCAAATGACTTGGGTTTTATGACATAGTCCAAGGCCTGGGTTGAGAGGAGGAAGCATCCACAAGATTTAAATCTCTAAGGGACCTTTGAGATCACATCATTCATCCTTTCTTTTTGATCTGAGAAAGTAGACTCAGCTAATTACTTATTTGTACAGGTAGCTGGTATGGAAACCCAAGGGGAAGCTGAGAGAAAATCATAATCTTTCCCCAAAATGAGCCCTTTTCAGGCACATTTTAAATTCCTTTTCAGACTCAAATTTTAATCTTTGCTAGAAAAGATATTTATTTAAGCCTCTATCTGTCAAGAAGCCACTGCATATACAGAGCTAAAGGCGTAATGACTGAGTTAGGTGTTTAGGCCTAATTAAGGAAAAATACATTCAAATTTCTTTCATAATACCTTCTGATTCCCTCTTCTTAGGAATGACATTTTTGTTGTTAATTCTTTTTTTTCAGTCGTGTACAACTCTTCATGACTCTATTTAAGTTTTTTATTCTTTTTGGCAAAGATACTAGAGTGGTTTTCCATTTCCTATTCTAACTCATTTTACAGATTAGAAAATTGAGGCAAAGGATGTTAAATGACTTGCCCAGGGACACATAGCTAGTGTCTTAGGTCATATTTAAACTCAGGCAGATGAATCTACCTAAACTCTAGGCATGGCACTGTATCCTGTTTGCTACCTAGTTGCCCTCGAAGAGAAATATTCTTCTAACTGACTAGGAATTTTGCTTAAAGGTGAGTAGCTTATCACAAACTTAATTATTCTTCAGCTCTCATTCAGCTGAAAGCCTAAGGGACAGGATTGACTGACATAGTCACACTCAGGAATGTCTTTATAATGAATAGTACTTAAATTAATTCCAGTGTTTAACTTTTTTCCCCACTATAGTCCCTCCTGCCTTTTGTCCCAGAACTTTGGTATCTATTGGAGAATTTATTCTTTTGGTACTTAAGTGGGAAGAAAGGAATTTAGAGAGTTGCTTTAGAAGAAACATAAGATCATAAAGTGATCCCTAGATTCACATTCCAGAGCACTTGAAGTCAAAACCTACACCTATAGTTTACTGCTAATAAAACCTTGTATTAGTCTCATTACCATCATCATCATCATCATCATTGTCAAAAGATCTGCAAAATACTTTACAAATATTTTCTCATTTTATCCTCATTACAATCCTACAGGTTGTACAATGTGAAAAAATTGAAGCAGACAAGTTCGGTGACTAAACCAAGGTCATCCAGAGTCTGAGTACCTGAAGTTAGAGTTAAATTCTACTGTGTCCATTATATAGGAAACTTAGACACTTTGGGGAGTTTTTTAGATAAGTTTCAGCTTCCAGTGATCTTCAGTTGGAGGGAAAAACGTCATCTTTGACTTACATTTAGCATTTCCTTTAGTTGTAAATATAACAGCAAGTCATTATTTTGAGAAGAGGTCACTAGATTTCTGAAGGGATCTAGGACATAAGAAACAAAACAAAACAAAAGAAAAAATAAGCTAAGCTGTCATCTGACCACTCTGATTTATTTATAAAATCCATCCATTCACTATTGCCTCCAGAATCAAAGTTAAACTGCTCTGCTTGGCATTTAGAACTCTTCACAATCTGCTCTTACCTTTCCTTTCCAAATGTTTTCATTACTCCTCCCTCATTCTAAGGTCCAATCAAATTATCCTGTTCCTCACACATAGCATTGTGACTCTTAAAATCATGCCTTTGAGCTACCTGTCCCCAAGTTGGGGCTATACCCAGCCAATTATCTCATTATCACACTCTTAAGAAGTGATTTTTCCCAAACCTTTACCTCCCTCTTCAAATCTCCTATGGATCACCACCTTTCCTTGTATTTTACTGAAAATCAAATGAGAAAATGACCTGTCACTTGATCAAGTAGCTCTATATGCACAACGGATTTCATTTCACTTCATCTTGTCCAAGATATTCTCTACTCTGTTATTCTCACTCTTTTACTTAATTTTAATTCTTTTTGGCTTTCATCTTCTTCCCTATTGCCTATAAATATGTCCATGTCTCCTCCACCCTGAAAAAAATTCCAAATACATCCATTTTCCCCTATCGTTTGTCTTTCCTTTCTTTTATGGCACAATTCCTTCAGAAGGCATCTATAACCATGTCTTCCCTTGTCTCTTCTTACTCTCTTCTTAATTCTCTACAAGTTTGCTTCTGGTTAACTACTTGATGGAAACTGTTCTTTCTAAAGTTAGTAACAATCTCTTAATTGTCAAATTTGATTGTTTTCTACACTCATAACTTGATCATAACTCTGTAGTCATTGACATTGTAACTCACCCTCTTTTCTATGTACTTTTTCCTCTAGATTTTCTTTTTATCTTGTTCTTCCTCTACCTATTTAATTGCTCCTTCTCAGACTCCACTGATGAATTATCATCTAGATCATACCTCTTAATGCTAGTGTCACACAGGGATTTGTTTAGGACCCCTTTTCTTTTTATTATTTTACTTTCTTATCTCATCAGTTCCTATTGATTCAATTATGTCTCTGAAGTTGATTCTCAAATAAATTTATGCAACTCTAACCTCTCTGCTGACCTCAAGTTTTGGAGGCAAACTGCCTAAGTCCAAAACTGAACTCATTATATTTCCTCCCAAGGCCTCCCTCATTAAACTTTCCTCTTTTTGTGGAGGGGGTCACAATCAAATGTGAAGTATACCAGATAAATCACCCTTGAATCATCACTCGCTTGCATTCCTCTTTTCTGATGTGTTACCAAGACCTGATTTTATTTTTATTACATGACCCTCCTCTGTCCTCTGACACTATCACTACCCTGATACAGGATTTCATAACCTAATGCCTAAACATTCTGATTAGTTTTCTCCAACCCCCAGCCTATTCCCTATTCAACTGTCTGGGTGATTTTCCTAAGGTATATTTGACATGTTGCCCTTATACCCAATAAACTCCAGTGCCTCTTCACCAAGAACAAATGTAAAATCCTCTTGGTGTTTAAGACCCCTCATATTCTGCCTTGTTTTCACTTTCAAATCGTACACTCTGGCACATATTCTTTGATCAGGTAGCATTGACTTCCTAGGTGTTCTTCAAACAAGACATCACATCTCACAAGTCTGAACATACTTTCATTGACTGTCCCTCATATATGGAATGTTCTTCAATCTCATCTCTGTCTCCCAACTTTGCAGACTTCTTTCATGTTATAGCAAAAGTCCTATCTTCTATAGGAATCCTTTCTTGATCCCTCTTATTTCTAATCTTTCCCCTTTGTTAATTATGCCCAATTTGTCTTGTAATTATTGGAGTACTTTTCCTCCTCGTGACAAGAGACTTTTCTTTATATTCCTGGTATTTCAAAAAGTGCCTGGTATATGGTAAATGCTTAGTAAAGGTTGTTGACTGACTGTTCCCATCCTCTTATCAATCTCTTAGAACCCTTATTTCCTTTCCCAACTGGGTTTAACATTACCTCCTCTTGGAAGATTTTCTTTATTCCCCCTTATCAATAGTATCTTCCTCCCAAAACATTTAACTGTTTAATTTATTTTATCTCTAATTATATTTGAACATGTTTTTCCCTCAATAAAACGTGAATATTTACAAACAAAAGCAAAAACAAAACAAAGCCAACAAATAATCTGAACTAGATATTCTGAGTATAGAGAGTGCTTCATTATAATCAGAGGACTTGTTTAAAATTCATCCCTCTCATTTGGTGGCTGTATATCCTAATGACAGCTAAGTGATAGAGTGAATAGAGCATTGGGTTTAGAGTGTGGAAGGTCTAAGTTCAAATCCAGATAAAGATACTTAATTGCTGTGTGACCCAGAGCAAGTCATTTTACCTCTGTCTGCCTCACTTTCCATAACTAAAAATATGTATAATAGCATCTATCTTCTGGGATTGCTGTGAAGATAAACTGAAATGATAATTATAATTCTCTTAAGGTGCTTGGCACATAGTAAAAGCTTAGTAAATAACTATTTCCTCCCCTCACCCTTATTAAATCAAGTCAACTAGCCTTTCTGCAGTCTCAGTTCCTATCTTGGAAATATTGGGGAATAAGTCTAGGACTAAATTCTCTCTATATCCCCTTCCAACTCTAAATCCTATGACCCTAAGATTTCATCATGAACTCTGGTGTCCCTTTCATTAATGCCATGATTTGCTCTTGAATGGGGATATTGCCAAGTTAGCAATTTTTGGTAGAGATTCTGCTATATTTCTAGTTTGTGGTAAGCATCTTTATGGCTTGGTGGAAATGAACTTTGTGTGTATGTGTGTGTGTGTGTGTGTGTGTGTGTTTTATTTCATTTGCTTATTTATTTGTTCATTCAACCTTATATTTGATTTGTTCAAGTATTTGTGATGAGCAAAAAGATATAGGAAAGGGGACACTATTGTTCATCATTGTGGGAAATACAGAATTGATTAGGAAGAGGAGAGCCCTATGAAGGGGTCTCTTATTGCACAGCAATTATAGAAAGATTGGCAGCAATATTTGACTCATGGTTTATATCTCCTAATATACTATAATTAAACCAGTATCTGAGTTAGCATGATTCATGTGTCAGTACAAGGGATATAAAATAGTGAAATTGCTATGTTAAAAAAAATCCCTAATAAATTTCATTCTAAGATTCTTCACAGTAATAAAACACCTATTTCCATGTCCTGGTGTGTCCTTTGTTTGCACACTTTAAGAACTATGCTGGGTAAATAAAAGCAGAATGTATTTTTGGTGAAAGCTGCTACTGACTTTTCTCCCCATATGGATACCTGGCTTAGGTTAAGGTTTTTTGTTATTATTTTTTATTGTTGCATTTTTAACCCTATGCAAGATCATAACCTCAAAGGATCATAGATTTAGAGCTGCAGGGGGCTTTGTCAGTCATCTAGTTCATCCTTACTTATCTCCCTCATTTTATGGATGAGGAAAAACTGTACCAAAGGAGATATCAAATCCAAGGACACATAAGTAGAAAATAGCAGAGCCAGAATTTGCATTCAGTTCTCACTCCAAATCTCAAGCTCTTCCTACAATATCACACAATTAATGATTAATTATTAAATTAATTAATTAAATTAAAATTAAATTAATTAAATATGATGGGCATTTTATTTGTATGTCTTTTGACAACATAGTCATGCATTGATGTAACTTAGGTGCCTTGTTTGCCATGGAAAAACTTTTTCATATTTCATATTTATGTTTGAATTTCAGAAGGTATATCAGAGGTAAATAGACTTTTGGCAAGTCTGTAACAAGAAGAATAATAACTGCATCTGTGATTTCATTGGCATAATAAACTCCTAGATGAAGCAACTTTCTCTACCAATGCAAATTATAGCCTTAGAGAATTACTGAGAGATGACTTGTGTGCCAGGGTCATAGGGCCATTATATGTCAGAGATGAGACTAACTCAAGTCTTCCTAGCTTTGAGTTCACATTTGTATCCACTAGTCCACACTTCTCTTCTCAACAATAAATCCAACAGAAACAACCTTAACATGGTTCTTCTGAAAAGGTTTCCACCCTTTTATTAATCTTTAAAAGAATTTAAATTCATGGAATAAAGCATTATTATAGCATAGTATAATAAAAAAAATACTTGCACATGAAACTGCAAATCTATTATGTACAATTTGCTATTCCCTTTGAATAAATAATAAAGTTATTATGTAAATTTCTTTTTTCTTCCCTCCAACCACCCACTGTAGAGATGGTTATCATTTAACACAAATATGTATAGGTATATATATATATATATATATATATATATATATATGTATATGTATATATATACATATATATGTGTATGTGTGTATATGTGTGTGGTACATGTATATGTGTGTGCTACAATCATCCTAGATGTACTTATATTTATAAGTTATTTCTCTGGATGCAGATGATACCTTCCTTCGTATGTCCTTTATAGTTAATTAGGAATTTATAATAGTTATTGCAAAGGTTATTAAAAAGAATTTATGTTATGATTGGTTTAAGTGATGAATCCATTATATGAAAATTGTTTAGAAACAAGTAATAGAGAAGAATGATTGGGTTGTTTTTTTTTAAATAGGGAGGCTTAATAGTGTGGTCTTTGAGTGACTGGTGCTGGACTGATCATAAATAGTGTAATAAATAAATTGAAAATGGAAAATTGCCATGGCATAGGGAAAATAACTCTTAAATATGCATGAAGTATGAAGTAGTATGAAGTATGAAATATGAAGACTTGGGTTCCAATCTTGGCATCCACCACTATGTTACCGCAGGTTGAAATTTTAGTTCTTCCACATACTCTGTCACTTTGCCTTCTTTTCAATCTTTGCTTTCCTCATCTATAACATAAAAGATTAAACTAGATGTCATCTAAGTTCCTTCTACCCCATAGATAGTGCTATAATTATTTAGCTAGTAGAGTGGTTAGAGTATGAGATTTTCAGTAAAGAAAACCTGAGTTCCAATTCTACCTCAAATATTGACTATGTGACCCTAAGCAAGTCACTTAGCATATTTGAGCCTCATTTTCTTTATCTATAAAAATAGGAGAGTTGACCTCTGTGGCTTCTAAGACCCCTTTCACATCTAGATCTATGATCTTTTGTTATTGCTAGTGAATTTTTGGTAAAAATATACACATTTTCAGATAATGCTATCTTTCCAAATGAAGCAAAAAATTACAAGGATAAATAAAAGAAAAATTTGAAATTCTTGAAATTCCAGGCAAATCAAGATGAAATATTTCTCAACAAGGTGTTGTAGTGAATAGAGCAACAGGCATAGAGACAAGAAGAATCATTTTCATAAATTTTGAAATATAGCCTCAGACACTAGCTAGCTGTGTGACCATAGACAAGTCATTTAATCCTTAATGCCTTAGTTTCCTCATCTGTGAATTGAGCTAGTGAAGGAAATAGTGAACCACTTTAGTATCTTTGCCAAGAAAATTTTCAAATGGAATCATGAAGAATTGAGCATGACTGGAAACAACTGAGCAATTAACTTGAAAGCCTGTGTGAGTGGATAGAAAAAAGGTCAAAGAATGTATAGGTTGTCATATGCAAAGAAATGACTAAAGGGAAAAGAATCTAAACACTTTTAATAGGTTAATATTCTTTGAACTGAAAACTGAGGCCCAGGGGAAAAAAAAAGACCTAGGAGTTGACTCAATGTTTTGTGGTGGTCAAATTGCAAAATACTTTTGGGAAGACTGTTAAAATAAAAACTTATAATATTGACTTGCAAAATCAGAGTTATATACATATCTAGAAAATGATACATGTTCATCACATGCCTTAGAGAGATTTGAAAGGGCTGAGGGTAAACTAATGTTTTTTGGAGGTAGGGAGAAAAGGAAATCTCCTATATTTGGACAGCCTAAAAGATTTGGACTCTAGTCTGGAAAGACAAAGAGTGAAAGGAATCTATAATAGACTGGGTTTGGATTCCTTCTTAAAATTCCTGAATACTAGAGTAAGAACATGCTCCTTAAGTCTGGAAAATAAAAGAAAGTCCTACTTTTTAGAAGAAATCTATTAATCAAAATTGATCTAAGAAATGTCATAGTTTTGATAGATTAAATTAATAGTTTAAACTCTAAATTTAAAATTAGTAGTTTAAACCTTAGAAAATATTTATGCATATTATTAGATCCTAGTAATAATCCTATAAAGTAGGTTCTTTTGTCATTATTGTACCTATTATTTTATTAAATTTATTTTTTTAATAAGATAGCTGAAGCTCTGAAAAGTTGAGTGATTTATCTTTGCTAGTAATTGTGATGGTCTTTGAACTCATGTCCTTCCTGATTTCAGCCTTCCTCTTCCTTTCTTCCTTCCCATCCCCGTTACTCCTTTCTTTTTCCCTTTCTCCTTCCCTTTCCTTTTCTTTCTCTTCTCTCTTCCCCTCCATCCTTCCTTTCTTCTTACTATCTTCTCTCCTAGGCAATTTAGGAATAATAGCTATATAACAAATCATTCTGGAAGTTCTCAACTTGAAAACTGACATCAATGAAAACACAATGCTATATAAAATATCACTTAAAGACTAATTTCAGGCTGGATAGACAATGGGTCTTATTCATTATGTTCTTAATTTCAAATATTTTCAATCCCAAATCAAAAAGCATTAATCAAACATGGCAGGCCTAGTGTTAAACCCTGGAAATACAAACAGAAACAAAAAGTTTATATGTTAATGAGGCCTGAAGAAAATCATAATAATAGGATCATAGATTTAGAGCCAAAAAAGATCTTGGAGGTCATGGATTCCAACCCTTTTATTTTTACAGCTAAGGAAACAAACACATAGAGATGTTAAGTGACTTGCTCAAGTTCAGCATATTAAAAAATAATTGTTTGAAGGTGAGGGATCCAGACTCAGTCAATACTTTCATTTACACTTATAATCAAAGCATATCCAAAGATTTAAGATTTAAAATTATTCAAATTAACAGTAGTGCAAAGCAAATCCTAATTTATGAATTTTTTAATTGTTCTGACATATTGAATACAATTTGTAAATGATGCACTGAGAAAGTTACGTATGGGGATCAAAGATTCTTCATGAGAAGGGAGGGCATGGTGATAACCCAATTAAGAATTGGGGAGAAAAGGGAAAGGATTCAGCTAAATAGAGATTTTAGAGAGAAAAAAGAATAGATAAATTTTGCAAGGGCAGGATGAACTGATTGAGATTAGAGGGGTCAAGGTAATTAGCCTGCTAGAAACATTAGAAAGATTATAATAAATTAGACATTATTTAAAATAGCTACATTACGTGTCCAGAAAGAGAAAGTAATACATTCAATGAATTTTTAAACAAAAGCAATAGAGATACAACTGAGTATGGATTCAGGAGGTGCCACTAAATTCAATTTCAGCCAAAAGTCAAAGAATAAATTCTGTGTCCAGGTTAAAAAAGGGATTCAGGTTCTCACAAAATAAAGTTGAGAGGGATAGTTAGGCCTTCAATTGGTTCTAGTGAATTAAAGTTCATTTAGAAACTCTTGCCTAGGAAAACACAAGATTAGTAGTTTAAACTTAAAAGCCACATAGCTGAATAGCAACTAGGAGAAAGCACTGAGGTATAACCAAAAGGCCATTGGGTTGGGAGCCAGCATATCTGGCCTCTAATTTTGACTCTACCTTTGATTTACTTGAGTAAATTGTTTAATCTACAGGGTATTCTGAGGAGGATATGTGGGAATACATGGAAAAGTACATTTAAATGTAGCAAAGGGCTGTATTAATGTAAGAAAGGGGGGGAAGGAAGGAAGAAAGGAGGAAGGAGAGAGGAATGAAAAAGGGAAGGAAGTAGAGAAGGAAGGAAGGAAGGAAGGAAGGAAGGAAGGAAGGAAGGAAGGAAGGAAGGAAGGAAGGAAGGAAGGAAGGAAGGAAGGAAGGAAGGAAAGCAGGAAGGAGGGAGGGAGGGAAGGAAGGAAAAGAATGGTAGAGTAGATTCTTAGTGAGATGTCAGAAGCTAGTAGGAGTAGCCATACTTAAGCCCAACAAACTCTGGAAGATATACAGGGCTACTATCCAGATGAGACAGGGGGACAGTATCCTCCTCAGTGACTGGCCAGTTGAATTCAGACTTGAGGGTTGGGGTGTCAATTGTCCAGGAAGGTCAGAGAGAAGAGGGCTATGAATTAGGAAAAGCTGAGCAGCTCACTTCACTACTATAATGATTATGCAAAAGTGGCTGGTAAATGTTATGTCTACAATTTGGGTGTGAGAACACTATTTCATTAGTAAACTGATATGTTTTTTGCTCTCTAGATTTGTTAGAATCCTCTCTGTGAGGTTTTTTAGTCATACAGTAAAGATGTATTTTTTTCAATCATGTTGGCCATGACTGATTTAAAACAGCAAATTCAGAGACTGTTGTAAGTAAACTACTAAACCTCTAATGACATTTTTCTTAAATTGACAGTACTAAGAGAAGGCCTAAAACAGACATAATAAGTTGATATCAGATTTCAAGGAAATAATGGGATCCCTTAACTTTGGAAGGATACAGTCAACTGTACTATAATTATTTTAATGCAGAGTCTGAAAGTTCTCAATAATTTCCATCCTTGTATTTTAGGATAATTAGAACTTTAAAAAATGTTCATGTAGGAAGAATGAGATAACAGAATTTTGGCAAGAATGTGTTTGAAATTAATTATAAACAAATAGCACTTCATGACAGAGATGTAAGCAAGCAGGATGATAACAATGGGTGGAATTTAACCAGATTCAATTCTCCAACTTCACCATATTTCCCCGTGTATAAGATGCTTCCATGTATAAGACAATACCTTAATTTTGGGAGCCAAAATTTAAAAAAAATATATTCCATGAAGTTATTGAACTCAAGTTTTATTCATCATAAAATTCATACAAATCCTCACCATTGTCAAAACCCCCATCCATTAGCTCATCCTCATCTGTGTTTGATGATAAATCATTTTCTTAGGAGAGGCTTTTACTGCTATCCTGCCTCTACTCTGGTCTGTGGTTGTCCTCAAGGATTCCCTGAGTAAGTCTGATGTGTGCACACATGCTTAGTCCATTCCATTTCATGAACCTGAAGCACCAATTGTGTCTTCCTTTGAAATCAGTCACTTCTTTTTCATCAGCAATTCTTCTCACCTTATGCTGAACCACCTTTGTGGACACAGGATTTCCAATTACTCTTTGCTCTTCAATCCATCCCTTTAATTCCCTTTCTAGATCAGGACATTTGCTGTCTTGCCTCTCATGGCCTTCTTCTGTCCCAGCATTTTCAGTAGGTTTCTTCTTCCCATAGACAGTCTCTGATTTATTTCTCAGTTGGAGGAGGACCAAACTAGGTTCAGCAGCATGATTTCCATTGACTTTTGCAAACTAGATAAACTTTGAACTTGTATTCAGCACTGTACAAAAATCTTTTTTGAACCATTTCTGGGCAGAATGTGGTGAAATATAATCCGATATACTGGTCACAAATGTGAAACAATGAGAGCAAAAGCAACAAGTGCAAAAACTCAGGAAATGCAAGTAAAAAATCTACAACAATGAGCACAATGATAACTGCGAAAAATTGGGAAATGCAAGTTAAAAAAAATCTATAACCACTGTATAAGAGGCTCTCAGTTTTTAGACCTCAAATTTTTAGAAAAAGAGTGTGTCTTATACATAGGGAAATATGGTATATTTGTAGGGAAGAGAGAGTTGTTGTTTGTCATTTCAGTTGTGTACAATTCTTCATCACCCATTTGAGGTCTTGGCAAAGATACTGGAATGGAAAAGTTTCTCCAGCTCATTTTACAGATAAGGAAACTGAGCCAACAGAGTTAAGTAACTTGACCAAGGTCATGCAGCTAGTATGTATCTGAAACTGTTTTGGAATTAAGGTCTGCCCTTAATAGAGAGGATTTTTCTAATTGTTTGAAGAAGTGGACAAAAGATAATGATTTGTGTTGGTAATGAATGGGTGAATATAGGAAAATGAGATGTAAAAAAAAGATTTGAAGGTCCATCCACTCCGTAATAGACATTGTAGGTATGGAACAGATGCCACTCAAAACCAAATTCAATTTCATTTTAATAAGTATTTATATATTTAAGTATTTAAGATATGACAGCAATAGTCCACTATTCACTATATCATAGAGATTAAATATAATACAGTTCCTGCCTTCATAGAATTTGTGGTTGATGTCAATCAACTCCCTTCTGACTTGAGCTAGATAGATGAAATCCACAGATAGCCAAAATTTATTGAGCATCCACCATTTGTAGAACACAGTATTAACTTTTAAACTTTCAGTGGCTCCAAGTGCCTTCAGAGTAAAATTTAAATTCCAAAGTTAGTATAACATGTGCTACCCTTCACAATCTTCTCTCAATCTTATCTCTCACCCTTCCTATCAGTTTGATTTGGCCAAACTGACTCATTACATTTCCACCTCTATACCTTTGTTCACACCAGTTTCTATTACCTATGCTTTCTCTTTGCTATGCCTCTCAGAATCCTTATCATCTTTTAAGATTTCATTTACCTCTGTGAAACCTTTCCTGATACCACAGGCCCAATTTTCTCTCCTTATTGTGACACCACCTCTGATCTAAATTTAATAAGCACATCATATATAAGATTGTCATGTTAATTTTTTCTCCCATCTTATATAGGACTTTTTTTTTATCAATTAGGTTGTCAGTTCCCCAAAGTCAAGGAGCATATCTTATTCATTGATAACTTGGGTTTGGAATTTCTCAGTGATTAATAGTTATATGTGTTACAAAAGGATGTCTCCTCATTTCTTAAGTAACATCTGAATTTAGAATGATTCAATCAGTTTAATTATCCATCAAGACAACCAGTAAGCATATTGAACATAAACATGCTTATTACAAAACAGATAAAGACAAATACTTTTTTGACCCAAGTCTACTAGCAAGCAAGGTATGAGCTCACAAAATCAATAAGAAGTCTAACACACAGAGTGAACTGGGACCTTGGTGCCATGTTTAATATAGGTTGTGCATCTTTGTCTCCAAGCTGCCCTCTAGGAGGGATGTGTTTGTGTTTGTGTTTGTGTGTGCGTGCGTGTGTGTGTGAATATAGGAGATAACTACTGTTCTCATGACTGTTTGAGCTTTGAATATTCAGTCTAACAAACATTGATCAAATTCTCATTCTGAGGGAAGCACTATATTGACCACCAGAAGAGATAAAGATGTAAGACATGTTTCCTGTCCCCTTCAGTCTTACAGTCTAGTGGGGATGGGGGGGGAGGGCATGAGAGAAGGGTACAGAAGTGTACAGTGTATTCAGATATAATTAAATTTTAGTTAAATAACAACAACAAAAACTAATTCAATAAAATATAATTAAAACAGTTAGATAAAAATAGTTAAAATGCAGATAAATTTTAGCTAAATATAGTTTAAAAAGAACATTAGAGAAAAATTAGAAGGAAAAGCAGAATGCTCCACAAAGGTCAGAGGAAGAAAGCACCAAGGTGCTAGCAACCATTTTGTAGCCATTTGTAGCAATTGTTTCCTCACTAAAATAGAATCCTGTCCCTGTTCAGAAGTGTGTTGTATCCAGTACCCTCTCCCATGATCTTCCCTCTCCTCTGCCACCTACTCCCCCCCTTCCTTCCCTCCATTCCCCCTTATCCCATCCCTTTCCACTCATTTTTCTCTAGGGTAAGATAGATTTCTATACCCTATTAAGTGTGTATGTTATTTCCTTTCTGATCTATTTCTGATGAGAATGAAGGCTCACTCATTTGCCCTCGCTTCTCCCCATTCCACTCCACTGTAAAAACTTGTTCTTGGCTCTTATGTGAAATATCTTAGCCACTTCTTCCTCTCCTTTCTCTTCCTCCTAGTACTTTCCTTTATCAACCATTGACTCCATTTTTTTTACTATAGTATACCATTATATTCAGCTCCTTTCTGTGCCTTGTCTATATATGCTCCTTCTAACTGCTCTTATAAATGAGAAAGTTCATGAGTTATCTGTATCTTCCTCCCATGCAGGAATTCAAAGAATTCAATATCATTAAGTTCCTCATAATTAGTCCTTCTCATTCACCCACTCTATGGTTCCCCCAAGTGCTGTACTTAGAGATCAAACTTTCTGTTCACCTCTGGTTATTTCAGTAGGAAAGTTTGAAAGTCCCATTTCATTGAAATTCCATCTTTTCCCTGAAAGAAGATATTCAGTTTTGCTGGGTTGATTCTCAGTTGTTAACCAAGAACTTTTGCCTTCTGGGATACCATATTCCAAGCCCTACGAGCCCTTAATGTAGATGCTGCCAGATCCTGTGTAATCCTGACTATAGAGCCATGGTAGTTGAATTTCTTGTTTCTGATAGCTTTTAGTATTTTCTCTTGGATTTGGGAATTTGCGAGTTTGGCTATAATATTCCTGGAAGGGTTTCTTTTTTGGGGGGGGGGACCTCTTTCAGGAGGGGATCAGTGAATTCCTTTAATTTCTATTTTATCCTCCGCTTCTAGAATCTCAGGGCAATTTTGCTGTATTATTTCTTGAAAAATGAAGTCTAGACTCTTTTCCTAGTCATAACTTTCAAGCAACCCAAAAATTTTTAACTTATCTCTTCAAGATCTGTTTTCACGGTTAGTTGTTTTTACACTGAGATATTTCACATTTTCTTCCAATTTAGGGGGCTTTTTGGGTATATTTTTATTTCTTCCTGATTTCTTGCAAAGTCATCAGCTTTGTTTAGTTCCATTCTGCATTTGAAGGAGTTATTTTCTTCAGAGATCTCTTTTATCTCCTTTCCCAGCTGACCAATTCTGCTTTTTAAGGCCTTCTTCTCCTCATTTGCTTTTTGTGCTGCTTTTTCCATTTGGCCTAAACTGGTTTTTAATGTTTTTTTCTTCAGTATTTTTCATGATTTGTCTGTGTCACTCTCATTTCTCCTCCCAATTTTTCCTCTTCCTCTCTTAATTGCTCTTCCAATCCTTTTTTTGAGCCTGAGCCCATTTTCTATTTCTCTTGGAGGTTTTGGATATAGAAGCTTTGATTTTGTCATCATCTAAATATGTATTTTGATCCTCCATGGGACCAAAATAATTTTCTATGGTCAGATTCTTCTTTTTCTGTTGCTTGCTCATTTCCTCAGCCTATGATTGATTTATTTAACTTCCAAGGCATTGGATTGTTTTAGGGGCACCCCATGAGGATCTTAATGCCTACAAAGTCTATGAGAGACTCTGACTACTCTCTTGCCTATATTCAGGCCCACCCCTCTGACCTGGAGCTGTGAGGAGGGTCCCTGCTCAGCTATGGTGGAACCCCAAACTGCAACCTGGATCTGAATATGGGCAAACAGCTGAGTCTTGCCCCAGGGAGAGCAGAGAGGCCTTTGCTGTCTCCCCTGACCTCACTTACTATCTATGGACTGAGAGCTCTGGAAGTGCTGGGTGGTTCTGCAGGCTCCCATCACAGGGCTGCTCTGAGGCTGGAGCTCTTCATTACACTTTTCATTAGTGGTCTTGAAACTCATAAAGGATTTTCTGACAAAAAAATGCCAAACACAGTAGATTGTTTCCATTGATCTAGAGCACCTCCTTCTAAAGGAAACTAAAAAGAAAATGCACAGGAGTCCTGCAGGTGAAGAGGGTAGATTCTTTTCCTCTTTGGACAGATGGGGGAATTGAGGTGAAGAAGCATCTTGCCCCTGGCCACAGAAGGAGTAGGCTTGAGAGGTTTTCTTGGAATGTAAGTAATCTTGATCCTCCAGACCTGTGTTTCAACTCTGACACTGCCTTTACACAAATAACAATTTTAATTTAGAAGCAAAGTTAAATATATTGCCTTGCCCCAGAGTCCCCAGGGAATGGGGTATAGGATAATTGTAATAAAAATAAAAAGTTGTAATAAAAAATTGTAATAAAAAATAAATGCTTCCTCCAGGGAGGGGACTGGAAGGAGTAATAAAAATTTTAAGAGCCCATATCAATTAACCCTTTGAAAATGTTTGCAAAGTAAGGAATTGTAGAGGATATTTGTTTGTAATCACAAGAATTCTACAAATGCAGCAAATGAAAGTATAAATAATGTAGATCTAAACAGAAGACCTTGAGATATAGTTCTGTTCATGATAATTTGAATGTAAATAAGGACTTTTAAAAGTTTTATTTTCTTTAGTAATTTTTTAAGTTGTGTTATTTTGACCTTGGGATACCAATAAATAACATAAACCTTCTAAAAAAATAAAGAGATTTTAATACAGGTGAAATCATGCCCATTGTATTCTGGTTAGAGAAGTCTAAGTGGAGGGGAATCCCCCTCTTGTCTATGGTGCTATAGGTGGGGATGACCTGGATCATCAGAGGCAAGACCCTCCAGTCCCTCATTAGAATATATCCACTTCTCATTATATTATTTATTCTTCATTCTTTGTTAACCAATTGAAGGTGATTGCCATCTATCAGGAGCATCCACTCTTCCAGGGGTTGATAGTTTTCCTTCATTCTTGAAGAGGACCAAAACAGCATCACTCTATTACAGTCAAGTTAGAGTGTGTCCAACTATGGCTAATTAGTCCAATATAACCTCTGAATGCTCTACCATGGAACAGCTACGAATAGTCCCTATACAAACATTTGGTATATGTTCTTTAAATTTATCCATCATTTGAAATACTTCAATCCTCCTGAGCTCAGAGCACAGCACATTCCCTGATGAGGGCACACCATGCTGAGAGGTCCTGTGCCAGTGTCATCCATGTCATGCAATCAATTCTGAAGTTCTTGAGAGAGACCTTGAGAGTATCCTTGTATCACTTTTTCTTACTGTGTGAGTTGTCCATAAAAAATATGGATGAATTCTCTGCTGCTTGTGCTAATTTTGACCTAACAATTAATAATAAGAAAACACAGGTACTCTTGTCTATCAACACCACAGCATCCATACATGGAACCATTGGTTACTGCAAATGGAGAAATTTTGAATACTATGGAAAAGTTCATTTACTCTTAGTAGTATACTTTCTAAGAATGTATACATTGATAATGAAGATCATACATGCATTGCCAAAGTCAGTTCAGTGTTTGTGAGGATCTGAAGAAAAGTGTGGGAAAGAAGAGGTATTAGATTGAATACCAAGCTGAAGGTCTATAGAATTGCTATGCTGACCTCATTGTTATTGTATTCCTGTGAAAATGTATATAAGCATCAATAGGTCACCATGATCTATCTTTTGACTTATGAGAGAGGGCCAAATGACCAATCCTTTTATTAATTATTATCAATTAATTATTCTCATAATTATAAAAATCTATCTTTTGAACTTTTCATATATCATAATAATATTACTATATATTATCATTACTGTGACAACTTCACAACTTAATTCATCTGTTTAACTGGAGGAGGTGATGATCAATATTCCTTTGATAGAAACCCAAAGGTGCTCTTTTACCCTATCATAAACTAGTTAATTGATAGTTGATATTTCATTTGTTTTTGCATTTCTCAAGTGCTTCCAAGGTCCTATATTCAATGTTCTCTGCTTCCCAAGGAATTACTCTCACCATATATCAAAGGCAGAGAACCATTCTCTACGAGGCAAGTAGATGTTATCTCCATGTTCTCACCTTTGATCTATATAGCCTAGTTTAAAAGTACTTAAAAGTACAAGCCTTCTGTCATTTTCATTAGCAAATCTTTACCTCATTCATTATTAGTGCTAGTTGCCCATTATCCCTTATATAGACAGTGTGCAAAAGGCCAGGTCTTAGTCCAGAGATTTATGACTTCTTAGCCTTCTCTCTATCCATTAGACTATATTGCCTTTCTTCCCTCCCACTCCCACTCTCTCTATATACATATCTTCATGGTTTTGTAAGTATGTATGTGTGTTATCCCATGTTGTATGTAAGTCTTCCCAAGAAATGCAGTATGGACTATGTGTTGAAAATAATCACACAAATGAAATTTTAAAAATATGTAAAGTAGAAATACAGCTACATACAGAATGTGTCTCAGTTTTGATATATTATTCTTCCCCTATTTTTATTCTATCCCAATAACTGAACATTTTAAAAGAATAACAAAGAAAGGAATACTTAAAACCATATTAATCTCTTGCCAAGGCTTTAATTGGGTGATTAAGAAACTTACACTGGCTTGTATATCTAGAAAAATACATATTTATTAATCATAAAACATTTATTGACTACCTATTATGTGCAAGGGCAGCTAAATGGTACAGTGAATAGAGTACTGGACCTAGAGTCAGGAAGACTCATCTTCCTGAGTTCAAATCTGACCCCAGATATTTATTAGCTATATATCACACTAGACAAGTCATTTTTATCACTGCTTCCTTAAGGATCTGTCAAATGGGATGGAGAAGGAAATGGCAAAACACTCTAATATCTTTGCCAAGAAGATCCCAGATGGGCTCACAAAGAGTCATCCATAACTGAAACAACTGAAAATTACCAACCATGTGTGATGCATCAAATTAATCCCTGGGCTTAGTTGTGGAGAATGAAACCTCTCTCCTCTCAAAGGACTTCCTAGTTAGTAGAATACAATGATGAGGAAGGGAGTAAAGTTGGGACCCTCACATGTTCTGCCAAACTATGAAAGATAGGGTCCTTTATGCTTTCCTCTATGGCTAAAATCATTCTGGTTCCAGGCAAACTAGAAAGATGAAGAGTTTTGGGTATTTTTTTGTAAGGAAGCAGGCCCTCTTTGTTGTCCACAGGCACAACACATTCAGCACACCACTGCTTCTTATATTCCTAGAGCCAGTGTTTTCTCTGTGGCCTCTCAGCAGCCTTCCTGACAGATGGTCTGTGCTGTTCATTAAGCCAGAATCGACACCCCTCTAAGGACTAAAGACACATGAGAAAGACCTGGTGTCTGTTTCTAATGTTGAATGGACTATGGTTCATGAACATAAAGATAAATATTCCACTTCATTGTGCATCTAGAAAACTCAAGTCTTATTGTGCTGGGCATGTTCATTCCCAGGGCTTTGAGAAAATACATTTTGAAATGTCAAGAGGAGAGCTCCTAGGCACAGCAAGCCCTTCATCCATTACTTTCCCTGGTATTACACAAACATGTTCCTTTTTTTAAAAACTGCCTTTACAGAGTATTTTATAGTAGTTTTTCTCAGTGTCCCGAACCAAAGCATAACTATCAGCCTTGGGCATTGAGGCTTTACTCTACAAGACTCCTGGCATAATCAGATGGTGTACTCTGCTTTATAAAATCACCAAATCTCAAACTTAACAAGGACCTCAGAGGTCACATAGCGTAGCCATAGGTCCTTATCACCTGAATCTGTAAAAGTCCCCATCTACAACAGCCCCAATAAATCATCATCTAATATCCTCAGTTAAGATTTCGAAGGCTATCCATTTTATTTTAGGACTGATCTGTTAGGAAGCTTTTTCCTTATTTTGAGATGAAATTTGTCTTTCTGCAAATACCACCTATAGCATTTAGTTCTGATCTCAGGGGCCAAACAGAACAAGTTGAATTCTCTTTTGAAAAACAGTCCTTAAAAGTACTTGGTTGTCCTCTTTAGCTTATTTTGTGCAGTTTTTTTTCCCATATTCATATTCAGATAGTTGAATCAGCTACAATTTTCTCTCTTGCTCCACAAACAGTCTGTCCATACAACTATTTTTCTGTATTCATTCTTCTCCCCTTGGACCCCATGCCCTGTAGCTGTGGCCCAAGGACATTTTCAGGAAGATAACTTCCTCATCCATATGCATGACTGAGAACCTAGTAACCCCAAAAGGATGGCTCCATGTGAAGATGTCCAGGGAATATTTTTAATAGTAAAATGCAGTCACCCTTTGCATGAGTGCCTAGATGGGGAAGTAAGCAAGCTTTCCATATTGTTCCACTCTCTACTTAAGAACTTAACTTAGACCTCTAAGAATTTACTGACAATTGTTTTAGATTGCTTATGAAGACCCTTCCAACTCTGACTCTTAGATACTTGATGAATGTTTATTATGAATGATTATTAATTAAATGAATGAATAATTATAGGTTAAATGACATATCCAAGTAAGTCAGGCTTATTCTCCAAAAGAAAGGAATTTGTTAGTGTGATCAAGATTTTAGTCAATTTCTGTATGGGTTAAACACATAAAAATAAAAAATGAATCCACTGACCTATGAACACTAAGACTCAAAGCTCATTTCCATGACACTTCTATCTTATCTGCAAACTGTTCTTCCACTCTTCTTTCCCTCTCTAATCTGTCTCTTTGTGTATTTGTGTGTATGATGACCAAGGTATTGATGGTATAAAAAAAAGCAAAAGACAATTCCTTTCCCTCTTTCAATCAGTCACTTTATTTAATAAATGTTGATTTTTTTATGTGTAGAGTAGACAACTATGTGACTCAGTGGAGAGAGCACTGGGTCTAGAGTCAGGAAGATCTGAATTCAAATTTGGTCTCACGAACTTACTAGCTGTTTGACCCTGGTAAATCAGCTTGCCCTAACCTCTGTTTGCCATAATCCACTGGAGAAGGTAATAGCAAACCACTCCAATTTCTTTGCCAAGAAAACCCCATGGACAGTATTACCCACATGATCAGAGAGAGTAAGACACAACCAAATGACCGAACAACAAATGTATAGAGTATTATGCTAGATGTAGAGTTTAAATAAGAAGTTTTTGGTTTCATGAAACTTGCAGTCTTAAAGGAACACAAGACTTAAATATATATAAGCACATTATTACATGACAAATGACTCAAATTGCAACACATAATATCATGTAAGATCCAATAGAGCAAGGTAATCCTTACCCTCAAAATATGTCTATTCTAATGAAAGATGACAACATGTAATGTAGTGACAGAAAGCAGGGGGGGTGATATCCACACTGTAGCAAGTATAATGATGGCCCATGAAGAGACTGGGCTCCAGAAACATAAAGCAAAAGCAGTTTGTCAGAACTAGAGGACCCAGAGATGAAGTTCAAGCTTCCAGTGGGAGGGAGAAGAAAATGATGAATTCAGCAATAAGACTGAGAATTCAGGAATTAGATTCCAGGTACAGGTATAAACATGATCAATGGCATAAAAGAATGAGAGCTCAGGGTGTGGTTTTCCACTGGCAAAGAGTAGTTTGGTTTGACTATAGTATGAAGTGGGTGGATGAGAAAATATGAAAAAAGCAATACAGCACTAGAGATTATTCAGAGGGAAATATGAAATTGTTAAAGATATCTTGAGCAGGAGATTAATTGTGACAGTGAGAAATTATTCTCATAGCACCATGAAAGATGGATAGGAATGGAGAAATCAAATGGAGGAAAATCTGTTACCATGAAGGATGGATAGGAATGGGAAATCAAATGAAGAAAAACCTGTTATATGACAATTCCAATAGTCCAAGTAGGTAGTAATAAAGGCTTGTGTTAGAATGGTAGCAATGGGAATAGAGTTGAGATTAGAAGCAAGAGTTGGGGAGTTGAAAGCTCTCTTGAATTTGGGACTTGTTAGCTGATTAAAGTTTACCATAAGGTGAAATACCAAAAATATCTTTACTTGACCTCACACTGTTTAACAATTTTTTAAAGCAATGACTTGAATAATGGGAAAAGAGAGTATATTTATCAAACATGGTGATGCTATAAAGCCAAGAGGGATAGCTAATACATTGTGGCAGGTTTCAGGAGGCTCTTGATAAGTTAGAGGCAGTAACAACCCCCAAAAAGAAACAGAAGCAACTAATCTGTACATGAAGATTCCTGCAGATTGCATATAGACTTAATTTTAAAATTATCTATCTTGTATTATATTATTTAATTTGTTAATTATTTTCCTATTATATTTAATTCATATTCAAGTTAGGTTTAGCTGTATGTGTGCTGCATGTGACCTGGGGCCTGCATATATGACACCTCTGGGCTAGAACACTGAACTAAATTTATTAAGATGCATTTATAAATAGGAAGAAATGTAAAGTCTTTAAAGCAGGGTTGAAAAAGTAAATTTCCAAAGTGCAAAATGAAAGAGTTATGGCAATATAACAGTTTAATAGTGATTGGAGAGTTTTATTGAACTGAATACTAAATATTGGCCAACAGTATGGTATGAAATAGATAACAGGAAGTCATAAAATGGAAATTAATAGAAATGAGCTTTGAAGATTATTGACAGCAATTTGTATAATGCAGATTGAAGCTAGAATAATGGTGACAACCTATGAAGTAATTTTCTTTTCTCTAAGCAGAAACAGTCTCACTGATTTTTCTTTACTTTATTATATCATCATCCCTCCTTTGTCCATATGGAATAGGACAGACCATGATAGAGAATTCAAGGCATGCTTCCTCATTATCCCTTGAAGGATTCTCTACCTGATTCTGAAACCGCTTAGTGTCAGTCGTACATATTGACTTCCAACTTAGAGAGTTCCTAGAGAAATGCCTAATCAACCCTCTAACTGTATAAACTTTGACAAGTCTTAACTTCTCTGAGTCTCAGCCTTTATGATTCAAATAGGGATAGGCTGTCCCAATCCACCTTAGTGTTTAGGCACATTGTTTAGAAGAAATGAAATAATTACATGACATGATCTTTTAAAGGTATAAAGCTCCATAACTAGGAAAGATTAAAGGTTTTTTTTTACTTTTCTGAACAACAGTTCCTTTGTCTCATTTTCCTTTATTTGTTTTTTTTTTCCTGAAATGAACTATGTCATATGAGCATGAGTGGAAAGAATTTGGAATATTTAGCTTAGAGAAGAAAAGAATTAGGGAGGACTTCAGTAGCCTTCTTTAAGTTCTTGAAGGATTGTTACATGGAAAGGGGATTAGTCTTGTCAACTAGGATCAATTGGTAGAAAGAAATCCATTAGATTTGGTATAAAGTAAAACATATGAACAATTAAAATTGTATCAAAGTTGCAAGGCTCTTAATTCTTCATCACCTAAGGCCTTTACAAACTTGAGATTAGATGATTGTATGTTGAGGATAATGTAGAGAGGATTTTTGGTCAAGTATATGACCAAATGGCTTCAAAAGTTCTTTCCTTCTCAAATACCATGATTTCCTTTTATCATGTATCATTTTCTCATTTCTCTTTTTTCTCTCCTCTCCTCCCCTCTTTTCTCAACTCTTGTCCTTTCATTTCCTGTCCTGTTCTCTCTTCTTCTCTCCTTTTCTCTCCTCTTTTATCTTCTCATTGTTTTTTAGTTGTTCTCTTCTTTCCACACTGTTTATTCAATAGGGAAGAAAAATGTTAATGATCACCTTCCCTTTCTTGTCTTATAATCCTTTTTATTTATTGTTGTTTAGTCATTTCAATCAATCTTCATGACCCCATTTAGTATTTTCATGGCAAAAATAGTGGAGTGGTTTTCCATTTCCATCTCCAGTTTGTTTTACAGATGAGGAAACTGAGGCAAACAGGGTTAAATGTCACACAACTCATAGATATCTGAGGCAGTTTTTGAAGTCAGATCTTCCTGATTCTAGACTAGGAACTCTATCCATCACACCACCTAGCTGCCCACTTTTTATCTACTTATTTATTATCTTGCTAAAAGCTTTCTTATGCACTTTCTCTGGTATTTCTTCCTTGTCTTGCCCCCTATCACCCATGAGCCCACTGCCTTCTACTGCTAACCACTTTGAAAAAAAATAGACAAGGGGAGGCTAGCTAGTGCAGTGGATAGAGCACTGGCTTTGGAGTCAGGAGTACCTGAGTTCAAATCTGACCTCAGACACTTAATAATTACCTAGCCGTGTGGCCTTGGGCAAGCCACTTGACCCCATTGCCTTGAAAAAACTAAAAAAACAAAGACATTTGGAAACCTTCTGCTGTGCATCTCTGCTAAGTTATGCCTCTCTTGCTGAGTGAATCAACACCTTCAGTCCAAAGGAAGGAGGCCCCACTGTTGAAGCATGGGGGGCCCTGATTATGTTGAAGAAGATTGTATCTTGGGGCTTGTAAAGACTAACAGGTTGATTTCATTTAGAAAGCTTCAATTCTAGTAGTTAATCAGCTGCCAAATGATTGCATTCAGCAAAGAGTACAGAAGTATAGATAGTTGTAGTTAAAAGGGTTTCTGTTCAGATAAAGAATATGTAGGTAGGATTATTTTTTTAGTTGTTGTTCAGTGTTTTTCCAGTATGTGAGTAACTCTTCATGATCCCATTTGGGGTTTTCTTGGCAAAGGTACGTGAGTTTACTAGTTTCTTCTCCAGATCATTTCACAGATGAGGAAATTAAGGCAAAATGAATTAAGTTACTTGCCCAGGATCACACAACTAGTAAATGTCTAAAGTCACATTTGAACTCAGGACAAGAAGTCTTCCTGACTTAGGACTTGGTTCTCCATGCACTATGGCACCATCTATGCTTCCTCCATGGTTAGAGTAGAGGTAGGATGGAAATAGGGAATAAGTACTTGACATGGAATTGGGACATTTGGGTTCATAGGTCATAGCACCAGTCCTGGATAGCAAAGACAATTTAGTCCATTTAATTTCTGAGGAAACTGAGACCTACAGAAGTTGAGTTTCTTGACAAAATTTGGGCAATAAGTAATAGAGGTAGAATTTGAACCTGAATCTTGTAACTTCAAGTTCATTGCTCTCTCCTTCCTGCTGTACTATTCAGGACTCCTCTCCCATTAACTTATTGTGTGAACTCTTGGGTCTCATTTTCTTTATTTATGATATTAGAGAGATATGTTAAATTATTTCTCAAAGGTCCCTCCCAACTCAAACACAGTATAAATTCCAATGTTTCTTAGTTCTTAGAAAGGAAAAGTATATATAGAATAACTATTTATCCAATTCTTCCCTCATCCTAAAGCCTTCACAATTCTGGTTGAATGTAGGATAAAACCATTATAAACCAGAAAGCTGAGATAAAATAGACTGACAGCATTTTTTTCTCCTGGGACTTCCTCTGACTGAAGGCCATCAGTGGTCTGAGATAAATCATATTAGATATATTTCTACCTCCTTCCCCCTTGCATGGGAAAAGAAGAGAGGCAACATCAGAAAAAGTCAGCTTATGTACTTTAGGGGATAATGTAGTATAGAGAAGATAGAGTACTGTAGTAAACTATTACTGGTCATTGTCTTTCCCAAAATTTCCTCTCCACTACCAATAACTCACTCCTGAGACTGACATGTTTATTTTATATATAAGAGCCTTAGAGTAATTTAAAATGATTTTAATTGACATGCTTTGATTTGATACAATGATATCTTTCCAAATAAGCAGGCCTGTCCAACAGCACTTTACAATAGCATCAAATTTAATAGTAATAAGGGGCTACTAGGTAGCACAGTGGATAAAGCATCAGTCCTGGAGTCAGGAGTAGTTGGGTTCAATCCAGTCTCAGACACCTGATAATTACCTCCTTGTGTGGCCTTGGGCAAGCCACTTAACCCCATTTGCCTTGAAAAAAAAGCCTAAAAAAATAATCATAGTTATAGCAATCTTTTTCAACAATTAAAAATAATAGCAAATCATTATTTGTACTACTATTTAATAAGGAAGTTGTGAGTGATGGCAGTATAAATTTCTACTTTTATAGGTTGCATTTTTAAGAGAAAGATAGGATATTTTAATCTCAGTAACTTGGTCATTTTATTTTATCTGAATTCTATTGCTTTTTAATATTTGCTTCATTGATATTAATATGGTAGTACATGTTTTCTTTTGGCTCTGTTTCTTCATGCTACATCTGTTTCTACGTGTTTCTGGAAATTCTTCATGTCTCTTATTTAACTCAGAATACTTTTTAGCACCTCTTGATAAAAATATTGCTTTCTCTTCAACCAGCCACCATCCTGTTACCTCTAACTAATTCATTCCTATAGCATTGTGAGGTACTGAAAAACATCAAATTTGTCATGATTGCCCTGCTTTGTCATAATCTGACATAATCTGTTTTCACAGCAAAAACCTGTTACAGAGTAGCATGATGGTTAAAATTGATGCATAAATTTAACTTAGCATTCTCCAATATCCACACTGTTAAGTTTAAATTTCCACAAATGTAAATATATTTGTAAACATAGAAATAGACTATGAAATATAAACCATTAATTGATTTTAAGAAAAATGACATAAGGTGAAATAGTCTTCCTGTGGAGAGTTAATTCTACAGAAACAATGTTACAAATGGAAAATACTTTCTTTGGCAACCAAGCTATTTATTAAATATTTTAAATTGATCTTTGCAGAAATCCGAGATTTTAATGGTGCTAAATTAATGAAGATATATCCTATGACAAAATTAGGGGAAGAGGGATAGCTAAGTACCACAGTGGATATAGCACTGGCCTTGGAGTCAGGAGAATCTGAGTTCAAATGTGACTTCAGATACTTAATAATTACCTAGTTGTGTGACCTTGGGCAAGTCACTTAACCCTATTGCCTTGCAAAAAAAAAGAAGAAAAATTAGGGAAAAAACAGCCAGTTTAAGGAAAAGAAGCAAAGAATCTAGCAATAGCTCGAAAGAGAGATGGGTAAATGGAAATGAGTTTCTTTTTTCCTCCCCAGAAATCTCTTAACTTCTAATTTATTATCAAAATAGAGAGGATGACTTTGAGTTAAAATGAGGATGTATTGTTTTCCTCAATTTCATGTAAAATAATTTTTTTAGTTTAGTTTTTTTAGTTTTTTTTTTTTTTGCAAGGCAAATGGAGTTAAGTGGCTTGCCCAAGGCCACACAGCTAGGCAATTATTAAGTGTCTGAGACTGGATTTGAACCTGACTCCAAGGCCAGTGCTTTATCCACTACACCAGTAAAATAATTTTTGACATTTGTTTTTTAAAAAAAAATTGAATTCCAAATTCATTCTTTCCTTTCCCTATCTCTGAGATGTTAAGCAATGTGGTATAAGTTATATATGCAAATCTTGCAAAACAGTTCCATATTAGTTATATCGTGGAAGAGAGAATACAGACAAAAAATCCCCCAAAAATAAGAAAGTGAAAAATAGTATGTGTTGATTTGCATTCCAACTCTACCAAGCTTTTTCTCTGGCGATAGAGAGAATTTTTCATTATGAGCCTTTGAGAATTGTCTTGGATCATTATATTGCTTAGCAAAACTGTCTTTCACAGTTGATCATTGCATAATATTGCTATTATTATGTACAATTATCTCCTGGTTCTGCTCTCTGCATTTTGCATCAGTGCATATAACTCTTCCCAGGTTGTGCTAAAATCATTAGGCTTGACATTTCTTATAGCATAAAGACAATCCATCCAAATCATATACCACAATTTGTTCAGCTACTTCCCAATTGATGGACATCCTCTCAATTTCCAGTTCTTGCCACTGCAAAAACTGAGCTGCTATAAATAATATAGCAAATGTACAAATAGATCTTTTCCTCCCCCTGCCCATACTTCTTTTTTCTCTCTTTGGGATCCAGATCTAGAAGTGGTAGATATGTTCAGTTTTATAACCCTTTGTAAATAAAATAAAAATTGTTTCTAAACAAATTTGTTGTACATAGCTTGAGAAAGGAAAAGGTCCATATCTCCTAGGGATAGTCACAGCAAAATAATAAGACTTAATGCATTAGACTTGTGGTGTTGTGGAATGGAGAGGTTTGGAGTCAGGGAACCTGATTTTCCATCCAGACTCTGCACTCCTGATCATCTCTGTATTGAAAAAAGCATACTTTCTCGGCCTCATTTTGCATGGTCCTCTAAGTCTCTTCTAACTCTAAGTATATTATCATAAGAAGAGAAAGAGTAGTTGATTAAATCTGGAGCCAAGGGTTTGGGAAGGGGAGTAGGCAAATCACTTCATTTTCAAGAGACTAGAGGTATAGAGAAGCCAAGGAGATAAGAATGTTGAACTTATAGAGAAGTTGAGCTAAAATTTAAAAAAAGTAAAACATAACTTTAAGAGATTGTTTCCACTTTGGATCAAGATGACACAGAAAAGACAGACACTGTGCATCTGGTTCCCCTCAAGCATAACATGAAAGAAACCTCTTACAGAAATTTCATTGACAAAACTCATAAACAGAAGAACACCTACCAACAAGGGCTGTCTCAGGGGACCATGGTTGAACTGGGAACTGAGTGCAGAGCGTGAGCACAGGGACAGCAGTGGGGTGAAGTCAGAGGACTGGCCTTAACTGCAGAGATTTTGGTGAGTGGCAGGTCTGAGGACCAACTTTTGCCACAGAATCTTTGTCCAGGGGAAGAGGAACTCTGGTGAGCTTCCAGTTATTGGGAAGGTGAGTTCCAGCACAGAGTTCTTGAATACCCCTGGAAAACCACCAGCTGGGTTCAGGACTTGAGCTCCATACTTTCTGCAGAGCTCTATTTCCAGAACTAAGGGCCACTCCCCCAACCCCTCAGGCTTAGGTGGGGGCAACAGAGTTCACTCAACAGAAGGGGAAATTAACTCCATGGCCCAGGGCCCATCTTTCAAGGACAATTCGGACCCTGCTGTTCCTCCTCCCTCCCTCATTACTCCCTCCAAGATTAGGGAGAGGGTTTCAAACACTCTAGACAAAGCAACCAGAACTTCCTACTGGCCAGCCCTTACAATTACTAAACCAAGTGAACAAAGTTGCTAGGGTTTTCAAAAGAAAACCCTTGTGAGCTGGCCCCCCTCCCCCAAAACAAGGTCCTAGGAAAATGAAGAAAGGCCAGTGAAAAGGGGGACCCATGGAGAAATTCTTAGGATTCTAAACCAGAGAGATGTAGTACATCTGAGGAGAATATGAATTGATCCCCAGCCCAGAAAGACTTCCTGGAAGAAATCAGGAGGGAGTTTAAAAATCACTTGGAAAAACTGGGAAAAGAAAATCAAGACAAAATTAACACATTGCAAGAGAAAATTAACATCTCGTAACAAGAAAATAAATTCTTGGAAAATACAGTTGCACAAATACAAAAAGAAAATAATTCTCTCAAAAGTACACCTGGGAAAATGGAAAACTCCTTCAAAAAATAGAATTGACCAATTGGAAAAGGAGTTGCAAAAGGTAAATGAAAAAATTCTTTGCAAAAAAAATGGAATCTGTGGAAACTAATGACTTCATGTGAAAATAAAATTACATTAAACAAAAAGCAAAAGATCAAAAAAATAGAAGAAAATGTAAAATACCTCATAGCAAAACTACTGACTGTGAAAACAGATCAAGAAGGGACAACTTGAAAATTAAAGATCTTCCTGGAAACAGCAAAGAGGGGGAAAAAGCCTGAACTTAATATTACAGTAATTATTGATAGAAAACTGCCCTGATATCATGGAACCAGAGGGCGAAATAGTTATTGAAAGAATACATCAATCCCCTCCAGAAAGAGATCCTAAAATGAAAACACAAAGGAATGCTGTGACCAAACTCCAGAATTATCAGATAAAATAGAAAATCCTGCAAGAAGTCAGAAAGAAACAATTTAGATATCAAGGAGCCACAGTGAGGATTGTGCAGGACCTGGCTGCATCAGTATTAAGGGATTGAAGGGCCTAGAATGAGATATCCCAAAAAGCAAGGGAACTTGGAATACAGTCAAGAATCCACTATCCAGCAAAACTGAGCTTTCTCTTCCAGGGGACATTTAATAAAATGGAAGACTTCCAATGCTTCCTGATGAAAAGACCAGAGCTAAATAGAAAATTTGGACAACAAACAGGAGGCTTGTAGAGTCCCTTTACAGAACTCTTATGTTCTGGACTCGCTCAATCTCCCCAGGCAAGGGTTGGAGGGGCAGGAGTCAAGGATGAAAAAGGAGACAAGTACTCCATCAAGATCTCCAAGTGCTTCATTTATTCAACAGAATGAAAGTGCTTAAATATCCTTCTGAGACCCTAATCCACTCCCACTCCTTTGGCACTTAGAAAAAACAAGGTTCTGATGCTCAAAGACACCAGGGGATGATAATTTACAGTATTCCCACACACAACAGTTCCCAACAGAGTCTCAAGAAACACATGAAAAGGTAAATGAACAAACAAACAAATAAATGAATGAATAAATAAATATATAAATAAACAAACAAATGAATGAATGAATGAATAAATAAATAATAAAGAAAAAAATTGCTATCCAATAAGATGAAACTAGCTATATCCCCACCTTGGAAAAGGAGTGTCATAACTCCTGAGAATTGTAACTCTTATTAGAGAGAATATAATTAGCAAGAAATGATGGTCACTCATGATTTATCTGTGAGACTGCTATCCAATAAGATGAAACTGGCTATATATCACTACCTGGGAGAAAGACTCTAATAACCCTCAAGAATTGCAACTCTATTAGAAAGAATATACTTAGCCAGAAATGAGGTACACCATGACTTTTCTGTGACTCAGATGGAATGATTTAAAAACAATACCTCCTTTAAAAGGTAGACTTTAAGAAGACAGGAGGATGTAGGAGACTGAATGGGGTAAATCTCATTACATTAAGAGACACAAAAGACCTATTACAGGGGTGGCTAGGTGTCACAGTGGATAAAGCACCTGTTCAAATCTGGTCTCACACACTTAATAATTACCTAGCTGTGTGGCCTTGGGCAAGCCACTTAACCCCATTTGCCTTGCAAAAACCTAAAAACAAAACAAAAACAAAACAAAACAAAACAAAAGACCTATTACAATAGATGGGAAGAAGGAAGAAGGTGATAACTACCTGAACCTTTCTCTCATCAGACTTAGCTTAAAGTCAATTTACACACACTCAGTCAAGCTAAGAAACTTATCTTACCTTTCAAGTACAAAAGGGGAAAAGGGGATGGGAGGACAGGGAAGGGGAGAAAAAAAGGGGAACTAACAAAAGGAAGAGAAGGAAGAAAGGGAAAAGGGAAAGGGGAAAGAAAGGGGAGGGGGTTGATATAGGAGGACAAGCACACTGAAGGTGACAGTATTCAGAAACAAAATACTGCGGAATATGGATAAAGTTAAAAATCAGAGGAAAAATACAAACAGTGGGAAGATACAATGGAGGGCAAGAAAGACTTAGTAATTACAACTTTGAATGAAAATGGAATGAACTCTCCCTTAAAATGTAAGTGAATAGCAAAGTGGATTAAAAACCAGAATCCTACAATATGCTGCTTACAAGAAGCACATTTGAGCAAAGAGATGCATATAGAGTAAAGGTAAAAGATTGAAGCAAAATATATTTTGCATCAGCTAAAGTGAAAAAAGCAGGGGTAGCAATCCTTATCTCAGACAAAGTAGCTCCAAAAATAGATAATGTTAAAAGAGATAAGAAAGGAACCTATGTCCTCCTAAAAGGTATCATAGACAATAAAGCAATTTCAATAATAAATATATATATATATGCACCCAATGGTACAACATTCAAATTCTCAGAGGAGAAGTTGAAAGAACTTCAGAAAGACATATAAAGCAAAACTCTACTAGTGGTAGACCTCAACCTTTAGATAAATCTAATCATAAAATAAACAAATAGGAAGTTAAGGAGGTAAATATATTGTTAGAAAACCTTGACAGGATAGATTTATGGAGGAAATTGAATGGGACTAGAAAGGAATATACTTTTTTCTGCAGTACATGGCACTTACACAAAAACTGACTATGTACTAGGGCATAAAAACCTAATGATTAATTGCAGAAAGGCAGAAATAGTGAATATATCTTTCTTAGATAATAATGCAATAAAAATATGTGCAATATTGGCCCAGGGAGATATAGACCCAAAACTAATTGTAAACTAAATAACCTCATTTTAAAGTATGAGTGGATCAAACAAAAATTATAGAAAGAATTAATTATTTCATCCTAGATAATAATATAATGAAACAACATATCAAAACTTTTTTGGGATTCACTCAAGGCGGGAGATATAATATATCTTTAAATGCTTACATGAATAAATTAGAGAAAGAAGAAATCAATGACCTATATATACATCTAAAAAACTAGAGAAAGAAGAAATTAAAAACTCCCAATTAAAATTATACCAACTTAAAAATTGTAAAAATTAAAGGAGAAATTAATAAAATCGAAAGTAAGAAAGCTATTGAACTAATAAATTAAACCGATAACTAATTTTATGAAAGAAACCAATAAAATTGATAAACTTCTGGTCAATTTGATTAAAAAAGAAAGAAAAAAACCAAATTGCTAGTTTCTTAAAAGAAAAAGGTGAACTCACCACCATTGAGGAGAAAATTAAAGTAATAATTCAGAATTATTTTGCCCAACTCTATGCCAATAAATTTGACAATCTAAGTGAAATGGATGAATATTTACAAAAAATATGCTTCCCAGGTTAAATGAAGAGGAAATTAAATACCTAAATAAACCTATCTCAGATAAAGAAATTCAACAAGCTATTATTGGACTCCACATAAAAAAAATCTCCATGACCAGATGGATTCACAAGTGAATTCTATCAAACATTTAAGAAACAATTGATTCCAATTCTATATAAACTCTTTGGAAAAATAGGTGAAGATGGAACTCTGCCTAACTCTTTCTATAATACCAATATGGTACTGATACCTAAATCAGAAAGAGTTAAAACAGAGAAAGAAAATTGTAGACCTATCTCCCTGATGAATACAGATGCAAAATCAAGTAAAATCTTAGCAAAATGATTACAACAAGTTATCACTAAGATAATACATTATGACCAAGTAGGATTTATCCCAAGAATGTAGGATTGATTCAATATTAGGAAAACTGTTAGTATAATTAATTTTATCAATGACAAACCTATCAGAAATCAAATAATTATTCAATAGATGCTGAAAAAGGTTTTGACAAACTATAGCACCCATTCCTTCTAAAAACACTAGAGAGTATGGGAATATATGGATTTTTCCTTAGAAGAATAACCAGTATCTATCTGAAACCATCAACTAGCATCATATGTAATGGGGATAGACTAGAGGCATCCCCAATAAGGCCAGGGGTGAAACAAAGATGCCCATTACCACCACTACTATTCAATATTGTATTAGAAATATTAGCTTCAGCAATAAGAGAAGAAAAAGAAATTGAAGGATTTAGAAATGGGAAGGAAGAGACAAAACTCTCTCTTTGCAAATGACATGATGGTATATCTAGAGAATCCCCAAAAAATCATCTAAAAATCTACTAGAAATATTTAGCAACTTTAGTAAAGTTTCAATGTTATGAGTTTGTCCATAATTCTTTTGAGCTGTTTGGAACAGTTTACACATATATTAGTGCCAAAATTTCTTATTTTAAAGGACATATATTGATATATGGGTATGTATGTGTGTGTGTGTGTGTGTGTGTGTGTGTGTGTGTGTGTGTGTGTGTGAATAGCAAGATGCAGCAGAAAGAACTAGAAAGGGAAATCCCAAAGTAACCTCAGACAATATAAAATACTCAAAAACCTTTTGAAAACAATTACAAAACACTTCTCACACAAATAAAATCAGATTTAAATAACTGGGCAAACAACAACTGCCCATGGATAGGTCGAGCTATTATAATAAAAATGGCAATTGTACCAAAATTTAACTACCTGTTTAGTGCCCCACCAATCAAAATTTTGCTATCTCTTATACTTTATTTGTTTCCTTAAGACTTTGATCTCTCTCTCATCACTTTCACCTTAGATCAATGTATACCATAGAAACAATGTAAAGACTAACACAATGCCTTCTGTGGGGAGTGGTGGGGAGGGAAGCAAGATTAGGGGGAAAATCATAAAACTCAAAATAAATAAAATCTTTCAAAAAAAGTTTTAAAAAAAGTTTTTTTTTTAAAAGAGGTTGTTTCCCCATCCCTTCTTTATTTTTCCATTTGTTTTCCAGAAGAAGCATGGCATAACAATTCCTTAAGGATAATAGGATTTTGATCCAGGAGGGAGCATAGAGAACATTTATAGAAACTCCTTATTTTACAAAGGGAAATGAGCACCAAGACTAGAAGAGATAAGGAGATTAAGGAGAGCTGGGATAGAACTTAGCTCTTATCCCTCTTTTTGAGGGAATGGGGCAGCAACTTAACAAAAGCATCTCTTTTATAGCAAATTGTTTATATAAAGTGTTAAAGTATCTGGTATTAACAATTCAAGAAAAAGAAAAAGACAGGCTGGGCATCTAGAATCAACTTGGCTTTGGATTATCTAAAAGATATTGGTAACATTTTATTAACAGTAATTGATAAGTATATTGATTAGGACAATATATGAGATGTGCTTGTACAAAAGCTTTACAAAGTATTAAACACAAATAAGAGCTATGAGATGGATAGATCTATGTAATTTTATCAAATTAATATGTATATATTAATTTTTATTTTTTGACTCAAATAATATCTTTATGTTTCAAAAAATTGATCTATGATTAAAGCACAGAGCTTAGTTCTTAACTTTTACTTTCTATGTGGCATATTGACTATCAAGGCCAGGTAAGTGGCACTGTGGATAGAGTACCAGCCCTGGAGTCAGGTGGAACTAAATTCAAATCTGCACTCAGACACTTAATTACCTAGATGTGTAAGCTTGGTCAAATCACTTAACTCCATTGCCTTGTAAAACCAAAAAAAAATATTGTATTGATTATCATTCACATAAACCAGTGTCATTAAATTAATTTTCATTAGGTGAAACTAGCAACAATTCATTACCTAAGATTCTATCATTATTATTAATAGCCTATTTTTGCATAATACTTTATATTTTTGTAAGTGCTTTTGTATCAATTGTTACATTTGATGTCTTAATGAGATTAAGTCATAGAATTTTAGGAACTAGAAAGAGACCTCAATGGGTTTATAATCTGAACCATAAGTGAAAAAGAATCAGGGGCTCAAATGAGATAATTGGTATTAAGCACTTTGCACAGCTTAAAGTTCTATTGAAATGACAATCATCGGTGGTGGTGAAAATTGTAGACATCATTGTCATAGTAATAATAATTGTTGGTAGTAGTTTGGTGATGACTTCATCCTCTGAGCCTTCTACTGCACTCTTGTTAAGTTCATTCAATGCTTTTAGAGCAATAAAGGAGTGACTGATAAAGGTTTTCTAGAGGGAAAGTATTTTTGAAATATTTGAAATTTTTTCCTATTTATTGATTTTTTTATTTTAAATTTTATTTATTTTATTCCAAACTTAAGAAATAAAATAATCATTTCCACAACATAAGAGAATAGGAAGAAAAAAAGGTAACTTCATGAAACTGCGAATCTCTTATGTTCCACTTACTAAAGTTATCATGTAACTTCTTTTTTTTTCCTTTTTTCTTTCTTCTACCACCTTTCCCCTAGAGATGGCTGCTTTTAGACACAAATATGTATATGTAACTATATATGTATAGACACATACACACACATATATGTAAAACCATTCTGTACATATTTCTATTTATAAATTCTTTCTCTGGATGCAGATAGCATCTTCCTTCATATGTCCTTTTTATTTAATTTGGATTCGTATTAATTCAAATATCTTAGCCACTCATAACTGTTCTTAAATCAATTATCAAATTTGTAATACCACTCCATGTTTAATAAAATAACTTGATTAATTTTTAGCACTTTTAAGTTCCAAATTCTTTCCCTTACTCCTAACCCTCCTCCACTCCTTGAGAAAGCAAGACATGTGATATCAATTTTACATACAAAGCCAATAAAAGCATGTTTCCATATTAACTATATTGCAAAAGAGAAGACATGCAAAACAAGGAAAATAAAGTAAAAATTATGCTTCAATCTGCACTCAGATTTCCTCAATTATCTCTTTGGAGGTAGATAATTTTCTCCATCATGAGTTCTTTGGAATTATTTAGTATCATTTTCTTCATCAGAGTAGCTAAGTCTTTCACAGTTGATAATCATATGATATTCTGGTTACTGTTACAATTTAAATTTCATAACACTTTCCTACATCTTGTTATTCAGTTTTTTCAGGCATATCTGACTTATTTAACCCCATTTGGTGTTTTTTTGACAAAGATACTAGAGAGGTTTGCCACTTCCTTCCTCAGATCATTTTGCAAATGAAGAAACTCAGGTGAACTAGGTTAAGTAATTTGCCCAGAGATACATAACAAGTAAATGTCTGAGGGCAGATTCAAACTCAGATCTTCCTGACTCTAGACCTGGCACTCAACTTAATTATACCCCTGAAAAGAATCCATTAATATAATTAATATTAATATAATATAATTATGGAAAGAGCATAGATAAGACCCCAAATGCCCAAAACCTATTTGTTGTTCATCTTATACTTCTATTGTGCTCAAATCATGGTAGATAAAAGAGATTGGTCTAGAAGCAGCTGAAAATGAAAGGAAAGACCTAATAATAATAGTTTATATTTATATTCCTTTAATATTTATAGTGTTTTTTATTATCCCCATTTTACAAATGAAGAAACTGAGGCAGAAAAAGATTAACTGACTTGCACAGGATCACTCAAATAGTAAATATCTGGGACCAGAATTGAATTCAGTCATGCTGACTCCAGGTTTAATGTTTTATCTACCGTGCCACCAGTTGCTTCTCCTACCTCTACCTATCTAACATGAAATCAGTTTCAATGTGGAATGTCCTGAAACTGTTCATCAAGATACATCCAAACATAACGAGTAAGCTAAGTGGATGAATGTGAAATAAGAACACAAAGATAATCAGATATCAAGGCAAGGTAATTTATCAGAAACTTGAAATAACATAAGGAACCAGACAACACACAGATTTCAGAGCTCATAGAAGGTTGGAGAGTCCAAATTCTGGCAGTTAAGAACCAGGGACTACACAGCTACTTCCTAGATATTAAAAGTGAGAAAGTGAGTCAGATACTAGCAGATAGGACAGAGGAAATGAGCTATTTAAGAGCAAGGAAATTCTGAAGTGAAGGTCATTTCTGCTTTTACAAAAGCCTCTTGTGTATTTTCTCCAGTGGAAAGAGTCAATCTCAGTAAATATTCCTGTCTAACAGTATAGTGCAGAGTTAAACTTGGTCAGATTGGATCACATGGAGAAAAATAAATAAGAAACACAAATGCTGATGAACTATATCAATATTATGAGTTTGTCCATAATTCTTTTTGAGCTGTTTGGAATAGCTTACACATATATTAGTGCCAAAATTTCTTATTTTAAAGGACATATCCAGGAGCCAAAGAAACAAATTTTTGTAATAAAAGATTTTTGTCTTTTATAAAAATCAAACAAGAAATCAGAAATAGAAGTTAAGTGGTACCCTTCTATATGTATCTCCCTTTTTGGAGTCAGTTGTGGATCTGGTGGCCATGTTTTCCATTTAGCTTTTGGCTCTTTCTGATGTGGTCCTATGCCTCTGGAATAGAATGGTTTCCTTGGTGAAATATGCTCGACTTCTTCACTCAATGCCCTATTACCCTTTGGTATGTCTATTAAGCATTGCATTCCTAAATGTTTGCCCAGAGATTCATTGTCCCCCAAATCCTGCCCCCACCTTGTTCCCTTAGAAAGTCATTAGCTATAGAAGAAAATTTATCATGTGACTGAGACTGAAGTATTAACACCTGGAGACTTTCCAATCATAGTCTCTCCAGATGAAAACCCAGTGGCATTGGAGCATAAGATTAATTTTTCATGTGCTAAAGAATGCCTTGGGAAAAACTGACCTCTGTTCCATGGTACTTTGTCTGGGAAATATCATATGCCCTGGAAAGTAGTTATCAGGGTTTTAGGAGGCTCTGTCCAGAGGTTAGCTTTCTCAATGCTCCACTAAGATGAGAAAGGTGAATAACTCAGCATATTTGCAAGCACCTGGGACAAAACTTGACACTGCAGATCATTTCTTTGGCTTTTGAATTGTAGTGTTCCCTTCCAGTCCCTCTTCAAACTGCATTAATGCCATTTGGATAGTTCTGATTGGGTAATTATGTGCTTAAGTGAGTCTGGGCTATAAAAAATGTTTACAGGAAATATATCTATAGAAAAGTGTTGTTGCTTGTTCTCCTGCCCCAATCCCCACCCCTAGCCAATGGTGGCATAATAAGGATGATTATAATCTACAAGATGTATAGTCAAGTGAGGGAGGGAAGGAGGAGGACTGGGATCCTTACCTCATAATGATAAGCTTCTTGTTTATAAATTGCTTTAGGCTGTTAGAAGAAAAGATGGCTCACAAGCACAGAGTGACAGGAGTATTGTTGCTTAGGATAACTGGTTTCCAACTGGTTTCCTTTTGGAACACTCATGCTGGGTGATCTTGGTGGTGCGTTAAAAAAGTTAATGTCCAGGGGGCAGCTAGCTGGTACAGTGGATAGAGTACTGGCCCTGGAGTCAGGAGTACCTGAGTTCAAATCTGGCCTCAGAAACTTAATCATTACCTAGCTGTGTGATCTTAGGCAAGCCACTTAACTCCATTGCCTTGCAAAAATTAAAAAAAAAAAACTTAAAATGTCCAGCATATTGTCTTGACACTAGTTTTGTTGAGAGTACTACTCATGCCCCCAATTCTTTTGCTTTTGTGTAATTGATGAATGATTCCTTTTTCAGGGCCATTCTTTTATAACAGCAACTCTTTTTTCCTTGCTTTGACTGACATTTTCTCATGGAGATTGTGGGATTGTCATTTGGTCTTACACTTGTAGAGTGACTTGGTTGGGCTTAGCCCCTCCATGCTGCCAAGATGTATATTTACTATGTTCAGTTTCACTCATAATATATTCATTACATTAAAAAGAAAACAGCCTACCTAAGATTCTAGTTGATGGTGACCAAGTAGAAAAAAAATCTCTGAAAGTAGAATGAAAAATTAGAGTCAAATCCTGACTCTTCTATTTTTCTTAATTTTTTAAAATAAAATTTTATTTGTATATTTTGTTGTTATATCACTTGCATTTCCTAATATATCTCTCCTTATCACTCCCAGAGAACTCTCTCTAACAATAAAAGAAATTTTTTTTAAAGAGTGGTTAATTTCCAGCAAAAATGTCCCAGTATATTGAAAGAGTCTGACATTAAATTATGCTGTTTTCAACACCTATTGTGCCCCATGTCCACAAAGAAGAAATGCCTTCTGATATTACTTTAGATCAAATCTTAACCATTAAAATATTATATCATTCCTATATGAATGTACTATTTTACAATAAGAAATGATGAATAGGTAGATTGCAGAAAAACTTGGAAAGACTTGTATGAACTGATACAAAGTGAAAGGAGTAGAACCAAAAAAAAACAATATACACATTGTCTGATGATCAACTGTGAATGACCCAGCTCTTGTCAACAACACAATGATCTAAGACAAGTACAAAGGACTCAGAAAGGAAAATGCTTTCATACCCACATAAAGAAGTAATGAAATATGAAAGCTGATCAAAGTATTTTTAAAACTATTTTATTCTCTCTCATGTTTATTTTTTCCTTTTTGATTTTTCTTCATCCACACCAGAGACTATTATGGAAATAAGCTTTATCTTCTAGTATATATCAATCTTTATCAAACTGCTTTTCATTTCAGGAAAATGGATGGGAGGGAAGGAAGAAGAAAGAAATTGGCACTCAAAATGAATATTAATATTTTCATAAAATGTAATTGGAGAAAAATAAAATACAATTAAATGTTTTATCATTCAATTTTGTTAGGTTTGTTATTTTTCTTTCCATTTATGTTATTGTTATTTTATATATTATTTCTGTTAATTTCCTTATTTTCATAGCAGTTCATATCTTCTCATAGTTCTCTGTATTTGTCACATTCATTATTTCCTAGAACATGATAATATTCCATTATATTCATATACCACAATTTGCTCAGCCATTCTCCAAACAATGGACTTATATTTATTTCTAGTTCATTTCTGCCACTAAAAGAATTACTATAAATATTTTGGTGATGATTCTTCTGTTTCTTTTTTACCCCATTGGAATGATTAAATGTCCAAACAGTAGCATCTTTAGGTGGAAAATTTAGTCATATTCTAAACTTAATTCCAAATAACTTTCCAGAACTGTTGGAGTAATTCAAAATTCTACCAAAAATACATTAGTGTAACAAGCTTTCCATAACTGATCCCAAATTAGCTATTTCTATCTTTTGTCATTTTTACCAATTTGCTGACTTTGAAGTGAAACCTCAGAGCTATCTTGATTAACATTTCTTGTATTATTGATATTTAATTTGTAATTCTTTAGAGAACTATTTTTTCATATCTTTTGATTACAAATCTATTTGGTCTTATATGTTTGTTAAATCCATATGTATATTGAATATTAGTAACATTGATATGAGATGACTAAGATTATTTTTCTAGTTAATTGCTTCTTTTCTTATCCTAGTAACATTAATTTTGTTCATCTAAAGTTTCTCAATTTCATGTAATCAAGATGTCCTCTCTTGTAATCTTTCTATCTTTTGTTTAAGAATTTACTTCCAATCATAGTTGTGTAAGGTTCCCATTCAAAAGAAGCCAAGATCTTTTAATTTTAATTTTCTAGCTATTTGATTAGTTGTGCATTTTCACTTTTATCTTTCTTTTAGCTCTCTTCACTTCTGAGAGAAGAATGCAATTTCTTAATATTCTTTCTTGTTATATTTATAATATAATTAGCTTTTCCACAATGAATTTAGATTTTTATGTTGTTTGATGCTTTTATATTTAAAATTGGGTAGTTTATTATCTATGTTCCTTTTAGTATAAGGTAACTTCATTGTTTACCTCTAATGATATTTTGAATTTTCATTTTCTTTGCATGACTGCAACTATTCTTCATGCACAAGGTTTTGTTCCATTCATTATTTTAGAAATATCTGTGTCTTTACTTTTCTTATCTACTGTGCCACTCTATCATTATATTGCTTTGTTAAGTCCATTCATATTTATAGTGGTAGGGTTTGACTAGTATTTTCTTCTTTTTCTTTACTTTTTGTTCTTTTATATAAGTTTTTTTCCCTTTGAAGTCAGAATTTTGACCCTGTGAGTAATTTTGTTTAAATTGGAAGTAATGCATAGAGATTTAATGTGGAATGGTGCCTAGAGATCTGGATTTAGAGTCAGAAATACCTGGCTTCAAATCCAACTTGGCACACTTATGGTATAGGGCATATGGGGTACTCAGAGAGGACCAGCACCACCCCACTTTTATCTTTGACTCTAAACAACTATAAAATGTCCAGTACTACTTCAGTAGATCGGTTAAACTGAATTGAAGGTAATTGATAGGTCACATTTCTTATCATTCTCTATTTTATTCCAGCATTGTGATGTCATTTGTCCTTTTTGAAAAGAAATGATGAACAGCAGCAAGCTATTTGATATGGATAATTCACCTAGCCTTTTCATGCCCTGGTTTTCTTATGTTTAAAATGAGGAGACTACACTTGATCTCTAAGGTTACTTCTAACTGTAAATTTACTATCCTTTCAACTCTTGATCCTAATCTCTTTCCTTAAGCTCTCTCCTCCTCCACTACTACTATTTCCCTTTCTTTTCTATTGTTTTTGAATTTTATTTAATTATTGATTTCTTTTTCTTTTATTTTCTTATCTATTCCCTTCACTTTTGTTGTATTTTCGCCCTCATTTAAGTAATTAGTTCAAAATTTCTTCTTCCCTTCTCTCTTTTTTTGCATTATTTTTCTTTTATTGTACATTTTTCTAAGTAATTTTTCCTTTATCTCTGTATTAATTCTCTTCCATTTCATTCTATTGTAAAATTTAATTCTATCTTCTTTAATCTGTCTGTATTCCTTATGAGATTAAAACTTCTGAGGGTTTCTAGCCAGTTTTTAAATATTATCATTATAAATAGTCATGTTACTTCTTTTTCCTCTTCTTCCTTCTTCCTTCTTCCTTCTTTTTCTTTATTCTTTATTCTTCTCAATTTTAACTGATGAAGGATCAATTTGTGAAGTAAAAATTGTTGGATAAAAGTATAACTATAAATTAAAAATTATGCTTTGTTCCAAATCATGTAGTCCTATCCTACTCCCTACCCTCAACATGATCAGTATATTTCCCCAATGTCATACAATTTCATGTTCTCAATCCCCCCCACAATTCCTAGCAGCTAGCTGTCCTTGAGTGTTTAATGTTTTGGACAAGGATACCATTCATTTAGACACTACTTTCTTAGAGAAGATGGTAACTTAAAGCACCATCTATATGAACATTAAACTAATTGTGAGGTTTTTAGCTTCCATCCAGCCACATACATCCTCTTCACAATCACTTTCTTCCTCTGAGGTATTCCCACAGATCCACATAGTTTACAAACAGAAAATAATGGATTTCCTTTCTTTGTCTTTCCTTGATAATTATACTTATTTACCTGTCTTATGTGTGCCTTGCTTGAATACGTTTGAAAATTGTTAAATATTTTGTTCATATGTTTTTCTGTGCAGAGATTAAGTGACATGCTTAGGGTCACACAGTTAAGTATCAAAGATCATATTGGTTAATGCCCAAAGTCACATAGCTAGTAAATGTCAAATGTTTGAGGTCTTATTCATACTCCTGTCTTCTGACTCTAAGGCTAGTGCTCTATCCACTGTGCTACCTAGCTGCTCATCCAGGGCTTTCTTCAGTCATCCTGATCCATGTCTGGCCCTGGACCCAGATGGCTCTGGAGAACTTGAGACTAATGACTTAGCACAACACCCCCTCACTAAAATTCATGTTCTTGTCATGGCATCACCTCCCTGATATCATAGTTTACTTCGAGAATGAAGGAAAAGCATGAACACAGAGGTCGTATTTGAATTTAAGTCTTTCTGACTTCAGACGCAATGCTCTATCCAATGCATCAACTAACTACCTCTAGTATAGCAATACAAACCAACTACCAAATATGTGAATACATTTTTGTTTCACTTTTCCAGTTTTCCTATATGATTAGAGAAATGGGAGAAGATAAAGAGTACATTCTCTTCATTTCAACATGTATTTTTGAATGTTTATATATATGCAAAACTCTGTGATAGGCACTTGCATTTTAATGAATAAGTTCATAATTATAGTCATAGGATCTAGAGACATAATGGACTTTAGGGACCTTTAGTCAAACTCCCTCATTTTAAAAGATGAGGTAAATGAATGTTATTTGCTCACTCCTCTCTATTCCAGTTGCCATTATTTTTCTGTCCAATTACTTTGACAACCGATTTTTTGGCCTTGTTGAATTGTTATTGAAATCTTTGATTACTGCAAAACTTTTTAAGTACCTTAAATACTCTAAATTCTTATGATCAAAAATTGTCAGTGGTTAAGTATTATTTCAATCCTTTGAACAGGGCAGTGTGCACAGAAGATACTCAATAAATTATTATAATTGGTTTTTGAGACTTTTTTGTTGTGGCCATTAGTTTATTATTTAATATTAGCTATAACTTGTAAATTACAAAATTGTTCTCTTTATCTCTGTCTTTCTCTCTCTCTCTCTCTCTCTCTCTCTCTCTCTCTCTCTCTCTCTCCATATAGATAGAAAATAAGTTTATCTATTCTCTCTTTTTCTTTCTCTCTATTTGAGTCTTTCTGTATCTGTGTTTCTGTGTGTGTCTCTCTTTCTGTCTGCCTCTGTCTCTCTGTCTCTGTCTCTGCCTGTGTGTGTTGTATGTCTCTGTATGTCTGTCTCTCTGCCTGTTTCTGTCTCTGTCTCCCTCCCTCCCCCATACCTTCTCTTTCTGTCTCCCACCTCACTCTCATGATTGAAATATTGAAATGCAGAGTCCTTGATTCTGCAGAATCCTTAGTCCAAACTACATCTGACTAGGGGATCTTTTATAACATATTTGAAATGTCCACTTAGACTTTAATTAAAAAAATTTCTGCTAGAGGGAACCCATCATCTCCTGTGGAAGTCAATTCTACTGTTGGGCATCTCTGATTGCTGGGAATTTTCTCTTTATGCTGAACTGAAACCTGCCTCTCTACAGCTGCCACCCATGGGTTCCTGATCTCCTGACTCCTGACCAAATAAAACAAATCTAATACTTCATTCACTTGTCAGCCCTACAAATACTTGACAAGAGCTATCATTCCCTGCTTAGACTTTTCCATCTTTCTCTAATTGTCAGGAAGGTGGATTATTCTATTCACAAAGTCTGCTGATATTTTCTCCTAACTTCTAGTCATTAAAGTGGCTGAGCTAATATTTGTAAGAATGTCTCTGGTACCTTCAGTGCCCTTAATCTGAATCTATAAACATTAATAAGCTCTCTCAGGAATTCATGTTGGTGTTTTAAATTGTAAGCCTTCCAGTTTACAGTAACTCCAGGTATCCTAATTGATGTTTTTTCCATAAGAAAACACTATTACCAGAAAAAAATACAAATTCATTATTTTAGCATGGTTTTGTCAGATGTTTGTGAGCCTTATTTTTGTCTCTTCATAGACTATTTTGGGATCAAGCAGAAGGTCTGAAATCCACAGACAGATTTTGATTGGCACATTGTTCTTTCAGGAAAAATGAGAAAAAGAGAAGCAGTACCCAAGCGGTGTTATTGCTACTGTAGACCCAGAAAGACATTTGTTATCATTCACCATAGATTATGTCAAACAGAAGTTTCAAATAGAGTCATGGGAAAGAAAAACAGTTGAATGTAGAAGGAACATGACTATTTAATGAGTCTCTTCAAGTGATAAAGATGAGTCACTTGGGGAAGGGGTTTGATCTGGGTCTATGATTTCAATACTGTAGGACACTCCTAGTATGCGAATTCCCTTTATCAATATAGATTAGTATTTCACCTAGTATTCACTAAGAGTAATTGATTGCAAGTCTAAAACAAGAATAAATCATCAAAAAAGGTGGAGTAAGGGTGAGATTTTTTCATGTAAGTATTCAACTCAGCCCTCTTTTGACTTGCAGGTACAAGGTTTTATATTGTGAAGACACTGCCATATCATTCTTTTTGGTGGAACAAGCAACCATTGTCAGTTGTTTATGTTCACCAGAGGCTGTTAGTTGTGGCCTCTCTCTATGATGGCAAGTAGAATTGGGCACAACATTAAATGAACTGTAATAGATCAGACCTGTGGCTGCTGAGGCAGTGATGTGAAGTGGAGATGGAAGTATTAAAGATGTGAGATTAACTGACAGAGACAATGATGAAATGAAGTTGAACTGAACTGGCACCTCATAAAAATTTCAAAGAAGAGAGATATGGAGAGTAGCATTACTTTCTCTTGGTCCTTTTTATCATCTGAAGTTCTGTTGTCCCTATGAGTCTCCAAGGTACAAACTGTCTCTCTTCAAACCTTTTCTGAACTTTAGATACCGAAGATGTTTGGAAATTTACCCCAGACCCTAACTCATTTCCCTCATCCATGAAGAATTAAGATAGTTGCTAGATTTTAGAAGAGTTGGTTGAATAGCTCTTAATAAGCATCTCATTTATTTTTTAATTTTTTTTACAATATATTCTTCCTCTTCCATATCCCACATCATTTATAACAAAGAATAAATACCACCCTAACCAGAATATTGAAAAAGTCACACATATATTTTATTGCACATTTATAGTCCCCCCCATATCTTTAAACAGGGGGAAGGGAAGGCAATATGTTTTCTCATATTTCTTGGTATCAAACAGCCATTATAATTTTATAGTATTCAGTTTCAATTATTTTATTTTTCCTATTTATATTGTTTTAATCAGTTTATGTATTATTTTTGTCATTCTGCTTACTTTACTTTGCATCAGTTCATTTTTCTTCCCATGCTTCCTTGTATTCATTATATTCATCCTATTCATTATCACTTTCAAATCACTAATATCTTATTGTATACATGTGCCATAACTTGTTTCTCCTTTACTGAGTTTCCCTGCCCCCCATCTTCATCCTCTATCAACTTCAACTGGAGTAAGAGTCCCTGTTTTGTTTCCCTGGTCTGATCACTACACTGGTCTGATTCCACCTTGGACTCTATTGGTGGCACCATAGTGTGCAGAGTACCAGTGCTTGAATCAGGAAGACTCATCTACCTGAGTTCAAATCTGACCTCAGATACATACTAGCTGTTGATGCTGAGCAAATCATTTCACCAGTTTACCTCAGTTTTCTCATTTGTAAATTGAACAGGAGAAGGAAATGATGAACCACTCTATTATTTTTGTCAAGAAAACCCCAAATGGTGTCAATAAAAATTGGAAATGACTAAAAATGACTGAACAACAATTGGAGGATTGAAAAGTTGAAGTGGTCTGGAGAAAATTAGTAATATCCTATCTTGCTGAATCAATGATTCAGAAGTCAAATACACTGTTAAAAAAAGATGTGTGTGGCTACCATCTGGATCTCTTATCTAGTAATGAATTGTGAAAGTCCTAAATAAGAAGGGAGATCCTAAAGTCTTGCTTGAGATAAAGATATTCCTTTTTTAGTAATAATGAAACATTCTCTCACCATATTGACTTGTGAGAGTCAATTCTCAAATTTTGTATGTGAGCATTTATACCTAAGAAACTAGCAAACATTACAACTCTGGGCCTGATTGATTGTTTTGGTGATCATTTGTTTTGAATAAAGTGATTGAGAAAATATTAATATGATGGGGTAAGCTTTAAAGTGTACTAATTTGAACTCAGGTCTGATTATGTCACTGTCAGTTATATATGTGAAAAGATGACTACAAAATTCAGGTCAAATTGATTTCTTTGCAGATTGGTTTGATGATAAAAATAAGTCATTCTTTGATTGTCAATATTAGGATTATCCCTTTTTTTTAATTTTTCAATATAGTAATTTTAAACACTAAGCTGCCTTTCCCTTCCAGTCAAATATTTCTGATTTTTTAAACTCATCTCATTAGTTCAATGGATGTTAATTCATTTCTGTATTAGTCTTGTTGTTAATTCCTTTCAGACATGACCGACTCTTTATGACCCCATTTCCTCCTCTAGTTCATTTTACAAATGAGGAAACTGAGGCAGAGTTAAATCCCTTGCCCAGGGTCATAAGCTAGTAAGTGACTTTAGGTTTAGTTGGATTTGAACTTCTGACTCCAGGATTGATTTTCTATCCACTGGGCAACCTAGTTGCCCTTTTTATTAGTCTTAATCAATTATGAATTGAATGATATTGTTTTCTTTATTAGAAATAAGATTTAATTGATGTAAAGAATTACCCCAAATGGAATTCCCTTTACTGATTCAGATTTCAGCCTGCTTTGAAACTTATTATAGAGTTACTTGGTGGCATTGAGACATTAACTGATTTGCCAAGTATCACATAACCAGTGTAGCTCCAAGTAGGACTTGAGTCTGAGGTCTTCCTGATTCAAAGACTGACTTTCTGTCCAATGTCACTTACCTTTTTAAATGGAAAAAAAATGTGGAGAAAAGGAGAAGAAATAATGTGTAAATGTAAAGCTGACCAGAAATTATTTGGATTATTTTTTAAATAATTTATGTATTTCCAGTAGCAGATATAATTGAGAGTCAACTGCATTTCTCTTCATTTTTTTCTGTAGTTGGCAGATACTAATGGGCAACTTGTTTCTTCTCCCCTCAGTTTAATTGGCTGGATTGTTTACCTTTTTGTAAAATAGTACATGCATGAGCTTTGCAATTTATCTGGGTTGAGTGAAAGGAGTGTAACACTCTTTCTGGTTGACTATCTTTATCTAATGACTCCACAAGATTAAAATTCTCTATTCAAGGAGATGCTGATTAAATTTCCATATTGTTTCTTGCCTCTTCCAAGTCAGCTTTATGCAGCTGAAATATACATAGAAAAACTGATACAGTGTATCTACCTAATTTGGTTCACATAAATCTCTGCCAAATTCATCAAGACAGCTAATGTTGCAGTGGATAGAATGCAAGGTCTGAGAATAGGAAGATCTGGGTTTAAATTTGGCATCAGACACTAGCCGCACTACCCTGAGTAAGGCACAAATCTCTCTCTACCTCTGTTTCCTCATCTTTAAAATGGACAAATACTAGTATTCACATTGCAGAGTTGTTGTGAGGATCCAAAGTAATAATATTCATAAATTTTATCATATTTATTAGCATTTATAAAAAGCATTTAATATGGGGCCCATAGTATGTACTAACATGTAATATGCTTCTTCCTTTGACCCCACACCAAAGATTTCTGAGCCCTCATTTCTTTGTCTTCGGCGAGTAATATTTAGAAGTCTCTTGCACACAACTAGTGTGAATATGTCAATTTCTTTGTCGGTTTTTATTTCTAAATTTCCATTGGATCCAGTGAGGGCATTTCTACCTGATTCTACCTAAAAAGAAATAAGACAGGAAGGAAACCAATTACTTAATGGGATTGCTATTGTTAGCTTCCAGATCCCAGGTGGGAGCTTGAATCTGGAAGGCTCTAGTGCAGCCTGAAGGAGAGTTACTTTCAGGTAATGATGAGACTAAAGTGAGAGAAGCTAGCTTGTGCATGAAGCTGGCTGGGAGAAGGAAATTCCTTTTTATCATTTTGCAAAGACAAGTTCAACCTACTCCCCTCCCTTTGGTGTTTGCAGATTTGATCTAATGGTGTTTCAGACTATAGTGCTGCTGAGACAATCTAATCTGAGCAGATACTCAGATCTAAGCACATTACTTATTCATGAAATGGTTGATGGAGATGGAAACCCAAGCATGTCATTGAAATATTTGAAAGGCAGGGTCTCTGAATCTTCTATCTCTTTTAATCTGGGTCCCTGTGTGTAAAGTAGAAATGAAAGCACATCGGTTAAATGTGCATCTGTCATTTACATGCTTGGAAACATGTCACAGTGAGTGGTGAAACATTAGTAATTCTTTTGCCTTCGAAGAATAATTAATTCATGCACTTACAAGTATAATCTGCATCACAATGAAATATTTGGATCTAAGCGTAGGTGTAATTAACACCAGAAAATCTCTGAAAACAACAGAAGCAAGGAAAGTGGATGTTAAGTCAGCTTCTGATGCAGCTTCTGTATCAAAGCGTTAAGGAACACAATGATATATGAGAATTTTGAGGTCCAATAGAGTAAAGAAAGAAGGAGAGCTGTTTCTGTAACTAGTGAACCTGTGGATTTGAGCTCTTAGTGATCGTCTTTCAAGCCTTCCATGTAGATATTTATTACAGAATAATTAACATTTACAAAGAAGTCTGTTTCATATGCTTTGTATCTGGCACTTGATAGGAGAGCCTTTGTGAAGTGAGATACAGTGGAGGGGATAGATTTTGTTAATTATTTAGTTCTATTTGTCTATTTCCACATCATGTAAAAATTGTTTTAAATCCTGCTAAAATGGCACCTCCTGCAAATTTTCCCTGATTCCTCAGTAAGTAATGACTTTGCTACTTAGATCTCATAGGGTATCTTGTTATGCAATTTCCTGAGGCATTTCATTATGTAATGTTGCATATTTTGGTTATCTACAAAGATATAGAATATGTATCATGTTCCCCTTCTAGAATATAAGCTCCATTAGGGCATATACCTTATTTAAACTTTCTATTGCCCCAGAGCCTTGCATAGTGTTGTGCAAAAAGCAGATTACTTAAAAATGTTTTGTTGCAGTTGTAATAAACATGGGGTATTCAGTCTTAAGGGTTACTACATATAAATGTATATAAATATATATGCAATAGAAAAGTTATTATTTATGTAGTAATTTATATTGATAATAATGAATACTGCTTCTATTGTTGACTATAAGACCTTTGACTCATTTCTGCACTCATTATTTACTTACATGGTACACCAGGTAAGTAAAATATATCCAAGTGAGAGTGCAAAATTATTTGAATTCTATGTGGAAAATTGTTCTCTTTTTTAAATTATGCCACTAACAAAATAATGCCACAAATAATTCATGTAAAATATGACATTTTCTGGGGACAGTTTCAGTTTTATTATATTTTCACATATCATTAAATCATTATCATCTCTTTTAAATAAATTAAACATGGTTTCCAAATTAAAAAATTCAATATAAACACAAGCTTGCCCATTAATATACTGATTACAGAGTGACCCTATCAAAAAAACAATTTTGCATTAATATTATTGTCTTGAAGAACAGTTGAGTTAGTGGTACTCTTTCAGTTAGGATGTTAGGATGTTGTTGCTGTTCAGTTGTTTCAGTTGAAACATTTCATGTTTTCTTCTAGTTTTTCATTCTGTTGGTATTGTTTTATTGTTTCTTGATTCTTCACAAAGTCATCGACTTCCTTTATCTCCATTCTACATTTGAAGAAGTCGTTTTCTTCAGAGAGCTTTCTTATCTCCTTTTCTATCTGGCCAACTCTGTTTTTTAAGGTATTATTCTCATTATCTTTTTGGACTGCTTTTTCCATTTGACCTAAACTGTTTTTTAACATATTTTCTTCAGCATGTTTTTGGATCTCCTTAACTAAGCTTCTGACTTGGTTTTCATATTTTTCCTGCATCTTTCTCATTTTCCTTCCCAATTTTTCCTCTACTTCCCTTACTTGGTTTAAATTTTTTTTTCAGCTCCACCATAGCCTGAGCCCAATTCCTATTTTTCTTGTAGCCTTTGGATATAGAAACTTGGAATCTTCTTCTGAATGTGTGTTTTGATCTTCAATGGGACCAAAGTAACTATCTATGGTCAGGTTCCTTTTTTTTCTGTTTCTCATTTCCCTAGACTGTGCCCTGATTTGGGGGTGCTTCCCAAGCTTTTGAGTATTATTGGGACACCCCCACAAGGACCTCAGTTCTTTCAAGGTCTTATGAGAGGCTCTGACTGCTCTCCTGGTCTGTGCTTTGGTCCATGGATGAACACAAGCACACCCCTTCTCCCTGGAGCTGCGATGAGGGTCCCTGCTCTGCTTTTAGTATGGGGGCCCAGACTGTGACCAGGGTCTCAATATAGACAAAGCACCAGAGTCCTATCCCAGGAATGGAGGAGAGACCTCGATAGTCTTCCCCCATTCCCTTACCTTCTGTAGGCTGAGCACTCTGAAAGCTGCTGCTGGGCGGCTCCCTGCTGGGATGCTCTGTGGACCTGCTTCTTTGTTCCTGAGATCTGGGCTGCACTGAGGACTGTGTCTGAGCAATGCTGGCCTGGGCCCCGCTCTCACTATGGCAGAGGTTTCCCCACTGATCCTCCAAGTTGTGCTTGGTGTTCCCTGGGTTGGCAGGTCAGGAAACTTCAGCTGCCAGGAACTGGTGCTCCCAGGGACTGAGGCACCCGGCAGGCTGTTTCCAGAAAGCTGGGGCTCCTTTGCTCCCACCCAGTGATCCTGGCTGTGCTGTCACCCCATCCAATCCCGTGAAACAGAGCCTTTTCAGGATCTTCCAAGTCACCTTGGACTAGAGAATTGCCTCACTAGGTCTTTCTGTGGGTTCTGTCTCTAGAAAATTTCGTTAGTCATACTTTTAAGGTTTTTGAAATATTTTGGAGAGAATGAAAAGGGGCATTCTTAAAGAGGAATTTTGAACAGCCTTTTTAGAGTTTGAAGGCATGAATCAAATAACCAAGATCAACTTTTCCAAAAAAAAAAGAGTAATTCACAAAAGTTGGACTTCATTAAAAGTATTCTAAATGAACACTTTCTCCAACAAAAAGTACAGAAACATTTGTGAAGTTGCACATAACTATATATGTGACAGTTATTGTCACAGGCTTATAGGAAGAAAGGTAGGATTATCAAAGCATATTCTTAAACATAGACATCAAATACCACTACGGCAGATGTGACTTCAGAAAGCTATTGAATATCAACAGAAAAAAACATTGTAAGATTATGAAAATATTTAGCTGGTAAGCCCAACTAAAAAATAAAACAATTTTAATACAATATTACCCAATTAAAGTCAATTAAAAATGAACATCCAGAAAGGAATCAAAAATATAAAAGTACATCTTTTAATCAATAGCTAAAAGAAAGTCATCAATAGGTTTAAGGTGATACAAGGAGTCAAAGCAAGACAACAGACACAATAAATTCAAACATTAGTCAAAGACTTTACAACAGAAACATAAGAAACAAAGAATCAGAAGAGAAAGCGAAACTGCAAAAAACAGTAGATGCAGAACATTTCTACAAGCTGTCAAGATCAAACCCAATGAAAGTATAATTTGGTTCAGCGTGAAGCAGAAAACTTGTATACCATTACTGATATGAATGACAGAAAAATTATGTGAAGGGAAATGATTGAAACTGCCTTTTTGCAAAATGGGAAAATAGCAGGGCCATAAATAATCCATGATTATCAGATCAAACATTTTACATACCTGAATTCCTACTAACAAAAAATTTAACTAACTTCTTTTCAAACACAAACTTGGTCTCATCTTCCTTGACAGAAGGCATAACATGTTTTCTATCAAAATATGAGGATGTCAATGATCTTTTAAAAAAAGTCAAATATTTGTTTATGTACTTTATACAAATTGTTCACAACTTATATCACTCAAAAAAGAATACTTAAAAGAAAATGATATAATGCCTAAGGAACAAGCAGGATATTGCAAGAAGTCTAGGGGATTGAAAGGTTATAAAGAACAATTTATTGTTGACTTGGTATTTATTGATCAGACATTTCAAAAGTGTCATAACATTTATACTGCTTTTATTGATTATTGTAGAGCCTCTGTTCAACTCAGTTCTGTATGTATTCATGCAATACAAATATGTTTTTAAAAATATGTTCAAGTTTAATGAGAATTCTAGAGCATTTGAAATTCCATTTGGGAAAATTGAATTCTATTTAAAACATGCCACCACCATAGTAATTTAAAGAATTCTCTCTACTTTCTAAAAGAACGGCATTAAAATAAATATGCAGAATGAAGTACACATTTTTGGACATGAATAATGTGGGAATTCATTTTGTTCAACGATACACATCTGTTAAAAGAGCTTTCTTCTTTCTCTTTGTCTTTTTTACTGGAATGAATAGAGGTGAAAAGAAGAGAAAACATATGCTTGTTAATTGAAAAAAAAGAATTTAAACATTTAAAAATGTTATTATTTCAACAAAAAAGGACATTTGATTTGATATAACACACCTTTCAAGAAGACAATTTACGCCCCCTTTAAGCCCCCTTTGATTTTAATTTTAAACTCTTTATCAAGTCTCATAAATAATACTGAGCTTAGCTTTCAGAACATATTAGTTTTGATATACATGATGACTTCAGGGTATAAGTATTAACACATATACACAAAAATCATTTTAAATAGTTTTGTAATTTTGTGTAGATTTTATCTGGATTCAAGAGACATGCAATTATTAATATCCATTAAAACAATAGAGGTTTAAGGTAAGACTTTTAAAAATCTGAATCCAAATATCAAATTGAACCAATGAATAGAGTCAATTCTTACCAATAGGTTAATTTTTCCCAAATAAGACCCATCAAGTAAAATGATATTAAGAAGAAAGTTATGACTGACTATAATAAAAGATTTACTGTTATCCTGAAATGAAAGTTCAATAGGAGTGACAAATTTTAAACAATAGTTACTTATAGGAGTGACAAATTTTAAACAATAGGTACTTATGGGTTACTAAACAAGCAAACATAACAAAATAAACCAAAACAAACAAACTTGTTTGTCTATCTTGTCCAGGCTGAAACTGTAGTAGCCTGGTACTGATTGCTGATCATTTTTATATGGACTTTGGCTATATATACATATATATATATATATATATATATACATATATATATATATATATATCCCTAGGAGTTGGGACTTCTTTTAGGAAGTGATTGGTTCATTCTATTTCCATTTTGCTCTTTGATTCTCAAAAATCTGGGTAGTTTTCTTTTATGATTTCATGAAATATACTGTTGAAGCTGTGTTTTTGGTCACATATTTTAGATAGTGTAATGATTTTTAAATTTTCTCTCCTTGATCTGTTTTCAGACCATTTTTTACATTTTTTAAGAAATATTTTACATTTTCTTCTTTTTTTAGTTTTTTGACTTTCTAAATATTTCTTGTTGTCTCTTGGAGTCATTACTTTCTATTTGTTCCATTCTAATTTTCAGAATTTTTATGATAGATTATTTTTGTTCCCCTGACTCATTCTTCTATTCTACTTTCTGATATTGAACTTTGTATTTGTGACAGATTTTTTTTTAATTTCTGAGGGGAAGGTCTGCTATTTTCTGAAGGTCCTACTACTATTTTCTTGTATGTTGTTTTATTCCAGGCTCAGGGATTGTTCAAACTAGAGACTTGCAAGCTTGCAAGATCTGATGTAAGGCAAAGTCTGGTCCCCTTGGTCTGAGCTTTGCAAGTTTCTAATCAGTAAGTAAACTTCCGCTGGACTCTGCCACCATCGACCATCTGGAATACTCTGATGGTTCAGAGATGACAAAGCTGGACACTTTCCTTTGGTATAGGATTCCTGCCTTGGTTATTATTTTGGGAACTTCAGTTTGAATGAAAAGCTGGAATTGAGCCCATGATCCACATCTGGGGTCCATTCTATGCAACTGCTGCTTGCTTCTAAAATGTGTTCCTTCCTTGGTATATTGCCTACCCCTGAGACCTGGGAAAGACCTGAGTTTAAAAAGACCAAGCTCCCACTTCATCCAGGACCATCCCAACTCTTCCTGATCTATGTCTTGCCATTGAACTCAAATGGCTCTAGAAGAGAAAGTGAGGCTTAAATACAATTCATTAGCACATCATGGCATCACCTCCCTAATGCCAGGTTCCTCTTCAAGAGTGAGGGGAAAAACAGCAACAAAGGTCCCATACTAAGTGCTACTATTCCTTTCCCTGAACTGACACCTTTAAATGCAGGTCTCCTCAGACTGCTTGATCTGTGACCAAGAACTGAGTGTTCATAGCAGAACTGCTAGTCCTTACCCATTTCTCCAACTCTAGAAATATTTAAGTTCCATTTTCCTGTTTGTTGGACCTCCTTGTTAATCTAAAGCACAGCTTCTTCCTGGGTATTGGCATGCTGTGCCTTAAGAAAAAGCTCTGTTCTCCAATGTCCACAAAACCTCCCTCTCTGTCTCCTTCTCCTTACCTGGAATAAGTAAAATGTCTTGGTGGGACTTTGTTTTGGGTTTCTCAACATTAGAGTCACATGTATTTCCTAGATTTGTTTGGAGATGGAAAGTGTTTTGTTTTGTTTTTGTTGGGAAAAGGACTTGCTGTATTCCTTCTTGTTAGTCTGACATTTTGGTTCCATCTCTGAGAGTTTGTTTTGCTTCTGCGGGGGTGGGGGGGGGGGTTGTTTGTTTTGTTAAATAGCAGAGACTTGGGAATTTTTGTAAGCATCAGGAAAGAAATCATTAAAAAGGGAGTGTGAAAATTAGAAAGGAGGGGAATGATGATGGAGGCAATATGCTATACAAGACAGGAATGGGATGAGATGAAGGAAATGTTTAGAGGATTTGGTCTTGATGGGTAAAAGGACCACCACTTCAGCACAGATTGAAGTGAAAGTAGACATTGTATGTGTTGATTTCAGAGGGTTGTCACTTGGGAAAGGAGAAGAGGGAGGTCTTCATGAGAATTTCTTCAGAATGTTTTAAATTATGAAGGGAGAAATCATAATTTCTTCAGGTGAAATCATAGACAGGTTATTCTTGAGGAGTAAAAGTTCTTGATCATTGTAGATTGAAATTGAAAGACTTTCTGTAACATTACTGAAGACTGCAAAACTTAGCACCTACTGAATACCTAGAAAGAAATGATTTAGAGGCTAGAATCATATATCAGAAGCTCCTCTTAAACTCTTAGAGGACAAATGTTCATGCTACAAATATAGACTTCAAGATGTCTTTGAGAATTTAACCAATAATCTGAACTATATTATCATTTAACAAACCTTTCCCCCGTTCATCTGAACATAACATTGATCCAGAAAAATTTAAGTATAGTATTTTTGACCATATACTCATAATCTCCAACCTACTTGAAATGAAAAGCTCTCAAAATATAGAGGAAGAAATTGAAATTATTTGGGAAAAGGATGATATATAGATGTAAAAGTGTGTATGTATGTGTGTATATATTTGTGTGTGTTTGTATATGTTTATATCATCCCCATCTCCCCTTACATTTAGTAGAACTTCAAGGAAGGTGCCTTCACTATGCCTATAGAAATTGAACTTAAATTGTCACACATCTGACAATTATCATTTATTGTCTACCCTTATGAGTTAGTTTTTTCTGCCTTTATAACTCATCTCCCCAATTTGCCTTTGAAGACATGAAAGTGGGAACTGTATCTTACATGTTTCCCCTCCCCTCAAATATTCTGACACAGTGTTATGTATGCAGTAAGTGTTCAACAAATTTTTGGTAGGAGATTTGCTTATTAGAAGCTGGTTGAGGTTTCTGTTCATTTTTTCCCTCCTTGTTATGTTGTTTTCTATTTCTTTTGATCATTCAGGACTTCTATGCATGAGTCCACACTCCTGGAAAAAGTGCTACATTTACAGATAAGGATAAGGATTAGACTTATGATTTCACTGGCATAGTAAATCCATCTAGCAATGCAAGTTGTCACCTTTTCTTTGCTTTATAATCTTTTTTAATAAAATTATTTCTTTATTATTTCAACTATATGCAAAGATAATCTTTAACATTCATTCTTTTGTAAGATCTTGAGTTTCTTGTTTCTTCCTCCCTCCTTTCCTTCCCCCTTTGCCTTAATTGCAAATAATCCAATATAGGTTTACATGTATAAGCATGTTAAATGGATGTCCATATTAGTCATATTTTTACTTTATACTCTTAAAGAGTTACTGTTAAATGACTGGTCCAGAGTCACATGGCCAGACCACATAAGGGGTAGGACCAGAACTCTGGTTTTTTTTCTGATTTTACAAGCCAGTGCTATATCTTGCAGCATAATGGCTCAGTGGATGAAACCATGGATCTAGAGTCAGAAAGATGTGACTCAGACCTCAGACTTTATTAGCTAAGTGACCCTAAGCAAGTCACCATCTGCCTCAGTTTCCTCAACAATAAAATGAGAATAGTAATAGTGCTTACTTCCCAGGATTATTATTAAGGATCAAATGAAATAAAGCTATAAAGTACCTGGCACATAGTATTCACTTAATAAATCTATTGCCTTCCACTTCCCTTCCTATGCTGCCTCTCACTGCATTTAAATCAAATATAAATAAGAGCAAGGAATAGAGGCAGCATGGTACTATTAGGAAGACCATTTGTTTCAGAGTCAGAAAGAACTGAGGTAAAGACCAGTTTTTGACACCATCACAGTCTGTGTGACAGTCTTTGTGAGCTTGGACAAGTCCTTTAACCACTCTGAGTTCCAACTAAGTTTCTAAAATCATGAGTAACAGAGCTGGTGACAGTCTGCGTTGGTAGTGTATATGCGTTTGCTGAAGATTTCCTTTACAGCAATGAAATTGTATGTCTAGATCAAAAAAATAAATATAAAAGTAACCAGCCAACTCTGGATGTCTTTAATATGGACCAGCAAAGTCAAGACCCTTGGAGTGACTTCCAAGTTTGGTTCTGATGTGTTGGGATGCATTTGAAAGTGATGAGCCATCCTGCTGGCATATTTTGGCTCCAGGCTGATTGGCAGGGCTTATTTTTTGCTTTTCCTCATAGAGGAAGAGTATGGATCATTCTCAGCTGAGATTGGGTTCCTCTGGCTTCCTCAAAGCACCTAAGCTCTTTTCAAGCATCATATTCTGCTGACACCTAGCTGAGCAGCTGCAGGCTATTGAGTTAATGTCTCCTTTGAACTGTGACTGTTCAGCATCCATGTACCAACAAGTCCTACAAAAACTGATGAACGAAAAGAATTGCTGCTCAGGTCGGGGGTCTACTTCTCAGAGCAAAATAGCTCAGTCTTTTATCTTTTCACCCTCTTAAATACTCAGTAGCAGCTGCTTAGTCTCTTTTCAGATGGGCCAGAAAATTTTACTTTTTTAAGTAACAGGAACTCTTGGCATCACTGAGACTAGAAACTGTTGACTTTCTTGATCCCCTTCCTTACCTTTCCCCCAAGCCAATTTAATGACCAAATTTAAGCTGCTCATGCTGAGCTCTTGGATAACATAATTTCAGCACAAATTCATTTAGCTTCCTGAATTGTTGTCAAAACTGGGATTAAGCATGGAGTTAGGGCTGGGTAGAACATTGCTTAGAAAAGATGGAAAGGGGGGGGGTAGTCACAGAAGAGAAAGGAAAAAGAATCCTCAAACTCACATGCACCAAATAGAACTCATTATCTCACTCTGCCCTTGCAATTTTTCCTATTACACATATTATTACTACCATCTTCCAAATCATCCAGGTTCACAACTTTTTTATAATCATTGACTCCTCATTCTCATTCACTCCACATATCCAATCTGTTGTCAAGTTCTGTCATTCATTTCACTCACATTGCTGTTTCAAGCTCTTATCACTTCATCCCTGTACTATTGCAATAGCCTCCTGGGTGGTTTCCCTGATTCAAGTCTCTCCCCCGCATCTTCTGCTCATTTACCAGAGATTTTCCTAAACCATGGGCCGAACCATATCACGCCAATATTTGATAAACTCTAGTGTCTTCCTCTCACTTCCAGAAACAAATAAAAATCCTCTGTTTGATGTGAAAAATTCTTTACAACCCAACCCTTCATATTTTTCTAGTCTTTTTTACATTTTACTCTCCTTTACACATTCTATAATCAAGTCACACAAATCTTGCCATTCCCAAACACCTTGTCATCTGACTATGCATTTTCACATTCTGATTCCTGAAATGATCTTTCTCCTCTTCCTTGACTTCTGGCTTCCTTGATTTCCTTCAATACTCAAATTTCTACAGGAAGCTTTTTATGATTTCTCCCACTGCTAGTGCCTTCATTTAAAATCCCCTTCTCTTTGTTCTGTATGTGTCATGTACTTGTTTTGTGTTCTTCATTAGAATATGATTTCCTTAAGGGCAGGGACTAGGATATGTGTTTCTTTGCATCTCTAGACCTCAGCATATTTTGCTGTTGATTCATTTCTGTTGTATTTGACTCTTCATGATCCCATTTGGGGTTTCCTTGGCAGAGAAACTGCTTTGCCATTTCCTTCTTCGGGTCATTTTGCAGATGAGGAAACTGAGGCAAAGGTCTTGCCCAGGGTTACACAGCTAGTGAGTGTCTAAGGCCAGATTTGTACTCCAGAACATGAGTTTTCCTTCCTCTAAGCCAGACACTTTACTGACTGCAATACCTACCTGTCCTGACTTCATATGTCCTGTGTTGACTGACCATTTAGGTATAACTAAGCATAGAAGTAAAAGAAAAAATTTGGTAGGGTTCTTCCTCTGAAAATCTTTTGGGTTTTTTTTTAGTTTTGGAGAGATAGAGCATGTTTAGTGAAAAGAATCAGACCCAGAGCTGGAATAGATCTAAGAGATCCTCTGGTTCAACTCCCTCATTTGACAGATGAGGAAAATGAGACCCAGAGAAGTTAAGCTGCTTGTCTTAAGCTCTGCATGAATTAATTCAGGCAAGATTCAGGAGATCAGCCTTGATCTCCTACCTCTGAATTCAACATGCTTTCCTCTAGCCTAGTTCATACTGCCTTCCCCAATTATGATTTATATTATTTTTAACAATGGCAAAGTATTTTCAGAGACATTATTTCATTGGGCCCTCACATTATGTCTTTATGGTCAGACTTCCATCTCTCTTTGAAGCTGTCGTGGTTGGAAAGTTCACCAGAATTTGCTGAAATGCATTGTGGTTTTAGTAGAACCCTGGTCAAAAAAAAAAGTATGTAGTCTAGTCTCTCTCCAGGAGAGGGAGTGCATGTTAATGTAATCACCTCAGTGGCACCTGCTGCTTCTCTCCTAATGCCTAAGTATGAATAAATAAATAAAACAAAGGATTGAGTTTGTTAAAATGGAGTAAAACAAATCCCCCAATCAATATCTCCTGAATGGAGATAAAGAAAGCAGTTTGTTTCACATGTGTAGTTATTTGCTAAGGAGTAGCCAGAAGCTTCCAGAAATGTCTTTTAAAAAAATTTTAAAACAATCACTCATCATTTAAATCATAGAAATACAGGCATATGATAATTCTTGCATTGTTCCTGCTGGGTTAGCTCTATGATACAAGATGAGGGAGGTTGGGAGAGGTGTGGAAGAGAGGGAGAGGGAGAAGCTCATTATGTGCAGAAGGTTGTTTCTGTTTTGTTTATAGAATTTGTAGAAGTTTCATTTCTTAAAAAAATAACCTCTTCTTCTAGAGTGAAAAGGCCCCATATGAAGTCAGATGGAAATGTAGCTTTTAATTCATTCCTCAGCCTTCCCTCTCCCTCCCTATTCAATTTGTAAGGGCTCAGAAATAAACAAACCTCTGGCAGAGGATTTCATCTCCCCTGTTCCTTCCTCAGGCAACATAAATCAGTTTGGCTTCTTTTTTTATCTAAATCATACCATATAACAACAATACAAATAATAGAAGTATGAGTAACATCAGTGGATTGCATTTCAATAGTTGTGTCTTCACAAGAGCCCTTGAGAGGTAGAAAGAGTAAGAATTTTTACCCCCTCCCCAATTTAATAGGTGAGGAAACTGACGTTCAGAGAAATTGTGACTTGGCCAATAGCATGGAGACAGGAAATATTGCTTGAGATTCAATTCTGACTCCAATAATACTGAATTTTTCACATAGAAGCATATATATATACAACTGAACATTAACCTTAACATGCACAGCCTAATATCCAGTATCTGAAACATTTGTGGTGCTTCTATTCTAAGAGAAACTTCATGGACTTGGTACTAAGGACATTTCAACAGTTTAGGGGCTCCATGATTTCCTCGGTGTGGATATTCTAGACTATGTTGGCTTCTAGTGGCAGGAGAAGAAAGCTTGGTTTTTTAAGGAAAGGAGAGACTTTAGGAAATGTTATTAAAATTCCATATGTGCTCCAACAACACTATTGAGAAGACTAATCATCTTGGTCTCTGGGAGTATGCATCTCTCAATCACTTTTGTAAGAGACTAGTAGACTCAAGACAATTATCTTTGTTGTTCATGACTGAGTTGTCCTCCCCAGAATGTAAAGCTCCCTGAGGGAAGGGACTCTCACATTTAGAGCAGCTCTCACAGTGTATGGAGCAATGCAGGGGGATAATAAATGCTCAATAATTTATTGATTGTCAGGTTTTGTCCAATAACTAACCCACATACAAGAGTTTCTCCTTTGAAAAAAGAAATTTCTTATTTATTAAACACTCATATTTCTTGTATCTTTTGTATGGTGGTCTTATGACTAAATTTCTCTGTGTTTTGTCCTAGACATCTGTATGTATGATATTTAAACTCTTGGAGGTACCAGGAGAAAGCCAAATCTGCTCCCTAAGTACGTTAGCTGGGACTGACTTCCTACTTTAGTTTGGTCAAACCAAGTTGTAGTTGTCATTGCTATTGTTGTGTCTGGTTAAACCAAGTTGTTTTTTTTTTCTATCATTTTATCATTGTAACCTCCATTGTGACCCCCATTGACCAATATTGTCTATGGGGTTTGCTTGGCAAAGATACTGGAATGGTTTGCCATTTTCTTCTCCAGCTAAATTTACAGATAGAGACTGAAGCAAGCATAATTACAGTAAGTGACTTGCTCAGTCACACAGCTAGAGTCTGAGGTTGAATTTGAACTCTAGTCTTCCTGATCCTAGACCCAGTGTTCTATCCACTGTATCCCCCATCTGCTCCCGTACAAGCTCATAAGAGAGAGAGAGAGAGAGAGAGAGAGAGAGAGAGAGAGAGAAAGAGAGAGGGATGATGAGTCCTCCCTGAGATCTGAATCACTAATTCTAAGATGTTTAGCATGCATTCATTGATAATTCCCTTTTAAAAGCTAAACAAAATGACAAAATAAAGGCTGAATTATTGGAAATGAGTAGCTACTCAAAGGATGGGTATTTGAGGAAAGAACTATTAATAAACTTTCTTTTCCTCAAGATGCAGAGTATATTAGATGCTTTATGATAAATGGTAGATACAATGCATGTGGCTTATTGAATCAGTATACTATATCCAATTTGGCCCTATATACTAACTGAAAACTCACAAGCATATTCAAGACCTGCCTTATTCTTCATCAGTCTCTAGCCATATTCATTCATACCTACAAGGATAATCCTAGGACCAAATTTCTTTACAAAAGTGGAATTTTCATGCATGAAGTTTATGAATATGATATATGTGTATAGAGATAGAGAGAGAAAGATGATAGAGATAGAGATAGAGATAGATATAGATACAGATAGAGATAGATATAGATATAGATACAGATACAGATTCATAGATTCAGATACAACTACAGCTACAGCTACAGCTACAGCTACAGCTACAGCTACAGCTACAGATACAGATACAGATACAGATACAGATACAGATACAGATACAGATACAGATACAGATACAGATACAGATACAGATACAGATATAGATATAGGTGTCATGCTTAGGTCCATTTAAGATTAAACTTCCTTGTCAATGTGATATTCCCATCCAACCAAGGCAGTATATTTGGGTAGAAAGTGTCCTGAATTTGGAACCAGAGGACCTGGCTCCAAATCTGAGTTCTTCCATTAGTAGATGTATAACCATTTCTTTGATCTGTAAAATGAATTCCTTCTAATTTTAGGTCTAATATTCTATAATGCTCTATTATGTGCTCATCTATTGACTTTATTAATTATGCTTCACACTGAAAATTCCTTTGTATCTATTCTATTATGGTCCATGTCCAACACCCTTCTCCCTTTGTCTTAGATTGGGAAAGTGAACTTTCACTAAGAGAAATGGGCTAGTTTTTTTGACTACTGAGAGCAGAGTTCTCTGACTGAGAAATACTATGTTACATCTTTTTATATCTCATTGAGCAAGCCAGAGTTGATAGTTTCCCTCTATTTGCTACATTCCTCCATTTTGCCAGAAAATTTTAGTTCATGAATCAAGATCACCAAATAGTGCATTTTCAACCTTTGCAATGAAGACTATTCAAATAGCTCAGATGTTATAGGGTTTCTTGAGAGACCAACCTAACAAAAGTCATTCCTCAGACTGTTACTTGACTCATTACTTCTATTTAATCTGACTACTCTGAGTTCTAGCCTAATCCATGGGTATTTTTGGATATTTGCTCATTAATTATTAAAATCTGAAAATCTCTGAATTAATCTCAGCTAACCTCAGGGTCACCATTCCTTTTTTAATCAAATGTCTATTTAACAGATTCAAAGAACTTTCTTTCTCAGGTTATTCATATCTGTCTTTATATCAAAACCTCTAATCTTTGAATTATACATCAAAAACTGAATATATATATATATTTATTTCAATAATGGGACATTAATAATTAATAATTATTTACATTGATTTAGCCAGTCACTTCAAATTATCATTATAATTATAGATGACCAATTCTCAAAACACAGTTTCACATAATTTAGTTTATTCAAAGTAATAAATAGTCTCACCAAAAATCCTCTTCATCCTCTTCAAAATATAAAGTTTGCAATAGTTTTATAAAGAAGGAATATCCCTACATCCTATTCTCTCTACTTTCTTTAGCTTATCTTCATCCAAGACAGAAAAACAATCCCTTCAATATCTTTCAAACTCTTTATACTCTCTAAGTTCTCATCTCAGAAATTTACTTTATAAGATTTTTTAAAATTAATATCTATATAAATTCTCCCATGAAAGCCATTTTCTCATTCGTTTTCTCTGAGGCTTCTCCATAAACTCCTCATACATCCTCATAGTTCAGAGTTCAACTCATGTTTTCCCTGACTCTATAAGGAATGTGTTAAAAAAAAATATAGCTTACTCTCCAAACTTCCCTGCTTGTTAAAGAGCTGATAATAGTTTCTATGGCCTTTGGAAAAAGGTAATAAATATAGCAACTGAAAACTTCTGTGTCCAAGTGACTTCCTAATCATTTGAATTCCTAATATTCTTTAATACTCAGAGCTTTCCTCATTTAATGCAATAAATAGCAATGCATTCCATTCCCATCACCTTTTCTGCCTTAAATGGTAAGAATGAAAAATTTAGAATCTTCCATTTTAGCCTTCTTATGACTCAAGCTGCCCAGCTGTCAGAATTCACAACCACGGTGACCCTGAATGTACAGAAAGACAAGGATTTGTGGAATTGCAGGGCATTAACATAATAATGAAAGAGCATTTGCTGTTTCTAATGCTAAACATGGTCTGGGGAAATCTGGCCAGGATGATGAAAGCATTTTATTGACTGAGCTCTTTATAATCCTTTGGTGTATTTTTCTTTTCTCTGGTATGGTGATTTGCTCAGAAAAACAGTCCATGTTGTAGATCAAGAGTAGCATAACCTAGTCTGGGTTATAAAATCTATTTGCTTATAAGGGATTCTTTTATCTCTTTATTGTGTTCAAATATTGTATATGAAGTTTTATAATAAGAATAGAGAGTTCTCAATGACTATTTTACAATTTAGAAGAAATTTGCAGCTTACAGATATTTTTTTTTCTTTGTATCCTTCCACATGGTCCCAATAAGTTAACATTTGCATAAGGTTGTGTGGTGAACTGGAAATGTTCATCTTAATACTTCTCTCTTTCCATGTTTATCTATGACTTGAAAATTAAGACATGTAGAATGATAGATTTAGAATTAGAAAGATCCTAAAAGGCCATTGAGTCCAATGCTCTTATTTCCCCAGTGAAGAAACTAAGACAAAGAGAGGGTGAATAACATAATGAGTGTCATTCAGCTAATAAATATCAGAGGCAAATTTCAAACTCAGATCTTTCTGGCACCCAATCTGGCACTCTATCCATTGTGCCACAAAACTATAGATCTCTTTTACAAAGACTATAGTTATAGATAATGTTACTATACTTTTTAAAAGCAGGGAAGTTTGAAATAAAACAAGTTTTTCCCACTTTGGCCTCTAGGGTCCAATAGTTTTGTTTTGTTTTGTTCTTTAATTTGAAAAAAAATGCATTTTATAAATATATTTCAATTTTCAAGTTGCCTAGATTTTCCTTTCAATTCTTCCTTCTCCTCTTTTCAGAGAAATCTGTTATAATACATATTTTGAAAGGAGAAAAGTTAAAAGTTCAACATAACCAATGCACCCAGTAAAAACCCTCAATATTATATAAAAAGAAACTAACTTTTTATCCAATCTTATCTTCATTCTGTTTTCCTCAATGAAGTATATAACATTATCCAGTGTCGATTTTCTCATCTATGATTGGCTTTAAAATCTTTATTTGATGTTAAGAAACTCTAGACTTATTAAATGAAAAAATATAGATTTGTGGAGACTATTAGTGCTAGACTCTGAAAAGTAATCCCATACAAACCATTCAATTTATAGAAAATAAAAATGAGGCATAGAAAGTCTACAAGACTTACCTGTGAATAGAGCTTTAATTCAGAATTTTGAAATCTGGGACAAATTCAGTTGAGTGGAAGAAATGAAAAGTATCTCAGGCCACTCCTGTCAAGATAATAAGGAGACAGAGGTTTTATATAAATATATATGTAATATTCATACACACATATATAAATGTATATATATACATATCATATATATAAATATATGCATATATACACATGTATCTTAGAGTAAAGAAGAATACTGTGATATGTAGATATATATACACACATATAAATTTATATATGTATATTTATAAATGTTTGCATATTTACACACGTATTATTCAGAAGGAGGAAGAGTACCTGAACATATATAGATAATGATGTAGACAAAATAGAAAGAACTTTAAAATAAAAGTGGTAGTTGCTGAATGACGATGGTAGAGGAAGATGGGAGATAACGAATGTCTCAACTCCTCATCCCTATTTGTCAAAGGGTGTTAAGAAATAACAGTCAACCTTAGAAAGGATTTCCAGAGATTTAATGACTTCAAGAGAAAAATCAGGTTACAGTAAGTACTAGAAAATGGAAGGGACATTAGAAGGAGAGCTCTGGATTATAGAGCAGTTTGCTAACATGAGGGAAAGTTTTCAAAAGATTGAATGGAAAGGAAGACTAAAGAATAGGTACTGAGAAGCCCTAGAATTGAATTGTAAGGAATGTGAGTTTGGGAAGAGGGAACATGGAAAAGGGATTTCCCATCTAGTCAGATGCCTGGGAGTCATTGAGATTAGAGGAGCAGGATGAAGGAATTTGTTTGCCATAGTATCTATCCCTTTGGCAAGGGATGCCAAGTAAAAACTTGTAAACTAGTTATGAAGATCTAATTTAGAATATTTTTCAAGTAAATTTAGTGTTTAATAAACACAAATATCCAAGTTTGGGGGACAAGAACTCACTATTTGATAAAAAAAAATTGCTACAAAAACTGGAGAACAGTTTGGCAGAAGCTAGGCATAGATCAATATCACTCACAATACTAAGATAAAGTCCAAATGGGTACATGATTTAGGCATAAAACCTAATCATAAGCAAATTAAGGGAGCATGGATATCCATGGATAAGGGGAAAAATTTATCACCCAACAAAAGATAACATTATAAATTTTCAAATGGATAGTTTTTATTACATTCAATTTTTAAAAGTTTTATACAAACAAAACCCACTTAGCTAAAAGTAGAAGGAAATCAGGAAACAGACAATTTTAAAGCAAATTTATCTGAAAAAGACCTCATATATAGAGAACCAAGTCAAATTTATAAGAATGAGTCATTCTCCGATTAATAAATGGTGAAAGGATATGAACAAGCATATTTCATAAGAACAAATCAAAGCTATATATAGTGATATGAAAAATACAAATTAAAACAACTATGAGATATCATTGTACATCTAGAAGATAAGAAATTCCTCCCAATTCAACAAGTGTATTTTGAAGACTTATAAAGGAACATGCTGGCTTAGTCATTGGGGAAAGTCTAGGAAACTAGAGGAGAGCAAAATTTGATGAATATTTAAGAAATAATGAAGCTCTATCTAGCTATCTTAATTTATCCTTTTAAGTGAACTCCAAGATAAATATAAGCTAGCAGTATTCCATGGAAACTAGAAAAATAAGGGAAATGTAGATTTAATTGAGAAACACAGTGCCTTAAGCATGGGAATTGATAGTTCTGCTGTATACTCAAAGTAAGCATCTGGAATACTATGTTCATTTCTGGTTACCATATTTTAGGAAGGGCATTGACAAGCTAGAGCATGTTCAGAAGAAATCAACACAGATGGTAAGAGGTATTTGAGTTTATTCTTTAGAAGGATCAGGATGTCAGGGAATTAAGGATTTTAAAACTGGTCAAGAGAAGACTTGGGGGGAGGAATAATAATTCTCTTCATGTATATATTATATATTAGAATTAATATTAATGATATTGAACTATGATTTTCCTTCTATTTTTTATTCTTCCTTGATTTAGGTATTAGGACTATATTTGTTTTATAAAAGTATTCTTTTTGAGAATAATTTGTATAATTCAGGTACTTATTATTTTTTAAAAATTGAATAGAATTCCCTACAATCCAGCAGGACTAGGAATACCCACCGCCACCCCTTCCCTTGCTTTGATAAATACTTCACAGCTAGTTCTATGTGCTTTTCTGAGATTAGGTTATTTAATATCTATATTTGATCTTCTGTCAGTTTCAGTAGTTTATTTTTTGAAGGTATTTTTCTTTTATGTTCTCCATTTTGTTAGCTTATAATTGTGTATAATGGTTCTGATTATTTTTACTTCTTCTGGTTTTGTTGTGATTTCTCCTTGCTCATTTGCTAGTTTATTCGTTTAATTTTCTGTCATTTTCTTTTTAATCAGAGTAGCTGGAGGTCCATTAGTCTTTTCAAAGACCCAGCATTTTTGCTTTAGCTTTCCTTTTTTGTGTTTAAAATTTCCAGTTTTTCTATTTCTCCTCCTCCATCTTTTCTGCTGTTTTTAGGTCTAGTTATTTGTTGATTTTCTAATTTCATATATGTTATATATATATATATATATATATATATATATTATATAATATATATAATATATATAAAATGAAATGACAGATTTTTAATAATCATTTTTCCTATTTTCTTAAATTATGTTTATAGGAATATGACTTTCCCTTGATGACTGCTCTAGCTGTATTTTAAAATTTTTGACATGCTATTTTATCATCATTTTCTTTAACAAAATTATCACTTATTTATATGATTTCTACCCTGATAGAGTCATTATTTAGAATTTAACTTTAAAGTTTCCAATTGAATCTTTTTGTTTGTTGTTTTGGAACTGAAAAATAATTTTATTAAATTATGAATATAAAGGATGCATATAAAGGATGGCTTTATATATTTACTTGCTATATCTCTCTTCCCTAATACATGGCAAATACATCATAATTATATGATAAAAGTTCCATGTGGAACTGAAAAAAGATGTATAATTTTTAGTCTCATTTAGAAAATAGCATGTATTTTTTTCTTTTTTCTCCATCGTTTTTTTCATTTCTACATTTTCCCCTATGTTTATTGATTATAAATTAGACATTAACTAGACAAAAATTAGACAAAACTAAAAAAAAGGGAAATTGAAATCTGTCACTGTTATGTTATTGCATAAGTCTTCTTGTAGCTGGATTAATATTTTCTTAGTAAATTGAAATTAGTTTATAGTCTATGATACTTTTCAGCACAAAGTTGTTTGCTTTTTATCTTTTTTATGTTTTGAATGTTTGTTTTATCTAGTAACATGGCTGAAATTTCTGTTTTCTTCTTTTTGCATTCACTTGATGCAGTCAGTTTTTCCAGCTCTTCATTTTTATTCTGTATATGTGTTTTTAAAATGTTTTTTCTTGTAACAGTTTGTGGAATTTTGTTTTCATTTTATTCAATTATTTAATATATTCTTATTTAAACTTTTGAGAGTTAGGTTTATACTTTCATCTTTTTTTTCAAATTAAGGTATTTTCCCCCTCTTTCTTCCATTATTTTGCTTCACTCTATTTCTATCTTCAATTCCTTTCTTTCCCCTTGATGATCTCTTTTCCTAATTTGGGGGTTTTGCTTACGGTATTTTTTGTTTTTTGCCTATTTCTAGTTATTTAATTCCTCTCCCCTCTTTTTGTTCTCTGTTAGTCAAGTAGAATCATTTGTTTTATTTGTGTTTAAATTGTTTCTACATTGTTTTCTAAAAAGTATTTTACCATCATTCTCTTCATTATTTATCTTCCCTCTCTCTTTATTCTAGATTATTATTCTTTGTTTCATGGTTTTCCCACATATTTAGTTCATTGCTAATTTTCTATATTCCTCATGAACTTGAAATAATTAAGATATCTAATTTGGATTCCCTCTTGGAAAGAGTAAATATCTTTCTCTGGCCCTTTTTGTTTTTCTTAGCTCTTAGAAATATCAGTTTCTGGAAGGGATAGAAGTATTATCCTATTGAAGGTATATTATTGATTGTACAATTCATTATTGACATTTTGCTTTCCTTTGATCATTGTTTTCCCATTTGCCATTTGTTCCATTCTTTTGTGTGTCAATTGCCCTTTGATCTCTTTGTCACAGGAATTGTAAAATTTAACGACTGTTTTGGAGTTTGAAGCATGGTTTTTTTATTTTTTTATTTTTTCTTTCTTCAGGTAATCTGTGGATACTTTTGAACACCTTTATCTTCTGTGTTCAAAAGTTCTGTGCAAATTTTTGATATTATTTCTTGCATTATAGTGTTCAGATTTTTTAATATATCATGTTCTCTGGTAGTCATAATCCTCATGTTGTCTCTTTTCATCCTGTTCTCAAAATTATGTTTTCCTTAAATGGAGATCATTTTTTAACACGTTATTGCATTTTACCTCTCTTCTTTCACTCCTATGTATTTGTATTCTTAATCAAGTATCCTCTATGTTGTTTCTTTGGTGAGACTTGTCATTGTGGATTCAATTTTTCTATTGTATCAATTTTTTTCTATTTTGAAGGTCATTAGTTCTACTCTGACAATGTATAGTTCTCTTTTAAGTCATTCAACAACATTCTGCTGTAGTTCCATGCTCTCTTGGGAATCCACAGGATTATCTGTCTTATCAGGTGTTGATTCATTTTCCTTTGTCTTGAAATACTTATTCATAGTTTCCTGAACCCTTTTTTATTATCTGGAGGCTGTATTCCTGATTGTAATCTCTTCCTTGATGATTCATCTGCTAATACTAAAACTCTTTCATTGAATTTTCTTCCTGTTAAGGTCTTTGATAATATTAATCTTTTTTCTTTATTTTCCCCTATTGCTCACTTTCTGATTCCCTTCTTTTTGAGGACAATTTCTGGGAATTACATCTCAAAGTCATTTTAACCTCTTCTCATGCTGGGCAATTCATAGGTCACCACCTCATTCTCTTCTTCAAGTGACTTCTGGGGAGACAGAACTGGCCCCCAACCAAACAGAACACGAATCACCTGCTTCAGATCCTTCTTTTCTTCAGGGCTCTCTCTGGCCAAGTTTTGTTGTTGCTCAGAATTCCATTGTGTGAATGTTCCTCACTATTCTTGGAACCTCAGCAAACTTATGCTGTTTGGATCTCTATAGCAATGAAAGGAATATGAGTTGGAGATTTAGAGTTAAGTTAGGTCAAAGTAGAGTTGAGGGATGATGAGGGAGGGGGTGTGTGGAGTGAATGAGTTAAGTTAGGGCTTAGGTATTATCTTTCTATGCCATTAGTTTATTGAATTTATTTGCCCTAGAGTATAGAAATAGCTGAAATTGCTTCATCTCTGGCACATAATTCCAATTTTGGAGAGGTTTGAGAGATAATTAGGATTATAGAAAATATTTAGCAGTCCTATGACTTGTTGATAGCTGATCTAGATGTCTTTCCCTTGTATTTAAAGAATGGAAGAAAGATTAGAATTCTCTGTTTGTTCTCAGTAGAAAGAACCAGGACCAATGGGTGAAAGTTTCAGAGATATCTAGCCTTTATGTGAGGGGAAAAGAATAAAACAAAAAAAAATCTTCCTAACAAATAAGTAAATGTGAAATTGAGTTGAATAATTAGAGTTGTCCCAATTAGAATGAGATATCTTGGTATTGGTACAGACCAGTAAATTCCCCTTCAATGGACATTTTCAAATAGAGTTGTGTATGCTTGTAAAGGACATTATAGAAGAGATTCCTTTTCAGGTATGAATTGTCTGGATGATCTCTAAATTTCATTCATCCTCTCCAACTCAGAGATTCTATGGTTATGTTATCATTTTCCACCTCAATTATTTAGTACATGAATGAGTGAATGACCTACTTTTTTTCTGTAAAGTATTCAGGTACAATGGGATATAGCTTTGTGTGATCAGATCACACAGCCACTATTGCTCAGATAATTAAAGTTTTTAAAACCATTTTTTGACTTTAATTATCCATATCTCTGGGTAAAAAAAATTGTTCCTTTAATGTTTGAATTATCTGTTCAGCACATTTCAACAATTAAGATTTTCTGATTATTTTCCAGTCATCCCCATTTCTTCTGTGAAAAAAGAAACAAGCAAAGACATAGATGAAAAGCATCATTGAGTTTCTGGCATATGAGAAAATACAAACCTTTTCCTGGGAGGTCATGATGCCTTAGGCATCTTTGCATCTTACTACTGCCCCATTTGACATTGATGAGCCCATTTGACTGGCAATTTCTCTGAAACTCTTTTGGGTGCTGGGAAAAATGGAAAGTCTGATTTTTTTACAGGAAAGAGTAAATAGGTTTTTTCCCATATGTGGTCTGGTGAGTCATAGACTTCCTTCTTCTGTTCTCTGTCTTTTACAGGCTTTGTATGTGTACTCTTTAACCAGTCTACCTTGTACTTGGAAAATTTCATGAGATATTCACTGGGACTCCTTTGTTTCAACCTGTGCCAGGCAGGGTTGACCTTTTGTCCATGACATCAGGGAGATGATGCTATGACAAACAAATGAATTGGATTTGAATGAGGGAGTGCTGTGCTAAGTAACCCATCTCATTATTTCCCATGGTCAAATAGGAAACAGAACAAATGAAGATGACCCTGGCTGTGAGATAATCAAGGTTGTGACTTGCCCATAGTCACATAGCTACATGTCAAGTGTCTGAGGCTGTATTTGAACTCATATTCTCCTGACTTCAAGATCAGTGCTTTATTTATTTGGTTACAAGAGACTCCTCCAGCATCTAGACCATCTCTACTTGTCTTGTTTCCTATTAATCAGGACATGGGATATAACAATTCTGGTAAAAGCAACTGAGAAGGATAACTCTCCATATTATAGACATAGTTGTACAACTCATGCCACCAATTACTTGGTTGGTTGGTGTGGGCCTCTTCAATTCCAAAGGACTACTAGTAGTAAACTTTTGTCTACTAAAAGCTGATTCATCTGGAAGAGTTGAAGGAGCAAGCATCTTTGACCCTTTTACCAACCGCATCTTTAAATTTTCTATCAGATTCAAGTGAAATTGTACCATGGCCCCTTTCCACATAGGAAATGGGATCATAGGCTTTATAATTGGAAGAAGACTTTAGAAATAATATGCTCCAATTTCATTTTATTGAGCTAGAAACTGAGACCAAGAAGATTAAGTTACTTATTGACTATAAGCTTTGATTTTCATCTGGTAATTGCTAGCAAACACCTATCACTTATTATTTTTTACTATCTTAATTAGACTGCTTACTCTATCCCCAACCCCTAGGTACCATTCTTTCTTATCCATCATCCTCAACCTTCCCCTACTCATGTCTTATTTCAATTCTGTCTACCTCTTCACTTTTCCCTCTTTCATTCCCATTCCATAAGGAAAAAAAATCCTATGATTTTGGACCTATTTCTTTTATATGCTTATCTTTATAACCTCAGTGAGAGCTAACTTTCCCTTGGGCCTACTGTATCCCTACTCATGCTTTCTAACACTTTCACTCACACTCTTTGACATACTCCACCTGGAGGGTAAGTTGAAATGCTCCTTGTTCTCCACTGCCACTTTCAGACTTTCTTTACCATCATCACTCAGCAACTGTGTCTCCTTTGAAATTCACTTTGTAAATTTTTTCACATTTTCCAAATTATGGTTGTTATTTTCATCAAGTCCTCAGATTATTTTTTTTTCTCAAGGGCTTTAGCACTTGGCTTATTGTTTCTCTCTTTTTCTCAACTCCTGCCCTTATCCTAAGTGACTTCAATAATCAAATTGATACTCTCAAGTATTATAATCTCCTGGTTATTCAATCATTTTAAATTCCCTGTCCACTCATTCACTTTACCCCAGCTATACCAAAGAATGGGCATGCCCTGGATTTATTATTTCTCATATTCTACTTGATTTAAAATGGGTCTTCCTCCATATGACTATAACTTTATATCATTCAATCTCTCCCTATGCTTCACTATTCAAAGCCTATTTAAATAGTTTCACCTTCGCTGTGCCAATGAAAGAAAAACAACTCCTAAAAATATTACATTTTGTTCCCCCCCCCAGCCTCTTCCTGGTAAAGAGCTATCCAAACCATCAGGGGAAAGGACACATGCCAATTGAAACATGAGTCATTTCCCTAGAGTGTATGGAGTCCTCTAAGGGAATAAGATATTCAAATTCCTGAATCACCTAGCACAGAGAATGGAATTGGAAAAGCAAGAGAGAGATAGCATGGACAATATGTCAATATGATTAGTCTTTGTGCAATGAAATGTTTTTAAAGCCCTATTGAAGCAAACCACAAACAAGAAATCTCATCCTTCTTAAGTTTGTACTTATTCATCTGTACACAACTTCTGGGTGAAAAGACAATCTAATATTTTCCAACTCTTCATGACCCCATTTGGGACTTTTTTGGCAATGAACTGGAGTAGTTTACCATTTCCTTCTCCAAATCATTTTACAGATGAGGAAATTGAGGCAAAGTTAAGTGACTTTCCCAGGGTCATACAGCTAGCAGTATTGGAGATGGATTTAAACTCAACTCAGTAGTTAGGGGCATAATGACAAAATTTTTGTTTTCATTAGTCCATTCTAGTACCAATCTAAGGTCTTTTCTCTATTTCCCTGTCCCTGAGTAGTATATAATACTGAGTACAATACTGACAGATCTTATTATTTCCAGATTTAGTAAGTAAAATGGTACAAGGAGATTGCTTGTACTGCTGTTACTTATATTACTTCCAGTATTACTGCTCGCTCTGTTGCCTATTTTCTTTTCCTTTTTTTTTTTTAGGTTTTTGCAAGGCAAATGGGGTTAAGTGGCTTGCCCAAGGCCACACAGATAGGTAATTATTAAGTGTCTGAGACCAGATTTGAACCCAGGTACTCCTGACTCCAGGGCCAGTGCTTTATCCACTGTGCCACCTAGCCACCCCTCTGTTGCCTATTTTCAGTGAGCATTTTCCTGATGCCTAATGCTGCTGGCACCTATGGAACTCCTTATACTCCATGGACTGCTATGTTGTCACTATTTAGTGCTAGTGTCCACTGTTCTGGAGTCACCATTGCTTGCCTCTCTGTTTATTAGCTACCTTCATCATAACTTCCAATCCTTTCACTCCGTGGTACTTTCCCTCATCCCTTTGACCTATCACAATTCCATTACCAAATGATTGCAGTTGTCATCTCCCATCTCTATTCCTGTTGACATGATGCTGAACAGAACTGGAAGAAGTCACATGTGCTTAACTGAATATGTCATATATTTATATTATCCAATGTCACATGGGCTTTTATTTCATCAAGATGCCTCCTTCCTGACTGATTCCTTATCTTATTTCTCAAAGAAGTTTTTCCAGACCTTTAATTCTTTTCTCAATACCTCTCCCCACCTAAAAATGATCCTTATACCTTCTCAGCTGATAACCCTCCATTACTTTGTTGAGAAAACAAAGCCCATGTTCTATGAGGTCCCTCTTATCTATTAGTTAGATAAAACAGATAAAAAAAAAACTTTTTTTTCCATCAATGCAACAATCAGGAACAATTTTGGGCTGTCTGCAAAGGAGAGTGCCATCTGTAGCCAGATAAGGAGCTGTGGAGTTTGAAAAAAGTTCAAGGACTATTCCCTTTAAATTAGAAAAAAAACAGATATCTTATTGTCTGATCTTGTTACCTCATAGACTTCTCGCCTCTTCTTTAAGGATATGATTTCTCTCTCATCACACCCAATTTGGATCAAGGTACAAAATGGAAACAAAGTAAAGACTGACAGATTGCTTTCCATGGCAGGGGGAAGTAAGATTGGGGGGAAAATTGTAAAACTCAATATCTTTAATAAAAATAAATTTTTAAAAAAAAGATGGTTCAGCAGGAGACAAGAAGAATTGCTGATGAAAAAAGGTGATTTCAAAGGAGGACACAATTGGTGCTTCAGATTTATAAAGCAGAATGGACCAAGCATACATCCATTCACCAGACTTGTCCAGGGAGTGCTTGTGATCAACCACAGACCAGAGCACAGGCAGGAGAGAGAGCAGTCAGAGCCTCTCCTAAGACAGGGACTCATCATCACAGATGAGATCAAGCTAATGGATGGGAGTTTTGACAGTGATGAGGAGTTGCATTAATTTTATGATGAATAAAACTTGAGTTTAGTAAAAAAAAAAACTTTTTTTCACATCAAAAAAATCCCTTGACATCATTTTCTATTATTTCCTCAAGTCCCTGATAATGAAATGGTCCTTCTGATTGTCTAGTTCAATTGCTGTTTAGATGAACTTAATCCTATCCTCTGGCATCTTCTCAAGAAGATTGCTCACTAGGTCATCCCTCTCTCTGCAATGTTCAAACTCTTCATAATCACTTATTCCTTGCCTATTTTTTAAACATACTCATACAACTGTAGACTTGCTTTGGACAACTTTGTGAATGAAAACCCTCTCCTTATTCTGCACAGAGTCATCTGATTATCAAAGTTCTTGACCCTTCAGAATATTCCATAAACAATGAGGAAATAATACCACTCCCCTTAAATTTAAAAGATTATTTTCCTCAGAATTAGCTTGGATAATTACTACCCAGAAAGGAGATCAAGGTGTGGTATTATTGGGAGAGGCAAAAAAGAAAAAAATTTATGTGGCTATGGTGAATGTTTCTCAAAGTAGGACAAAGTGGTTTTGGTGGTAAAATTCAAGCTTCAGATTGAAAGTGAGGGAGAGTCCTTACTTGGCCCTTGTGGAAGAAGAGGAAAAATGCCTCTGCAGAGAAATCTAAAGATGAGAGTGAGTTTATTTTTTGTTAATTTTTTAAGTTTTTTTAATCATCTCTCTTATGAGTTTTTTTGCAGGGTGGGGCTGCAGGTGAACAGGTGAGTCAGGAAATCAAAAGAATTCAATATTAACTCAGATCTGTTAACAGGTTGCAGTCAAGAAATTATTACCTCTTAGCTACATTTTACTTATCACCCTGAACTGTAATGAAGAACTGGTGATTTGTGTTAAAAGTGTTATCATCTGGCTTATGGCCCTGATGTTCCATCACCAAAGCCTTCCATCATCAATAAACTGAATCACATACAGATAGTAATCAGCATAGAGGATTGGAGAATATTGCAGAGGATGGCGAGTTGATGAAATTGGAAATATTTAAAGTGGAAAAGAAAAGATTTTACTGTTCCTTCTGCAAATGCAATGTTTTGGCAGTGAGTTCCACATGGATGAGATTATAGAGGTCAAAGTCTCATTCCTTCTAAAATAAGGAAGGGAAAACCTAGAATTTACACCCTTTGTTCTCTTCCACATTTCCTTCAGCAGATCATCAACATCACTATCATTATCACCATCATCATTATAGATTTAGAACTAGAAGGGACCTTAGAGATGTTTTAATTCCAGAATAATAGATAAAGAACTAAAAGGGATTTTAAAGTCCATGTAGCCAAGCTCTATCTTACAGATGAGACTTATTGAGGTTAAAGTGATTCATCCAAGATCTCATAAATAAAGTAAGAAACAGAGGGTTTTGTGTGTGTGTGTGTGTGTGTGTGTGTGTGTGTGTGTATGAAAACATATCTTCTTTGGTTCCAAAAGAGTTCATCAAATTAGAAGTAGGTGATGAATTTCAATACTGACAAATGTAAGTTGTGGTACTTTGTTTCAAAAAGTCAACTGTACAAGTTCAAGATAAAGAATATGATTATACAACTGGTAAAAAGATATGAGATTTTTGGTGGACTACAAGTTTCATAAGTCAACTGTGTGACATGGCAATGCAAAAAATTATTTTAATTTTAAATTATATTGATAGAATTATAGCTGTCCACAGTGATGGTCCCACTCTATTCTACCATAGATAGACTATTCAATCTGAAATATTACATTTAGTTTTGGACAGTGCCATCATCAGTATTATTGATAAACTGAATTACATCCAGAAGGCATCCAGCATGATTAAATTGTAGAGTTTTAAAATATTGTTAGCGGGGATTTCTTTTCAAGTATAGAATCCCATATAGGAGTTAATCTAGGTGCCTTTTGAGGTCCCTTCCAATCCTAAAATTCTGGGGAATCCAGTGCTCTTGCCATTGTACAACACTGCCCCAATCTTCTTAATATTTTCCCAGAGCCTTTTCCCTGTCCACAGGGTCTAAAGCAACCTACTCCATCTATTTGGTTTTTTTAAACTTATTTCTTCATTTCAAATTAATAAGAGGGCAGCTAGGTAATACAAAGGTTAGAGCACTTATCCTGTGTAAGGAGGATCTGAGGTCAAATCTGACATCATATGATTCATCTGACAACATATGAGTCAAAGTTTTTTATTGTGGTTATTCTTCATGTGTAAAGATAAGAATCATTTGATTAGTTTTACTATTAATCTTAAAGTTTATCCATATTTTAATGGTTGAAATAAACTCTTTTTTGATATACCAACTATTTTCTACAGTACCATGCATTCATGTTTATTGCTAATACTTGTGGGTCACAGCATACTATGGACAAATTGCTTAATGTTTCTGGATCTATATTTTTTTCTGTGTTTAGGAAATAAATTTAGTAAATGCATATAACATTTAAAAGCTAGTGGGTATATGTGTGTGGGGGGTTTAAAAATAGAATACTCTCCAAACTGATAAATAACAGCATATATTTAAAACATCAATTTCTTTGCTTTGGCAGTAGTTGGCTATCCATTGATGTGAAAAAGAATAGGGATATCCATCAACCCTTAAGGATTCTGTAGACCACAGCCACAATTGCAGTGTTTTATTGGTTGGTTGACTGTTCATAAAAAATTGAAACTATTTTTAAATGAATTAAAGTGTTTTTTTTTTCCTTTCTCTCTTCATTCATCCTACATGAGTTCTACCCAAGCATTCTCCTTTAAAGAAAAAAAAATATGATAAGGTTAAAGGACTTTATTTTTGTACTGGTCCTATATGACATCAACAATGGAGAAGATCCTAGACATATGAGCATTAACATATGTCAGCATTTTTGACAGGGATTTAGTCTTTGTTTGAAGTTCCCCAAGAAAGAGGAGCCCACTATCTTATAAGATCATTGAACAGCTCAAAATGAGTGTGCTCATGTATGTAAGCATGTTATTTTGATAAGCATATTAGCATATATATAGCATTTATAGAAGTATATACTATATATAAGTTAAAGGTAGGACTTGTGCTGTGCTAGGGAAAACAATAAAGAACTCTAAGAGAAAGAAGTGCATTCTAAGCACAGGAATGGCAAGTAAGCAAAGAGGTAAAAACTAGAGGGCTGAATGTGAGACATAGAGAGGACCAGGTTGCCTGGACAATAGAGTGCAAGAATAGAAGCAAGATATGACGAGGCTGGAATGATAATTTGGGGCCAGGTTGTGAAGGATATCAAAAGTCAAATCAAGGAGTTTATGTATTTATCCCATAAGCAATAGGGAACCAGCAGAGTTTATTGATTAGAGAATGGCATGGTCAGCACTGTGCTGAAGAGAAAAATACTTTGGCAGTTAAGAGAAGAATGCATTGTAGACCTTAAACAGGCAGACCAATTAAAAGCAGAAATCTATACTATGGACTTGAACTAAAATGGCTGCCATGTAAATAGAGAAAAGGGGTTGGAAATGCAAAATTTTAGGAAGGTAGAAATAGCAAGATTTGGCAACTAATTGGTTTTGTGGGATAAGGGAGAGTGGGGAATTCAAGATAATACTGAGGTTATGAACCTGAGAAACTGGATCAATACTGATGCCATTCATACAAATTGGGAAGAGTGGAAGAAAGTGTTGTTTGGGGAAAAGATAATGAGTTCTTTTGGGGGGTATGTTGCATTTGAGTTGCCACCAGTACATATAATTTGAAATATCAAATATGTAGTTAGTGATGCAGAGCAAAATATATGGATCTGTGAGTAATCTGCTTAGAGATGCTAATTGAACCCTTATGAACTTTTGAAATTACCAAAAGAGGACTCAGAACTGAGGCCTGGAAATCATTCATAGTTAGGACACATAGTATGGAGAATGAGTCAGCAAAGGAAGCTGAGAAGGAATGGTCAGAGAAGTAGGTGGGGACCTGAGAGGATATGGTGTCACAAAAACTGTTTGGGACTTTTGAGAAGGTAAAATATTTAAGAGTTGATGGAAACAACAATGTTAAATGGACAAGGGGGGGGGTTCAGAAGGATGAGGCCTTAGAAAATATCAAGCAATATATCTATTAATTTGATATTTAATCAACTTTGCAATCAAAATTATAATTCAGTATAGTAACCATATGGGGAAAAAACCACAGGCAGTTGATCAATAATTTATTCCAATATCTGTTTTGATCCCTATGATTGTACATTCATATATTTTCCTGAATGAAATCTACCAGACAGCTCAGTGGATAGAGTACTGGGACTGGAATTAGGAAGTTTAAATCTGACCCCAAATACTTATTATCTGTGTGACCCTGGGTAAGTCACTTAACCTCTATTTGTTTCACTTTCCTCATCTGTAAAACAAGGGTAATAGTAACAGCCACCTCTCAGAATTGTTGTGAGATTAAAATGAAATAATATTTGTAAAGCATTTAGCAGACAGATAGAAATGTTAATAATAATATAAATGTTAATTATAATTACAATTAGTAGTAGTAGTAGTATCATTACTATCATTGTTATTATTATTGTTGTTGTTATTGTTATGCAGCTGTTTATTTCAGCAATTGTAGTTGTCAGACCTGGAGTTAGGAAAACTCTTCCTAATTCAAATCTCATCTCAGATACGGACTGGCCATGTAACCCTGGGCAAGTCACTTAACTCTATTTGTCTCATTTTTCTCATCTGTAAAATGAGTTGAAAAGAGAAAATGGCAAACCACTCTAGTATCTTTGTCAAGAAAAGTCTAAATGGGATCACAATGAGTTGAACATGACCGAAAATGACCAAATAACAAAAAAGCTATTTATTATTATTATTATTATGAAATGATTTCCACTAAATATCTTCAATAAGAAGTGATATTTGCCATCTTGATGAGGATATCTCTCTCATCTCCTGCAACAGCCCATTTTAATTCTGTAGAGTTGACAGGAAGTTTTTCTTTCCATCTATTTCTTTGCAACTTTCCCAGTTTCATTCCTATTTCCTCTGACAATCCTTCAAATACTTGAAAATAGTGGTCATGCTTCCCTCCTCTTCTTTCCGCTATGCTAAATAACACCCAGAAATATTGCCTATGTATGTATTTTTATCATTGATTTAGTCCTATGTTCAAAGTCTTTCTAATTTTTTATTTGCTTTGCATTAATTCATGCCAACTTTTCAGTATTTTTGTATACAATTTGTATGTCTTTTTTCAAGGACACTGGTGGCTTTGTGTTTATCTCTTCCCTAAAGACTAAGTGTTTTGATTGTTTCTATTTTTTTCATCACATTTTGCATGGCTATTAATATCATTTTATTGATAATTCCTTTTAGTGTTTTCAATTATTTCCTTTTGCAGCCTCTGATGGAGGGAATACTCACATATATGGATCCATTGCAATATTAAGTTATTTCTTTGGAATATATTCCTTACTCTGGAATAGTGGATTTAGAACCTGATTCAAGTTATGACTCCCATCATATATTATTAGATTTTCTTACAAAAGACTATACACATTATCACAGTCATCACTGAGATTAATTGCCTTTTAGCCTGACTACATTGGATTTTATGTTTTCTTAATAGATATTTTTAGCAAATAGATGGATCTTAGATTGTGTTAATTTTAGTGTGACTGGATGTTTAAAATATTTTCTATCTCCATTCAATAAATACTCAAATATCTAATATATGTAGGTTGCTAGGAGAACCTACTATGTGCATAACAATATCATGTACCTACTGAAAGTCTTATATTCTCCATTTCAAACATCCTTTAGTTCCTTTTACCCATCTTCATATAATATGACCTCAAAGCCATTCATCATTCTGTTTTTCCTGCTCTGGACATTATCAGTATCCTTCCTGCATTGCAGAATTCAGAATTGAATATTGCACTCCAAATTAGGTTTGACAAGGGCAGAAAATGGTAGGACTATCAACCTGACTATTCCTGGAAGTTATGCCTCTCTTAATACATGAGGGGTTTTTTTTGTTTTTTTTTAACTGCCACTCACATCTGATTCAGGGCAGCTAGATGGTACAATGGATAGAGTACTAGTCCTAGAGTCAGGGAGCCCTGAGTTCAAATATGGCTTCAGATACTTGCTAGTTGTATGACCTTGTGTCACTTAATCCTGTTTGCCTCAGTTTCCTCATTTATAAAATGAACTGGAGAAGGAAATGGCAAACCACTCTAGTGTCTTTGCCAAGAAAACCCCAAACAGCATCATGAAGTTTGAAATGACTGAATAACACCAAAGGTTCATAGTGATCTTCCCCAGATCTTTTTCCAAATAACTTATGTCTGACTAGATTTTTCTATTTATATTTGTACAGATAATTTCTTGTATCTAAGTATAAGACTATATTTATACATGTTACATTTCATCCTATTCTATACAGTTTGATGCTATAGCCAGTCAAGTTGTTTTGGGTCCTGATTCTGTCATCTAGCATGTTTGCTGCAAATTTGTATCAGCTCCAGATTTAATGAACTTATCATCTATATTTTCTTCTAAGTCACTGATTTAAAAAATGTTAACCAGCACAAATATCTGGTATTTCACTGGAAACCTACTACTACATGAAGTCATGGTGAACTTGAATTTCACTTATACCCCCAGATCTTTTTCAAAATAGCTGCATCTAACTGTGTCTATCTCATCATGTACCTAAGACATTGATATTTCAATTATCAAACATGAGACTGATTTGTGCTTACCCCTATTGTATTTTGTCTTAATTGAATTTACTCCATTTGAGATCTTCTGCAACTATGGTTTCAGACAGTTGCTGTGATACAATATCATCTTAGGCTTCAGTAGCTCACATAGTATCAATCTGTGTCATCATGGCTGCCTATTCCTTCTATCCAGCATTTCAGACAGAAAATCTTCCTCTAAGAACAAAGGAGAAAGAATTAGAGAACTCTAGAAAACTATGCACCTTTTCCCAGGGTCTCACCTATGTATTTATCTTTCTCAGATTTTCAGGAAGCACACAGGGCAATCTGCCATTCTCTTCTCATCAGTCAAAAAAAAAAATCTTTCATCCCCACCAAAGCAAAAGAATGAATGTCAACATCCAATATAACAACATAGTAACCTCCCATGATACTACTGATATATGCATTATATATTTTAATTTTTATACTCCTAGCCTATACCTATTACTTTACAACATACCTAGAATTTTGCTCAAATCCTGGTTAAAATTGTGTTTAAGAAATTGGTTAAGCAAAAGTAGGCATTAACATATATTGACATATAATAATTAAGCAGTATACAAAAGCAATGAATATTTACTCCTCATATAATCACACAGCTAAATACATTGACTAAATTAGCATATGAAAAAGCATTCTACAGTCAATGACACATCCATATAAGAGTCAATCTTATCAATGACCCATCGTAACTTAATAAATTAATAACCAATAGCATTCACAAGCAAAATTTTTGTAATTCTGTGAAATAAAGTCCTGAATAGTCAGTTATGGGATAAGAAGATACCATGGAGAGAAAAACAAAATGAAAATTTCAAATTAAAAGTTGCCTCAAAATCTGGACTTAAAAAAGACAGTTTCAGTGAAGAAACAAGAAAGTGTTTTTAAAAATAAAACAAAAATAGAATACAAGAAATACTATGCTAAAAATAAAATTTGGCTCAAAACTCAAAAACATTTAAAAAGCCATGATTAGAATCCTTGATTGTGACTCTTTCTTGTAATTTAAGTAGATTTACTCAAAGAACAGTAAAAAGTCTAAAATTAAAACATCTCACTTGAGAAATCCTACCTGTTGCAAGTGAAAGCAGCAATTGATACTTGACACACTAAAGTGGTGCAATAAACTTAGAGTTATTCATGTGTTGCTCTTTCTAAGACAAAGAAAGACAGTATATCACTATATTAATTATCCAAAGAGGATTGCAAATTACCTACCAAATGTACTTAAGCCACTGACAAAATTTGGTATCCCAACTATTCACCAGAGGGTGTGCAGCCTGTAAATGTTCTAACTACTACTACTCCTCCAAAAATCTGAGCACCACTGCTGCCCCCATCCTCACTCCAGCTCTTCAAGAACAAAGGAAGGAAAAAAAATAGGAAACTCTGGATTCTTCTGTGATTTTATATATAGGTCTTATAACTTTCCAGTCTCCTTCCAATCTATTTGTCTCCATTGGAACTTCTTGGCATTTCCTCAGGACATATATGCATAAGAGAAATTTTATTTGCTCTGCTTGCTATTAAAGAGTAAACCTTTGACCAAAACTGGGTTATAGAAAGATTTATTTTTTTCTCAAAAAAAGAGTAGCTTTTCTGCCAATTAGAAAAAAAATCCTAAATGAAGTATACTTGCCCTATCCTTCATTGAAGATCTTTGAACAAATATCATTTATCAGGAATTCTATAAAGGGATTCAAGTTTTAAAAAGAAGTATCCCAAGGGGCGGCTGGCTAGGTGGCACAGTGGATAAAGCACCAGCCCTGGAGTCAGGAGCACCTGAGTTCAAATTCGGTCTCAGACACTTAATAATGACCTAACTATGTGGCCTTGGGCATGTCATTTAACCCCATTTGCCTTGCAAAAAAACAAAAAAAAAAAGAAAGAAGTATCCCTAGATGAATGCTGATTCTCAGATGGAATGCCCTCCTTATTTTTTGTTCAATGTTCTTTACATTCAAATATGCTGCTTGCTTGTTTCTAAATTGTTACATATACATCTATACTTAAATATAGAAATTATTATTATGCTTTTATATCATCAGTTTTCTCCAATATCCCTCTCTCTACCCCTCCAAGAGAACCATCAGATATGCCAATTTTTAAAACTAAAAGAAAAAAGAGGAAAAAAGAGGAAAAAATCAGCACAATTAATCAATGTTTTGAAAAACATGTAAAAATATTTGCAATGTGTAACACATATGGATTTCTCACACCATAAAGGAATGGGTCGAGAGTTTTTTTTCTTACCTGTATGTTCAAGTTATGGTTGTTTTTTATAATTTTGCTATACTCACTTTTATTCTTTTATTTTATTGATGTGGTTGTTCTTTCTATATACCTTGTTTTAGTCATTGTGTATATTGTTTTCTTAAATTTGCTTGTTTCACTCTGTATTAGCTCATGTGAGTTTTTCCATGCTTCTCTGTGTTCATCATAATTGTCAATTCTAACAGCATAGCACAATATTCCATTATTTCATGAAATATTTCATATTTCATGTATCATATAATTGTTTATCTATTTCCCCAATCAATGAACATCTACTTTGTTTCTAATTTTGCTATCCTAAAAGGTGCTACTGTAAAAATGGTGGTGTGTATATAGGGATTTTCCATATATTAATGGCTTCTTTGAGGTATAAGTCCAGTAATGGAGGCTCTGATCAGAGAATTTGAACTTTTTTAGTCACTTTATTTTCATAATTCCAAGTTGCCTTCCAAAATAGCTATATCATTTCACAGCTTTACCAGCAATGTATTCCAAACACCTGCAGCATTGACTATTTCCATTTTTTGACATCTTTGCCAATTTGCAGGGTATTTATTCTCCTATTATAGCGTTCAACAATCTGGAGTCACATGCATGCCACAGCAAGATAGTAGTAAGTTTTCAATGAATTCCCATTAGATCAATTTACAAAATGTGATACAGACCATTGCTGTTTTTGTAGAGAGTAATTTTCCCCTACATAAGAGTACAGTGTTTTGTTTTGTTTCTTTTCAAGCAGAATAGCATAAACAGTATTACAGAAATAGTAGGTAACTAAATCAGAAGACCTGGATTCAAACTGTAGTTCCAGTCTACTAACTTTATGATCTTCATTAATTTAGTTCACTTCTCTAAGGCTCATTTTCCTTATCCACAAAATAAGAATAAGTAAAATTGCAACTTCAGAATGCTCAGTGGAGATGCTGTATAATAAATGACCTTGGAAGGGAATTTAGTAGTCATCTCAAGAGAGATTATGATGGTGAAATCAATAAACTGGAGGAAATTATATGGTTGAAATCAAAAGTACATATAGAAGGCTTGGACATTGTCCTGTGAAAGACCACATCTTTATCACAAACTTAAACAACAAAAAAGGGCACGTGTGGGTGTTGTTTAGGACTGTTGGTATATCAAAAAAGAGATAAAGATAAGCTTGGTCTTTGATTTTCTCAAAGAAATATGAGATCTGGTCCTAACTCTGAAGATATAGCCTTGGGTGGTTTGAAAAGATAAGGTTTGGAATAACTCAGTCTAAATCTCTAAGGCCTAAGTATACCCTTCCTTCCTCACCATTTTTTATAAAGACTATAAAATAAATGAAATACTTTGGGTTCTGCAGGGAGTTGTGTAGTATAAAATACTGAACAGTCACTGGACTGGGAGCCCTGGGAAACCTGGATTCTAATTTACCACTACCTGTCTATGTTTCTCTGCTTCAAGTTTCCTCACTTGTAAAATGTAAGAGATCTCCAAAGTTTCTACCAGTCCTAAGATTTCTTGTATTTGTTTTGATACTCACATGGTTACAATAATATAAGAAACAAAACCTAAATATGTTTTTGTTACTGTCCTGAGAAAGGTTCTTGCTGTGTATGCACTTTTGTCTGCTACTGATGACCACTTTCATTGTCAGCAGAACATTTCCCCTATGTGCCGGTCATGCATCTTCTAAAAAGATTCTAACCCAGGGGCCAAGCAGAAAGAGAACACAATGTTCTTTCTTGTTGGTCTGCTTATTTTGAGAAATTCCCTGTTAGATCATCAGTGATTCTAAATCAAATGTAAATAACACAAAGATAACAGTTCCTAACCTGGAAGAGAGTTACTCAAATCATAAAGAGATCTTATGAAAAAGCTGAGATTTCTAGATGAACTTGTTAAAATGAAAGCCTTTTTTAGTTTTTTCTTCTTTTAGTGCTTTCATTTTTTTATTCATTTGCTGTTAGAATACATTTTAAATAACTGTGTTGTTTAAATTTAAATTTATGTTTTTATACCTTTGATTTATTAATGTAAGGAATTTCCTCGCAATTCAGATCACTTGCTTATCTGCAATAAATGCCAAATATCAGGCATTTATTTATCATCTACTAAGTACCTAGAGCTATGCTAGACTCTGGGAATACAAAAATAAATGTGAAATAGTCTCTGCCCTTAGAAAGCTTACATTCTCTCAAGAGAAAAAGAATACATACATTTAAGAAATTGTAAAATGTATGTGAAATAAATATAAGGTTAGGTGAAAGGAACAAAATTAGCCTCATTTAAAGCAGTGTAACTTTTAACAATAGAGGAATCATGGAATAGGGGATAGCAAGCAAGTCTTAAAGTCAAGTAGACCTGAGTTAAACTCCTGGCTTTGACACATTTTGCGGGGAGGCAATTGGAAATTAAGTGACTTGTCCAGGTTCACACTTGAAATCAGAGCCTTCTGACTACAACACTGAGGCTCTATCTACTGTGTCACCTACCTGCCCTTCTGACCTGCCCTTTTTTGAGTAGCCCTGAGCAAGACATTTAACTTCTCAATGAATTATCAAACTCAAATAGAAACTAATCAAGTACATAAAGATTTTAGCTTTTTTATGTAAATTTTATTATATACATTTTATTTTATTTTATTTTTATTTTGCTAATTATTTCCCAATTATATTATAACTGCTTCAGGCACATACAGGAATGGTATAGGTCACATGTAGTCCCCTCTGCCTTAGATAAATCTCTAGGGTTCTAGGTTACAGAGAAGTTGCTGATCCGTATTCATGAAGAAGATTCCCTAACCCTAGTGAAATTATAGAATTAGAACAAAAAAGTTTTAATCAAAGTTCATGGTCAATAGACCAGTACTGTTTGGGCTTGTGTTTTGTTTTGTTTTTTGAAGGGAATAGAATCAAATATTCTTATAGTAAAATAAAGAATACTAAACTACATTTTACTGAAAAATGCCTTCATTTTCTTCATATTCAATCTGCAGCTATAATATTTTGTAATTGTCTACTTAAGTTGTTTCCAGGGCTGGGGTAATCCTCTACAACATGTTAAGGTAGCTTTACTAAAACTCCTTAGTTCTGATTATTTATAATTACATGGTGCTCTAATCAGATTGCCTAAAACACAGTCATTTACTATTGTTTTATATAACTTTACTTTGGAATACATGCAGTTGTTCAAAAAGTATTGAAGAAAGATTAAAATGTCTTTTATTTTTACCAGTTTTAGGGGAGAGTGGAGGCTTTTTGGTTAACCATGTTTATCAGAATGACCCATGTCCCTCTTCTTCTATTTACTATTCATAGTAAGTTGACTTTGCAGCCTGGGGACCTAGGTTTATATTCCATCCCCACTACTTTTCTGGGACTCAGTTTCTTCCTGTAAAATTGATGCCAAGGAAATTGGTGGTACCATCACAAAGATGAGGGTTTTTGAAAGTGAAAAACTCTGACTAGCTTTGAAGTTGGGAAAGTTCAGGATTTTAATTTTTTTTTTTCCCTTGGAGAGACAATAGGCTGTTTGAGGACAGGCTGAATGTCAAAGGTCTAGGTGAGAGTGCCTGAGGGAAAGAGAGAAAAGGAACTAGTCATAAGAGCTGGCTGGGCTTAGAGTCCAGTCACTCACTCCAGTGAGTGTCATAGGCCAGGAACACATTGTTCTAGTTTGGAGAGAGAAAGTGACCATCCTGCAAAGAGAAAGAAAGAAGAGTAGAGCTCCATTCCAGAAGACTTGCTTAAATGCATTCCCATAGTAAGTTGGACAAGTTGGCTCTTGGAGAATGGTTCAGCACCTAGCTCCAAATATTCACTAATAGGTATGCCAAGGAGTACTCATTGCCCATGGGTGACTTTCTATGTAATAGTCTTTTCTTTCCCAAAGGACATGACCTTCAAGTCTAACATGGCCATTTCCTCTTCCCAGCTTCAAAATGTTGGTGGCCGATATAAACCTTAAGTATCTTTCTATCTCCTATACTATGATCCAGGCATACTGGGCTGCTTCATGTTCCCAATAGATAATAGTCCATTTCTTGCCTATGTGCCTTTGCATAAAGTTAGTTCAACAAATCTGGATTCTCCTTCACAAGATATACTTAACTCCCTTGAAAGCAAGACTCTGGGATCACCTCCTTCTCCCTAAGGGCTTTCTTAATCTGTCCATTGTTCATTGTTAGTATTTTCTCTCTTGAACTCCTTTTGTTTTTACTCAATACCTTGTAGCTTTATGACAAAATATAAGTTTTTTGAAGAGAGACTGTTTTATTGTTGTTTGTGAATTGTCAGCAACTAGGGAAAGAACATTTTAGTACTGTTTCCTAAGTATTTCTTGTGTTGTGCTGTGTTGTTGTTAAGGTCCGAGAAAAGTCCCCAATTACAGAACAGAGGCACTTGACACGATGGAGATGCAATAGCAAGGGTTTATTAAACTAGCTTGAGCTAGGGCTCTTTCCTAGCACAGGGCTAGGATCCTGGAACCCTGAATAAAGTGAGGAGAGACCTCATATATGGTTCAGTAGGAAATTTCCAAGCATCTGCTGGTTGTCTTGAGATAGTGTGGTGTGTTATCATTGAATGCAGGTCCTCGGGGAGGTTCCCTCATTGCATGGTCCGATAGATGACCAGGCAGAAACTTAGGAGCAGAATTTAGGCAAAAGTTCATAGGTTTCAGGAACTCAGGGTCTTACATTGTATGATATGAAGTTGAATTGCAACTTAAGACAAACTAGATAATAGCAACAACTATTTATTATTATTAGTAGTAGTAGTAGTAGTAGTAATTAATGTGGTTTTAATAGTAACAATGATAAATTGGCATTAATAATTACTATCATAATAATAATAGTAACTCTAATATAATACTATATAGCATAAATTAATAGGATAATAGCTTTGAAGGAGAAATCTGTCTAGCTTTTTGAATATTAAGAAAATATTGTCTGTATCTGATATTTTCTTAATATTTCTCCTTCAACAATAGTAACAATTATTATTAACAAATGACCATTATTGTTGTTTTAATAATAACTATAATAATATTATTGTTACTTCTATTATTCTTATAATAATAGTTACATTATTGGTATTTATAATAACATTTACATAGTGTTATAAATATGATGAAGTTATAAATTTGATGGAATTTGATCAAGTAGATGAAGTATGAAGTTACTTTACACAGAATATCCTAGGAGGTCCCTGGGATATCTTTTGTCCCCTACAATCTACATGAAATGTTTCATCTACCAGATTGTATGTATGTCTGAGTATGTGTATGTGTGTCTGTGCAAAGGAGTCCTAGGTATCATAAATTTTAAAATATGTAAAAATATTCAATGGGCTATTTGTATAGGGTGGGGTTTCTTTTATTTATTGCTCAATCATGAATTCTCTTCCACTCTCTCCTTTGCCCTTCCTCTCCTGTCTTTCAGTGATGAGTTCTGCTTTGTGTAGTTATTTACTAAGGAAATTGGAAATGACTTGGAAAATGCAATAAATATGACTTGAGTTCCTTTAAAACACACACACACACACACACACACACACTGACTCACGCCTGACATCCCTACTCTCTAGGAATAGACTATTTGGGGGGAAAATTTTTAACTGCTGCTTTTTGTAGTTTGTCAACTAGATAGAAAATATTTTAACTGATTTCCATTCTTATTTCATATTACTTATTTGATGAAATTTTCCCCCATTTTATTTTTTTAGCTCAACAGAATTCACCAAAAATCCATGAAGGCTGGTGGGCATACAAGGAGGTGGTCCAGGGGAGTTTTGTTCCAGGTAAGCACATATGAACTATTTGTTTCTCTATATAGGCTGAGGAATGTTTTGGATAGAGGTTTTTACTCCCATAATTTCTGAAATGCTACAGATTTATCTAGTTTACACTGCAGCATAGTATCATGTGAGTCACTAAACATCCCCACAAAGAGAAAGTATACAAATGATAGGCAGTACAACCATACTATAGTTTTCAGCCTGGAACTTCATCTTGTCTTAACCAGAGTGTGACTTTAAATGCAAACCTGCAATTACAAGGTCATTACCACTACTAGGAAACAGTTTGAGGGAAGAAGTTTAGAAATCTTGTTGGTTGGCATTCCACTCAAGGATGTAGAATAATCTCTTAATGTTAATGAAACAAGAAATGTGTGAAGGCTGAATGTGGAGGAGAATCTTGCTGGGCTGTGTGCTGTCACGCATATCACTTCGATAGAAAGAAAGGTCTGGACATATAACAGAACTGGGGAACCCTGCCAAACATCTGATAAAAATAACAGGTGAGATAGAGGAAAGCAGCATGAGGAGAGAGAAAAAGAAAGTCATAGACTGACTAGATCTTGGCACTGCCAAAACACAATTTACCTTATATTTGAAAATAAGAAAGGAGAGGGACAAGCAAGCAGAATTTGACAAAAAGGTAAAATTGAAAACAATTTTTCCTCACTCCCATACCCCACTTTAATTGTTCCCAATTGCTCATCTTTTGATTCAAAGATTATTTTGTCTGGGGAAGAGAGAGGGAGGCCTAATGATCATGAGCAACATAGAGGAAGGAATAAAAGGAAAGCAAAGAAAAAGTATAAATAAAATGAAGTGCTATTTGTATCTTTTTGAAAGTGGGTGTTTGAGAGTCAATGTTGATAAAAGGAAAAGAAGGACACTGCTCAGAATGTCAAGGCCATGTGCTAGAGATCTAAATCAAGGTCTGGGAGACACCTCCTAAAGAGAAGACAAATACTAGTTCAATCTCAGCACATCCTTTCCTGTCTCCCTTTCCAAAGAACAAAGGAAGGAAAAATGGAAAGAAGGAAATAAGCATTTTATTAAGTGCTTACTATATACCAGATACTATGCTAAGATCTTTTTATAGTTATGTTCTTTGATTCTTACAGCAACCCTGGGTAGTAAATATTACTATACCTTCATTTATAGTTGATGAAACTGTTATCTTGTTGTTCATTTATTTCAATCATTTTTCAATTGCTTGTGAATTTGGGGGTTTTCTTGGCAAAAATATTGGAGTAGTTTGCATTTCCTTCTCCAAACTGAGGAAACTGAGGCAAATAGGATTAAATGACTTGACCAGGATCATACAACTAATATATATATCTGAATTTGAATTCAGATGTTCCCAACTCCAGGCCTACTGTTCTCTCTATTCCTTAAGCCACTTATTGCCTCATTAGTGCATTTTATAATGCAGGGAAGGAAATGGTAAGGAGGGAAACCAAATGATGCTGTGATGGTAGGAACATGGTAATTGAACAAACACTGGTTCCAGCAGTCCAATATAACCAAACATCTTGGTAAAGATAGCTGTGTGTCTGATACTGGCATCTTTGAGAAACTTTTAAAATAATTGGAAAGTCATTAGATTTAGAAAATGGAATAATTAACGAAGTCCAACATAAAGCTGTTGCAAGAACTCTAGGGTTGGGTTTTCTTCTAACAGCAGTACTAATGGTTTATATTAAATAATGCTTTTTTGTGAGAATTTTTTTACTTGTGAGAAGCTACAAATATCTTCAAAAACTTAACCCACTTTAGATTGCATATTTTTTTTAGGTTTTTGCAAGGCAAATGGGGTTAAGTGGCTTTCCCAAGGCCACACAACTAGGTAATTATTAAGTGTCTGAGACAGGATTTGAACCCAGGTACTCCTGACTTCAAGGCCGGTGCTTTATCCACTACGCCACCTAGCCGCCCCATAGATTGCATATTTTCAATGAAATCAAGATGACAAAGCATGTATGTCTTTCTAAAAGGAAGATACTTCATACTCTTGGGAATCAGTGAGATTCATTTAATTGTCCCAAGGTACCCTCCAACTCCCTTCTCCTGTTTCCCTAGATGTGTTGTTTTCCTTTTTGAGAATGTGAGCTCCTTGAGGGCAAAAACTATCTTGCTTGCCTTTGAATCCCTGGCACTTTTCACAGTACCTGATAAATAGCAAATGTTTATAATATTTGTCTATCTAACTGTCCTTTTATCTATCTCTCCATCTATCCATTCATCCATCCATCCATCCACCCATCCATCCATCCATCCAACTATCTATCCATCTATTCATCCATCCATCCAACAGTCCATCTGTCTATCACCTTGAACTAAAAAAGGTTATTTGTCATCTCTGAGGCATCACTTCTAAAGAAATCTTGTATTCTGGGAAGAGAAAGAGAACATGAGTTCTTTATTTGGGGGAGGGTGCAATCCAATATCCATACTATGACACAAGAAGATAGATTATTTACATTATAAATTTATTTGCCACTGGGTTCCTTTAATCGGACAACCTAAATAGATTTTGATTTTAGAAATTTATTTTATGTACAACTTAGGAGGACAACTATGTATAAGGTATCTTGTGCATTGCCTTCTAGTCTATAAACTCCCATATATGTAAAATGATTAGGAAATGGAATATTCTCATCAGGTATTCTGAGTGATTTATTGAGCCTCCATATATACAGTTAATAATTTTCAAATTAGCATAATATCCTGATATCTACTGATCAGAAGGTAATTTCACCTTGCTTTGATGACCTAAGCAGTCAATCAATAAGTACTTATTAAGCACCTGCTTTTGTACCAAACACTTTGCTAAGGATACAAAGACAAAAGTAAAACAGACCTTGCTCTTAAGTATCATAGGAGACAGCAGGTACCTATATAAATTTAGGAGTTGGTTAAGAGAAGGAAGGCCCTAGTACCTGGGGAGTCATAGCTTTAGAGGGAGAGGAAACTTAGAGGCCATCAAATCCAATCTTCTCATTGTATAGATGAGGAAACTAAGTGTCCAAGGTGAGATCTGAACCCAGATCTTCTTGACTCTAAGTTCAATATTGTTTTTCATTGTATTATGCTGCATCTCAATTAGTCAGGGATCTAAGTAGAATGTGGTCCTTGGTCAGCATCTAGAAGAAAGAGAGGTATTCTATGAGACTGAAATGAAGAGTGAATGCATTCTAATAATTGGGAATGGTCTGTGTCAAAAAACAGAGTATGTGTGAGGAACAGATAGAAGTCCAGTGTGTCTAGACTATAGAAGATAGGAAGGAGAACAATGTATGATGATGTTATTTTCCAGTCATTTTTCTGACTCTTTGTGGCCCCATTTGAAAATGTCTTGCAAAAGATATTGGAGAGGTTTGCCATTACCTTCTCCAGCTCATCTTACAGACGAGGAAACTGTCTGAGGTTAGATTTAAACTCATGAAAATGAGTCTTCCTAATCCATATCTTCTATCCACTGTACCCCTAACTGCTCCAATGTAGGACTAGGCTAGAAAAATAGATTGGGACAAAGCTATAAAGGACTTTAAAGTATTTGTATTTGCTTCCAGAATAATTAGGGATTCCCTCAAGTTGATTGAAGAGGAAAATGAAATGATGAGAGCTACTTAAGGAAGGTCATTTTGATAGCAAAATGGATAAATGACTGGGGTAGGAAAGAATTGAGGATCAATAAAATGGTTATTGCAATACTGTAAGCTAGAGGTAATGAGGGCCTGAACAAAGGGGGCAGTTGTGTGAAGAAGCCATGCAGAATGTTGAGTCATCAGTACCAGGTTTCTCAGGATTAGAGTTAGGGACTTTATAGTAGAATGTGGAAAAGAAGTTGGGAATGCATTTGGGAATTAGGATAAGGAAAGGGAGATATTCTTCATCACTCAATCTCAATTAATTGTCAGGAGAATTGTTTGCTTTATTTAAGAAAGACTCTCTTGAAACCTTGAAATAAGTTAAGAAGAATTGAAAATGGAAAGCAAGAAGGAGAACAAGGAACTAGAGTCTCCTTTCCCCCCATTAACATTCTGGTATAAAGAGTCTTGACAGGCAATTACTATGATGTGGAGCATTTCTCTCTAAGCTCTAGAGGTACCTGTCCAGTGTGTTTATGGAAATTGGGGATTGAGTTGTGCTAATGGAAAGCTGGGTCTCACTGAAAGCCTGTGGCCAGAGGATATACCTCCACTTTGCACTTCTATGAGAGAGGGAGGGAATGAATCTGTTGACCCTTTTTCACAGATGTTAAATTACAAGGTCTCTTCTCTAAAATGCCCATCTCCTTGGAGTAAGACAGAAGCAAGAAGTCATTTGAACGGATGTTCTGACTTTGTTGCTGTGTGGTCAGCTACTCTAGTCACTGAACCAACTTTACTATTTTAGACTCTTGGGAGTATGGAAATCACATCAATGATCTATCCTCTTGTGTCAAGACAGAGATCTCAAAAATGAGAAACTACCTTGCAGAAGGAAGTTGTACAATCTTCTCTCAGTCCCCCTCCAACTTCCAGGGTTTTCCCAATCTTACAACAATCTTTTATTAAGGACTTACATATTAAAGATTATAAAGATGAAATAAAATTAGTTCCTGTCTTCATGGAGCTTGTATCCCATCAGACAAGATCACATGTACATATATTTATAAACAAATTATAAAAATGAATACATTAATGTAAAGATAGTTAACTACTTTGAGAACTGGGCTTGGTCTTTGTGCTAGAAGGTGGTATTTGATCAGGGTTTTGAAGGAGAGTAAGTATTCTAAGAAGCAGAACATGTTGAATATGAACTATTTCTCTGACATCCATTTGAAATGATCAATAGGTCCTGATGAAGGCCAGGGGAGGGACTGGGAATGGATGTATAAATATAAGAGTTATCTGAATCCAGATTGTAATTAAACCTGTTATCAATGGAAAGATGTTAAGTCACTAACAATATGCTTGTCATCTGAAACCCAGCCTAATTTTGAAGGATTTTATCTCCAAGTTGACTCAGAGTGATAACACTTTTTAACCTTTGAAACCTTCAAGCATAATCTACTAAGGCAAGGGACTGGGGGTGGAGGGGGGGTGGAAAGGGAATCATGATGTATCATTGGAAAGGGTGGTGCAACTCATGAAATTTGAAAAAGGATTGCAGGGAAAACCCATCATGAGCCTTGTAAGATTCCTGAGATATAGCTAAGGTGAAGATTGTATAATTCCCATATTATGAATGAGATAATGGAGATTCATTGTCATTAAGTGACTTATTAAGAATCCCAAAGCTTTTAAAATGGATGAGCCAAAAATAAAATCCATGATTCCAAATCCCTGCTACTTCTGCTATACCACATTGCTTCTTATTATATCTAACTACTTTCTTATATGATAAAAGATTAAAATCTCAATGTTTATAAAGAGAAAATGTTTTTCTGAATTTAACCAAAGTGAATGATAATTCATTTTTCTCCTTAAATTTACCTTATTGAAGAGAGATATTTGGATAAAATAAGTTTTGATATTTCATTAAATAAATACATTCTTTACAAAAGGACAGATCATGGTAGAATTATTCTAATTAGTTAAATAAACTTTGGTTTTGAATAATCAGAATGAATGATTCATCAAGAAAGTCTTAAATTATACTTCAGATCTGAAGGAAAATAAATGACAAGACTGACCATAGACCAATGGCTATGAACAGTTCCTGGAAATTAAATAGAAGTTATTCTTGGAGTGAGTTTTTTTTAATACCATGTGCCATTTCCAAAACTGAATCCAAAAAGTATCATCTCTTTAATACATTGGTCACCATAGCTGAGAAGAACAAGGGAGCAACGTCTCCTTTAAAACTAAAGGACTTGAGGTGGCTAGGTGGCGCAGTGAATAGAGCACTGGCCCTGGAGTCAGGAGTACCTGAGTTCAAATTCAGGCTCAGAAACTTAATAATTACCTAGCCATGTGGCCTTGGACAAGTCACTTAACCCCATTTGCCTTGCAAAAATCCTAAAATATATAATAATAATAATAATAATAATAATAATAATAATAACAACAACAACCTAGTTGTGTGGCCTTGGGCAGGCCACCTAACCCCATTGCCTTGTTAAAAAAAAACTAATAAAAAATTAAGGGAAAAAAACAAAACTAAAGGACTTGCTCCAATATTTTGATTATCATGCTTGATGGGTCAAAAGAATTTGTTTCAAATCCTTCCTCCAACACCAACTCCATGTGTGATTTGAGCCAGATGATTTAACCTCCTTGTGGTTCAGTTATTATATCATCTGTAAAATGATTTGTTGGATTAAATGGTCTCTGACATCACTTCCTGTTCTTGAGCTATAATCCTATGAATGTCCTTCATCCTTGAATCCCAGTGAACTGTGTCATATTTAGTGACTATATTTATAAATAAATGATCTCCAATATGGAAATAAAAGACTCAATAAACACTGTTTGAAATATTTTCCTACATGATTCCCACTTCCATTACAACATACAAACTATACTAAAATTATTTTTTCCTAAGATGCAAAGTTATTATATCATATTTAGACAATTCCTTATTTTGTATATATGCATATGTGCATGTGTGTATGAATATTGCTAAATCTCTTCTCCTAAGTCTTTCTTATTTTATAGATCATTAAAGATATTTAGAAACTTGAGACCTCCTTAGGCATTTCAGTCAATATAATTAGCTGCCAAAAATTGCCATCAAGGTAATATCTTGTATATTCTTCTATTGTTGAACAGCATCCCTTATTATTTCATATTGAAGAATCCCATAAATAGATCAGTCTGATGAAGTATGCATAATATCAAGTATATGCTGATCAAAGGGATAGAGTTTAAAGGTGAACCTGATGATAACTCTAGGTAAAACTGCATTATATTCCATATATTCCTAATTGTGCTCTAGTGAATCATCGAGCCACAGGTAAGGACCTCTCTCAATATTCAATTTCTGATTTAAATGATTTCTTTAATCTAGGTAGGTTATATTTTTGGTGTTTTGACAAAAACTCCTTTCTTTAAAGTCAAGCCTTACGTCCCAGGATTTTTTAAGACATTATTTAAATGTATTGGCTCATAGCAGATAAAAGATACATTGGATTTGGAGTGAAGAAGACCTGAATTCAAATCAGTTTCAGATTCTTACTAGCTGTGTGACCCTGGGCAAGTCACTTAACCAAGTTTGCCTTAGTTTTTTTTTTTAGGTTTTTGCAAGGCAAGGGGTTAAGTGGCTTGCCCAAGGCCACACGGCTAGATAATTATTAAGTGTCTGAGACCAGGTTTGAACCCAGGTACTCCTGACTCCAGGGCTGGTGCTTTATCTACTATGCCACCTAGCCACCCCTTGCCTTAGTTTTTTCATCTGTAAAATTAGCTGGAAAAGGACATGGCATACCTCACCAGTATCTTTGCCAAGAATACCCTGAAAGGGTCAGAAATGACTGAAAATGACAATATTGTTTAGACATCAGACACTAAATAACAACACCATTAGAGTAAGGAGATACTTTAGAAATCATCTAATTCCATTTCTTTCATTTTATAGAAGAAGAAAGGGCATGGTCGTATAGTAAATTAGTATCCCAAAAATCAAGATTCAAATCCAGGTCTTCTGACTCTAAACCTAATAGTCTTCCTAGCATAGCACAAGTCTTTTCTTTAATTAGAAAGTAACTAAAGACTATCAGGTTCCAAAAGACAAAATGAGTTGTTCATATCAAAACACTAAGGAAAATTGAAAATTACTGTCCAGAATGCAGATGAAAGGAAATTGAGCTGCCTGATCTGTGAAGACCAACCTAGATAGTTTAGGTAAACTTCATCACCAAGTTGGTCACAGGTAAGGAAATTTTTTTTAAACTACAGCAGTTCTGAAATGCATTTTACTAAGTTCCTGAAGAACTGTGATCTTGCTGGTGGAAGGAATTCCCATGATATTATTAGACATACTTAAAAGATTGAAAAGGTGTATTTTTATACATATATATTTATATGTATATATATATATATATATATATATATACATATATATGTATGTATACATATATATATATAAAACAGGTTGGGTTTTTTTAAAATGCTTTTCCAAAGATTATCTCATCTTCAGAGCATTCCTTTAAATGGATTTTACCTATGAAGAATTTATGTTCAGGGAAGTCAAATGATTTCCTAAAGATGAATAGTGTATTGTTGCCAGAACTAAAACCTATGACTAAATCTGTATCAAAGACACACCCAAGTTGTTCAGAAATAGAACAATGGACCTAGAGTTATCAAGACTGAAGTTCAAATCCTTCCTCATACAATTATTAGCTTTGTGATTTAACCTCTGCCTGCCTCACTTTCCTTATCTATAAAATGGAAGTAATAATAAGAATTCCTTGGGTAGTTGTGAAGATAAAAATGAAATGGTAATTATAACACACTTTGCAAATCTTAAAGTGATATACATGGTAGCTAATATTATTATTGTGATGATGATAATGATGATGATGATGATGATGATGATGATATCTTGGCCAAGAAGTTCAAATATTCTTGCTCACTGGATTATATTACCTCTTTTGAAACTTCACTTTATACTATAAAGTTAAAACTAATATGTAAATAATAATTTAATGCAGTGAGATCATAGTATATTATGGAGAATCTGTCTAAATCTTATAAAGTTAAAACATCCTTTTGTACTGCATCTTCTTTGTTGTTGTTTTTGCATGCTTATACTCCTTCACAGTAATTCTACCACTTGTTATTCATAATCAGTCATTCAAGAAATATATAATGAACTACTGAATGAACCATGTACTTTACAATTCCATTGTAGAAACAAAGATAATTATGACATAGACCTTGTCCTCTTAATCTTGCTTGGATCATTAAAAATCAGCTCATTTGATTTATAAAAGTTATCTGGAATACTTTCAATAGCCCAAATATTTTTTTAAAAAATTTCTCCCCTAGTATATAATAGAAATGTATTCATATGTATTCATATATATGTATATATGTATATATACATATATAGTATATGTGTATTTCTATGTGTGTAAATATATATATATGTGATATGAGCTATAGGATATGTCTATATTTACATGTGTAATATGCCTATATTTACATATATATATATAATTTCATTATACTATCAATCAGAAGATAAGAACAAGATTGCATCTAAATACAAGGACAATTCATAGGTAATCCTTAGAGAGTCAAAGAAAGGAGTGGGTTTTACTATATGTATAGAGATAATGAGATATATTTTCATGGTATATTTTATCATCATATATTATAGTACTAATAAATACTTGCAAAAAGACTACTAAGAAAATGGTTATACCTTATATGCAAATATTAGTTTGATGAGGAAAAAGTAGCGAAATTCCTTGAAGAAATTAATGAAACCTTTCAAATCAAATAACTGTAGATTTTGATACTTGGTGATCAATACAAAGATGGAAAAAAATGAAAATGTTGAAAAATACATGGGAAAGCATAGTTCAGGAATTGTTGATGATACAGAAGCTCTGCCTTTATTCTTAAATATATTTTAAAAATATCTATTTTATTTTGTACCATCAGTATCTTTCATTTTATCTCTCCCTCTAACCCAGCACAGAGAATCATTTATTATAATAAAGAATGAAAAAAGGAAAGAAAAAAAAGTATAGCTACACTATTTACTTAGTGAGCTCCCTTTCAGATCCACCACCATGAATCTCTGAAGAAGATTGGTCTACAACCCTTTACTTCTTATTTAGTTCTTAAATTCACTGGGACACTTCCATCCCACTTCCTGAAATTCTAGCCCAATCTATGAATCTGTCTATATATAATATAATTGGCTATAGATTCAAGGTTCTTGACAGACCATCATAACTGGTCTGGAGTGGTCTCAAAACACACAGAGTCCTCATTGTGCCTCACTTTGATTGGCATTCCCTTTGCTCCCCACCAATAAGCACACACAGAATAGGTCAGGCTTTAAAGGGGCTATTTTCATTACATCACAGTCATCATCATCTTCATCATTATCATCATTAGTGATAAAAGTAGTTGCAGTCAAAGTCATTGTCACTGTAATATTATTTTTAAAAAAATTCTTATCTTGCAGTTCAGTATTACTAATCCTGAAGTCTCTTTTTGCTTTCATTTTCTAAAATTTCATGTTTTGTGTATTGGTGCATAGGTTGATAAAATAACTACTTTTTTATAGTGAATAAAGGTGTTAGAATGTAAATTTATCTTCCATAACCTAATTAAAAGTATCTTCAGTGAAACTCCAATAGCAGTTTTACCTCATTGTATTTCCACATGATTTTGAATTTTTTCCTCCATAGTTTGAAAGCTTTTCATTTCATGTAACTTGTGGAGATTATAGCATCTTTTAGAAACATTGTTTTTAGACTTACATTTTTTTTTATAGATAAATGCTTCATCTGGTGATCATATTCCACTAAAAAATACAGTTGAGTTGTCCAGGGTACTTTGAGGTCTTTTATGTTAGAGAATGGAGATACAATAACATTTGTTTAGGACTAACTGTGTGGAGTCTACCAAGTGCTCCTTAGTTTTCTTGAATAATTTTCATCAAATACTGAGTCCAGGCACCTTAAAGATTATATTTTCATTATTTCTTATAGTAATGTCTTGTTGCTATCATAAGTTCCTCTATTTCCATGAACAAATTTGCCTGATTCAGCCAACTGCTTAATGCTTTTTTGTCAACATGCTGTTGGCTACATTTATTTTTCTTTATTTCATTATTATTTCCTTTGGGTCCATCTGTAAGTTAAACACTGTCTATTCAGCAAAATCAGAAGTGTGTACTTGTCATTAGCCTTTACTATTGCTTATAATGGTCCTAAATTACTCTACTTACTTAATCTAGAATTTTTATCTTATTCTTATCACTCTTTGCCTCCAACTTCCTCTAATATCTTCATCCTATTGACAAATCTTGTTACATTCCCAAAGTACATCCACTGCTGCCACCTTAGTTCAAATTCTTATTGCTTCCTCCCTAAAATATTGTTATAGCCCCTTTCCTGGCCTCTTTTCCCTTTCTCTTTAATTTTCCAATCCATTTTATAAATTGCTTTCAAATTAATATTAAGTACATTTTGATTGTATTAATTCTACTACTCAGAAACTTTCAGTGGTTCTCTATTGTCTATGAAGTCATCACCAAACTGTTCAACCTTTTAATCCAAACCTCTCATAATATGACAACTTACTCAATTATATGGTATTTCCTATTTTTTGCATATATATGCATATTTATAGATATAAATATGTAGATATAGATATTGATATCATATCCATTACCCTATGGTCTCGACACAAGTTATTTATTCAGTTTCCTAAATGAACCCTACATTTTCCTGGAATCATTCTTTTTATCATACTATTCCTTTAACTTGCTATCTCCTTCCCCCATCTCTATCTAGTAAAAGTCTACTTTCATGACCTAGCTGTAGTGCTACTGCTTTAATAAAACCTTAACTGCCTTAGGCAGAAATGATGTCTTTCTCATTTTAACCCTCTTTTTGCTTTTATCCTGTGAATTGTAGCTATTCATGTGAATGTTTTTACTTCCCTTACCAGACTACATCAGAACCTTGAGAATAGAAACTGTGTCTTATTCTTTTTATCCCCCCACAGAGCTTGATGCATGATAGGATCCTGGACTGTATGTTTGATTGAATGAATGGATGGTCTTCCTTCTCAAGTGGTTTCCTTGTGGTCTGAATAATCATCACTACCTGAAGTATCCCCTCCTTGTTATTTTCTAGCATCTAATATCTGCTCCCTAAGCCTACTTACATCCTGTTGCTATTTTACTAATTGTTCTAAAAACACACACTAAGAATATGGTGAGTTCTGTAGATTGAATCTCCCATTGAACGTTTTCAGTAATTGGGATGGATTGTGGGTGTGTGGGCTTTGTTTTTTGTTTCTTTTTGTTATTATTTCCCTGAGTTTAAGTCTTGGCAAACTGCCTTCTGGATATGTCACAAAGTGGGGTGGGGTGGGGAAAGCTGAGAATATTTTATCCAAATAGAAGTTCATAGAGTGAAGGAGAGTTACACAGATTCCATGTAACTAAGGCAAAAATAAGGGGTTTTTTTTGCCCCTTTCTGATGTTTCTTTTAGCTGATATATATTTATTTTATTTCAAACTGTGTCAGGTTTGGGATATTTTCTCTCTCAGAAAAAGAATCAATATCTTACAGCTATGAGATAATACCTATTTTTTAAATCTGGAAAATTATTCTAAAAATTAAATTCTAATTGCTAGTAAGTAACAAGTATATATTAAGTGACATGAACATGGAAAAATCACTGACAAGACATGAACAAGATATCCCATATCATAGATTTGAACAATTTTTCTGGTTGTCTCCCATTTGTTAGACTACTTTCCATTTTCTACTCTAATTTACATCTCAAATAAAATCTGATTTTCTAGAGGAAGCCTTCCCTAAGCCTTCCTAATTCCAGAACTTTCCTTCTTTAATTATTTTCTATTTATCCCATATCTAATTCTCTTGAATTTATTTGTTTGTTATCTCCCCTATTGGATTGCAAGCTCCTTGAGGGCAGCAGCTGATTTTTGTCTCTGAATCCATAGCTCCTAGCATTGTGCCTGCACAAGGTATATGCTTAATAAATGTTTATTGAATTGAATACTATGTGACAGACACTATGCTAAGCACTGGGAAAACAAAATAGTGAAAAAAGATAGCCTCTCCCTCTAGAAGCTTACATTCTAATGGGAAAAAATAACTCACAAAAAAATGAAAAGTATGTGAATTGGAGATGAAAATCAGGAGCACAGCTGGTAAGGGAATACATTTGGGATGGTCTGGGCACCTCACCAAAATGGAGCCTCTTCACATAAGGAAGAACTCATCATTTGGGAGGGAAAGGAGTGCCTTATTTATTAACACACAATGGATTTTCAGTGTATCCCTTATTGAGTAATATTAAGAATAAGTTATTCTATAATAAAAAGAATAAATTTGATTTCAAATTCTGTCACTACATGACTTCAAATACTGATTCTTTGTATAGTCTTTCTCCAATCATGTCTGACTTTTCATAATCCTATTTGGAATTTTCTTGGCAAAGATAATGGAGTCATTTTCCATTTCCTTCTCCAGTACATTTTTCAGAAGAGGAAACTGAAGCAAACACAGTTAAGTGACTTACCCAGGATCACACAACTAGTAAGGGTCTGAGGCCAGATTAAAACTCAGAAAACCTGGTGCTATGTTCAGTGAGACACCAACTGTCCTAATAATAATAGTACCCCAATTCATTATTTCTTTTGTATTCTGGCAGAAGGAGATGCTAGTAGCTGATATTACAACTAGCATGGAGATGAGGAATCAGAGATGTTTATGGGCTCTACTTCCATTTTTTGCTACTAATTGATTATGTAACTTTGAACAACTTCCCTCTAATGCTCCTAATAATGAAACTTGAGTCCTTGAGTGATTAAAGAGTTTAACATTCCTATAGGAATAGGTACCCCCGCCTTGTAGGGAGCAAGCACCCTGAATTTTGACAATGTTCAACCTTATGACAGGCTTTGTCCTCCCTTCTGAGTCCTGATAGGTACTCATCATTAATGGTATAGGTACTCATCATTAACACCCACCTCATGACACCTTTTAAGATGTTTCCCCCTCCCTGGTTATATGATGCATGTTAATTTGATAAGCCTCAATCATCACAGGGGAGTTTACATTAATACACATGAAACTTATTAAGCAAGAATACTTGTGAAAGGTCAGAGGCCTTAGGTCAACTCCTGACTAGATTGAGTTGGTTTTTGACCTACCCCTGGCCAAGGCAACTTCATGTCCAGTTAGGGGACCTTTTCCAGTTCAGTGATTGGTTGGGGTCATTTCTTTTGTCACATTTCCCTTTGTTTCACTTCCACATTCCTGCACTTAGCTTTTGTCCTTTTAGCCTAATCAATAACTAGAGACTCCTGTCTTTGTAATGAATTATTCTTACAGATACTTGTGACATCTTTAACTAACATCCTCCTCTTATATCCAGTGGAAACCAAACACTCAGTAATTTCTCACACCCCCTACTCTTGGTCTCTGTTTCCTCTGCATAAAGATGATTGTGTTGGAATACAATGTTTCTTTCCAGTTTTGAGATTCTATGTGACCTGGACTCAGTCAAGTTCACTATCTAATGCTTTGGATCTGGAGTTCATTTGTCACTATTTGGGAACTCCTTTTTTTCCCTGTCAAAAAACTATTCAGAACTCAGAACTATCTCACATAAGCAAGGGGTTCTCATCACTGCCCCAGAAGCTAGAAACATTTATCTGAAAATGACTATAAGCAATATAACTAGTTTTCCTATGATCAAGAATGAAATTCCTAGAAAGACACCTCATTCTGTTACAAACATAGACTGAGTCGGGTAACACCAAAGTCCTACTGTGATCTCTGTGTGGCATGAAGGTGACTGGTCAGGTGGTTCAGTGGATGAAGCAATGGACTTGAAGACAGGAAGAAGAGTTTAAAACTCCATGAGAGGTTACATGGTACAGTGGGTATGGTGTTGAATTGAGAGTCATAATGACATGAGTTTAAATTTCATTTACAAGCTGTAACCCTGGTCATTTACCCCTTTCTAAAATGGGAGGATTGGGTAGTAATGATATTTTTTAAGATATCTTCCAGATCTAATATATCATCTTATCATGATTGATACTAAGTCCCATTATGCACTCAATCTCACTAGTGGCATTCAAAGGTTAGGTTTCTGCAGTTTATAAGTATTGATTTATTTCTTAATCTCTACATACATCATGCATTCAGAAAACTTCACAAAAACCCAGGCATCTTCACCCAAAGTAGTATCCCCAGTTGCCCAGGGATTTATATGGGAACATTCTTTATATACATACATTGATTCATGAGCTTTCAGATTCCCCACAGCAGTAACACTAGCTAATTATTTTCTTATTCACAACACTACTCAGTGCAAGAAGAATTTAATCCATAATTAATTCTCTTTCCTCTGCCATTTCCAACCCATTTTCCCAGGTTCATCTAACCATACCTAATACCAGTATCAGAAAATCATTTGAACTACTATTTCATAACCTTGCGAGAGTAATTAAGAATTAAAAATTATAAACACCTGTGGGTGAACTGGGAGCATATAGCTACTTCCTCAATGACTAATACTGGGATTCTAATCTGACGTTTTTACAATTTTATGTCAATATTCCTTGAAGTTAGAGCTCTTCTTGACCTTTAAAAAGTCACTACTGCTTTACAGAAGTCCTGTTGAGTCAGGATCCCAAATTGTTCAGATTGACAGGGACAGTAAGAATTTATGATGAGAAATAATTCAGGGCTCTTGAAATACAAAGGAATTATCTAGTGGGGAGAAATTGAACAAGTAGAAATGAGTCTCTGACTATGTAGTATGAAAGAAGTTAAATCAGGGAGGGAGATGAAAGGATGAATAAGATATGGTCCTTCTTAGCATAAAAAGGAGCAGAAATTCTTCATTATCAAGGCATACTCTATGAAAGATCTTTTGACTCTTTATTGCAGGTCTTTGTTTGAAGCAGTTAGCTAGTTGAAGCAATAAAAAAAGAGATGGGCTTGGAGTCAGTAAACATTTATTAGACACCCACTAATTTCCAGGCTAAGGTCTGTGCTAAAGTCTGGGGATAAAACTATTGGGAAAAAAACATGATAGTCCCTGCTTTTATAATATAGTGGGGGGGAGGGAACAGGGAAACAACACACAAAAGGAGGTAGGATATTGAGGAGGGGAATATATGAGGTATGCAGTAAGAGCAGCACATACAAAGTAGAATTAGCTGAAAAGTCCAGTTTCTATCCTCTATTAAGGAAAGCATTGGGAGGACTTTGGTACTCCGTCCTTCAATCAGAGAAGAAAAAAATTTGAGGGAGGTGGTGCCAATCAAGGCTTGAGTTAGCAGTATGGTGGCCATTAGAAATGATGATCTTATCCTGGTGGGGTGGGGTGGGATGCAGTGAGTTAGTTGCTGTAGGATGTGGGAACCAGGCATCTTGTTCTCTGGAGTTGAGACTAGATAGAGCAATAAAAGCAATGTAGAGATATGAGTTCAAATCTTGTCTCTGATTCGTATTAACTATAACCCCTAGGTGACTCACTTTAACCTTTCTCAGCCTCAATTTCCTCATCTGAAAAATGAGAGGATTGAAAATAGTGATCTTTTAATTCCCTTTTAACTATAAATGAATATTTTTAATATCCTTCTACTCTAATTTTTGTAATCATTCTATCCTGTGGTTTCCCTATTCCCTAACCTAGGGCCACCCAGAATACAGCTCTCACCATCATTGACCTATTCTGTTCCTTGATTTTGCTATGATTCTAAATGACCCAGATCACTTCACCTTTTGATTTTCTACAATTCCTTTTGAAGTCCTCCTCAGACTCTTGTCCCACCTAGCTACACTCATTTGATACTTCTTTGGGTACTCTGCCACATATCTATGCTAGGTCCATTCCCATCCTTCAACTTCCACTTTTCAACTTTCTTTTGTATATTATCTTCCCCTTCTTCACCATTCAATTGTAAGTTTTTTTGAGGGTAAAGACTATGTTTCTTTCCATATTTGTGTTTGTATCCCCAGTATTTAGCACAGTACTTGCAGCATAGGAAAGTGCTTAATAAATGCTTATTATCTATTGACTATTGATTATTGATTTTCCTTTGGTAATCCAGATGAATGGTCCTGAAATTGCCTGATATTTAACCTGAACTGCCAGCTAATTGGTCTAGTATCAGTCCTAACACAACTATCTCCTATTTAGCAAAATGAACAACTGAATTGGCTCTTCCTTTAATGGCAGTTGGTGCCTCAGAGGATAAATCACTGGACCTGGAATCAGGAAGATGACACATTAACTGTGTGATGCTGGACAAGTCATTTAAGCTCTGTTTGCTTCAATTTCCTCAGCTGTAAAAGGGGAATAATCATTTTGCACAGTTTCTAGCTAGAAACCATATATATATATGTGTGTGTGTGTGTGTGTGTGTGTGTGTGTGTTTCCATCTCTTCATATATATAAAAGAAATGGGATTAACTCTCTATACACTGGCTTAAAAACCTGCAGGTGTTCCCAGATAACTGAGGGCAACAATTTGGTGACTTCCACTGTTCTGGCTCTCTCCACCCTCTTTGATTTTCCTGGTTTCTGGATTTGCAGATATTGCTCAGGAAATGGGCATATGTTCCTGATTTTCACTCCACCTTTGTCATCCAGGAGCACTGTGAAAAAGTAAACATAACCCTTGATCAAATATAAGATGACCTAGGTTCAAATCTCACTTCTCTTCTTCATCATCCACAATTATTTTAGGCAAATTATTTCCTATTTTTAGTCATCAATTCTCTCATCTGGGAAAAAGAGATTGTATTAGATAACATATATATATATGACCTTTTAGCTCTAAATCTTATACTTGCTGTTTTGTCAATAAAACATTTCAAAAACCTGTCCCCCTCTCCATTTTTTTGCATCTGCTCTGTTATCCCTGAGTTGGGGTTCATATGGACCTGTCTTTTAATGTATGGCCCTTTCATACTTTATTTTGATCTATCAATTATTGACATCTTTGCTAGATAATCCACAATTCTTTCTCCTCACCTTGGTTTCTTCTTTTTTTTTTAGGATTTTTATTTTTGCAAGGCAAATGGGGTTAAGTGGCTTGCCCAAGGCCACACAGCTAGGTAATTATTAAGTGTCTGAGGCTGGATTTGAACTCAGGTACTCCTGACTTCAGGGCCAGTGCTCTATCCACTGCACCACCTAGCTGCTCCTTCTCACCTTGGTTTCTTATTGACATACTTGGTCCTTACCCTGAGATGCCTCAAAGGTCACCCTGAAGGACATATGGTCACTCAACACAATGATTCTTGTTCATCATCCCACTGCTATGAGGGATCCAAAGTAGAGGGCACGGCTAGCCTAGAATTAACATATATTGATCTCTACTGCATAGTGTTGATTGGCTTACATAATAGAAGGTTGAGAACTGCCTAACATCATGAAGTTTGCAGATCAAAGGAACAACCCTTGACTTGAGACTCTCATAGTCTTTGAGTAAGGAACATGAAATTGTCATGCCCTGGATGTCTTAAAGATACACATCTATTCTGTCTTTAGAGACAGAGAAGAAGTAGAACATCAATAACTGAGGATCAATCTTAATAACCTTGTCCAGGATGAAACAACCTAAGCCGTAAAGAATCAATGGCATAGGGGTGCTAGGCAAAAAGAGAAAGAAAAATAGGGCTAAGCTATATCAAAGATGACAGCAATCAAATTGGCCATTATAGGGATCTTGGAGAAGGAGATTCAAATTGAAGCTACTACTTGTGGTTTCCCTTTCCCTTCATTCTTGAAGAGGATCAAAATGACATTACTATGTTGGGGTGAAGGTACATGAGACTGACTGATCAGATTAATATGAGTTTGGAAAACTCAATTACAATTGTGGCACAAATAGTCCGTGTGAACATTTGGAGTGAAGAGTTCTCCAAATTTGTGCATCTCATGTTTCTTTTGAGCTACTGCAATTCTACTTTGCTCCTGGAGTACAGTGCCTCCTTTGATGTGTGATGTCTCCCAATTGATTCCAAAGTTTTTCAGAGAGACCTCAAAGAATGTGCTTATATTGCTTCTTCTGACACTATTTTTTTTTACCCTGGGCAAAAACCTGGCTGCATCAGGTTCTTCAATTGAAAATAATCATAATACAAGCACCTACCTCCCAGTGATATTGAGACAATCTTTGTAAATAATAAGCAAACACATAAATGAATGAATGATTATTTCCTCCCCCAACTTCCATCTCCTCAAAGCCTTAGGAATTTCCAAGAAAGAAGCCCGCTCTTTCTCCTTCTGGAACCTGTTCATTAGCAGGACATAGTGTGTTTATTTTAAACAAATATTTCTAGTTACTTGAATTTTGCCTCAACCATAGTGTTCAGGTGTAAGAAATAAATAGAAATTAAAGGAGAGAAACAAATTTCTGCCTAAATATTAGGAACTTTTCTCTTTCCTAACTGGTAGCTCTGAGTTATAAAGGTTTTGTTTAATAACCTCCAAAAGATACAGAGAAGGGGACTACTCAATCTTGCAAGGTCATGAAGGTGATTGTTATAATAAAGTATGACTGATAACAGAAACAAACAGAAAGGGAAAAGAGGTCAATGATTCTGTGGCAACATTTGTGACTTGCTTGCAATTGAAATTATGGGTGATTCAGAGCTTGTTCTCATGTGATTATCATTTGAGATTCTTTTGAAAACTATCTATATCCTTTGGCCACTTGTCAGTTGGGGAATGGCTCTTTTTACATATTGGTGTCATTCCTTTATATACTTTTGATATTGATTTTTATAGGTGATATTTTATGGAAATGTTCTACATAACTCTTTTCTATATTTTGTCATTTTTATCCCTTGTTTCATTAAAACATTTTCCCTAGTTGTGAAAAACCTCTGATATCATTCTCTTCTATTTTTTGTGCTGACTTATTATATTCAAGTTGTGTTTAGACTGGAATTAGGAAAACTCATCTTCATGAATTAAAATCTGACCTCAGATACTTTCTAGTTTTGTGACTATAAACAACACACTTAAACTGTTTCAATTTTTGTCATCTATAAAATGAACTAGAGAAGGAATTGGAAAATCCTTCCAGTAACTCTACCAAGAAAACTGCAAAAATCACCTTGAAGAGATCATGGCAAAAGAACAATCCCATTGGCCTTGGACTATGGAATAGTTTATTTATCATGATGGGTCTGCTTCAGATTGACATCACTGCTACCTTCCTCTTCTCTTCTTCAACTTCCTAGCTGTTAAGTATCAGCCACTTTGCTGTATAACTTCTATTCTTTTTGACATCATAATAGTCCTGGGTCCTTCTTTAATAAATTGGAAAAATAATTGAAAAGATGCATATTGAGATTATTGTGGTAAAGGGTCTAAGATGCTAGTCTAAATCTAATTTCTGCTAAACCATATTCTTTTTTTAAAAAGTCCTTCAATTAATCATTAATTTGGGCATCAATCAACAAACATTTATTAAGTTCCTAATGCCCAAGAATTATGCTTTCCTTAATGAAAATTATCATGCCATCAGCCTAAGGTATTTTCCTTCTTTCCCATCCTCCAACCCAGATCATTCATTCCAAGATTATGCCTTTGAAATTATTTCATAATTCTATCATATGGTTAAACTTCTGCTGGCTATACCCAACTTCCATTGCTTCCTGTATGTACTGCCTCCCAGTGTTTTTTACTAACGTCCCAAAAGCAGGAAGAGATCCTCAAAATTTCTCATCTGCTTCTCCTCTCAAACCCTGGTCATTAATTGTCTGAGCCTTTTTCTCCCCTCAACTAAGACTGAAATACGCTCTTCTTAGATTATTTTTCCAAGGAAATTTGGCAAGTACACTTTACTAAAAGTGCTGCACCCAAAGAGAGAGACAGTTTGATAAGTTTGGAGATCTTTATTTCCAGGGGACTGCCTGGAGATGAAGAGTACCCAAATCAGACAGTACCTGAGTGTTCAACAGTTAGGATTTTTATAGTGTTTGAGGGCAGGGGGGGAGCGCTACTGAGAGCAAGCAGGATACAGAAGAAAAGACAGCAGTTAGATATATTGTCTTGTCATAAACATATGTAAACATATCCATATAGATAGGGGTGGGAAAAGGGTCAGGGTCTTTGTGTGATGTTTGAACATATTTTCTGAGATTGAGGGAGTCAGGAATTCACAGGCTTCCCACAGGTTTGAGGGAGTGGAATTTACTATCTTATGGTTCCAGCTGCCTCTGGAGAAGGGGGGGGAAGTCCTGGAATTTAACAGATACAGTAAGATAATTAGGCTAACAAGCGTGCTTTGTAAATCTTTAGACAATTTTATGGTATATCCGTGACCCCTTGGGTCCTATCAGACAATTTTCAGACCCAAAGGTGCCTAGCCAAAGTTATATTTCTAAGGAATTTCTAAGGGCCCAGAAGGATGTCAAAGACCCTTTCCATACAGGAATTTCACAAACATTGATATTGTACTTCAAAAGTAGTAAAATTAAGAAAAGTCAAAATTAACTTTAGAGCACTCATCACTGCCAAATTTGTATTGCAGGATGAGGGGACAGAGAGATTAGGACAAACACAATCTCTGGTTTTCAAAGACTGATTAATCAAAACACTTCAGGAGTTCTGACTCAGAAAAACATAGACAGTTCTAATTACTAAGCAATGGGGGTGGCCAGTCCCTAATGAAGCAGTGGTGGTCAGCCACAGTACCTGTGGCTTCTGTCGTGTGATGCACTAACCCAGAAATCCCCCCTAAACAAAGTCTTTGCATGTATGACTGATGCAAATGACCACCTGGGGTAGCTGAAGAAAATCCTGAAGTGTATTCTAAACCCCCAATACTTTAAAGTTTGCTCTGATAATATCTAAACACAAGGTTCCAAAAACCTACCAAGCATATCCAACAGGAAAGGAGAAAGAAATAAAAAGAAAGGGAAGGAAGGAAGGAAGGAAGGAAGGAAGGAAGGAAGGAAGGAAGGAAGGAAGGAAGGAAGGAAGGAAGGAAGGAAGGAATAAATATGCTCAGTTAAGTTTTCATTCTAGCAAAAGAACACCGCATGCAAGTAAAATGGAATGGAAAGATTTTTATAAACCTGCCAAAACTGAGACAGTTCCTATTCTGAGAGTTCACATTCCAATCAAAGCGACAATGGATAAAAGAGGACTCGTGTTCATTTACAATTCATAGCCAATGGAGACAGGGAAATATTTGGAGCAGATAACAAGGGCCCCCAAATCTCCAGAAATATTTTAATGTGTATAAATATATATATATATATATATATATATATGTGTGTGTGTGTGTGTGTGTGTATGAATGCATGCATGTATGTATGATGTGCCTATGCATACATACATACAGATAGATAGTACAAATTATGAAGAATAAATTCAAAGTAGTTGGGCAGGGAAAGCCCTGGCAGTCTAGGGAATTAAAAAGGCTTCATGTAGAAGATGCTTCTTGATCTTTATCTGTAAGGAAAAGAAAAATCCTGTGAAGTACAGATGAGAGAGTGCATTCCAGGTGTGGAGAATGGCCAATGTAGAGGCATAGAGAAAGGAGATTGAGTGATGTGTGAGGAATAGAGAGAAGTCCAGTTTGGTTGGACCATAACAGTACAAAGAGAATAATGTATGACAAAGATAAGAAGGATAGACCAGCACTAGGGTATGAAGGACTTTGAAATTCAAAAATGAGTTTATATTTGATTCTATAAAATATAAAATCAAATTTCTGGAATTTATTAAATATGAGAGTAACATGCTCAAAATTTAATTTAAATCACTTTGGAAACTGTGTGGAGGATAGATTGGAATAAAAAAAGACTTTAAAAAGGAGAGCAATTCGGAGATCTCAGGAATAATCAAGATAAGTGGTGGTGAGGACCTAAACTAAGACAATAACTGAATGAGTAGAATTAAAGGATCCGATACAAGAAATATTATAGAAGAAGAAATGGTAGCATTTGGCAATTCTATGGATGTGTAGAATGACAGAGTGACAGAGAGAGAGAGAGAGAGAGAGAGAGAGAGAGAGAGAGAGAGAGAGAAAGGAGTCAAAGGTCCTACTAAGGTTACAGCTGAGAGACTGAAAAAATGGTGATGTCTTTAATAGAAAGAGGGACATTAAGAAGATGGGTGGTTTAGGGAAAAGATAATAATTCTGTTTTCAACATGTTGAATTTGAAATATTTCTGAAACATTCAGTTTGATATGTACAATTGGCAGAAGGGGCAGCTAGGTAGTACAATGGATAAAGGGCCAAGTCTGGAGTCCAACTTTGGATACTTACTGTATGACCCTGGGCAAGTCACTTACCCTTTTGCCTCTGTTTTCTCATCTGTAAAATGAGCTGGAGAAGGAAATAACAAATCACTCCCAAATGGGTTCACAAAGAGTCAGACATGAAAGAAAACAACTGAAAAGATAGATGCAGAGATTGGGATTAGATATAGAAACTTCAATTCCTTTGGAGGGAGGAGATAGTTGATAGACAAATGATAGATAGATAGATAGATAGATAGATAGACAGAGACACGGAGAGACAGACAGAGACAGAGACAGAGAAACAGAGAGATAGAGACAGAGAGACAGAGAAATAGAGAGACAGAGAGACAGAGACAGAGAATTTGGAAAGACTCTCCTGAAGGGAGCCTGAACAGAGCCTTGGGCCACAAGAGATGTAATATCTTTCTTTCAGCTCTGATCTAGATGATCTAGATGATCTCTACAATGTCATTGCCTGGCTTCAATCTTCCCCTTCCTCACCCTTCATCTCCGTCTGTCTCTGTATAATTATGAGGACTAGCATAATAGCAGCAGTGTTGTACTATTACTGATCTTGCTTTAATCTGTTGCTTCATTCCAGCCCCTGGGTCAGGCAGAAATGCTAGTCCATTCTTTCACTCTGGTGATCATATGTATTCCTTTTTCCCTCAGCAGTTCAGCTCTGTTACCTTTTGTGTGTGTGCTAACATCCAGGCAAGTGCAATCTTTCATAATATTTCTTCATGACAGCTTCAGTAAATCCCCACATTCCCTCACACATATAATCACCATTTGGGCATTCATTCATGCATTCATGCTAACTCCTTTGTAATTTAAATCCTTCTTAATGCATACATTGGGCTCATATTAAATAGAACTAGTTTTCACATTTGCATTTCACAATCCCAGTCTTATTCATGAGAAAAATCACCTCTTAACTTGACATTTCCATTATGTTTATTATGACTACCACAATAGTAGGTGAATTCATTGCATTTCTAATCCATGGTATCCTACACTTTTGTAAATAATACTCTGTTTTAGGAATAACTTCACACTTGAAATATATCAACTTGAACATTTATATTTGCCTTTATAGAAAAAGGTAAAAATATATGAGTGGAAGTATCAGGGCATATTAACATGGATTCCAATAATGACTCTAATTTTTCCAAATTATGCAATCCTGGGAAAATCACTTAATATCCGTGTACTTCAGGCACTTTCATATGGTTCATTGAGTCATAGAGGAGTCACAATTTTAGTCAACAGAGGGAGTTTCCACACTGGGAATTCTCTGCAGTAACAAAGTTATAATTTCTTTTCAATCTAACAATTAAAATGTAACATTGGGCAACAGTCACATCATTTGTACTCCACCGACTAAATGGAAATCTGAAAATAGGGACTTCAGTAACTTGAGTTATATAGCCTAGGTTTAAAAAAGAATGACATTCTTAGAAGGCAAAGACAGCTCATAATCTAAGACATATCTATTGGGATTTAGTAGAGAGCTATCAAAGTCCTATTCAGATGCCTTAATGAAGCATGGAGATGACTGGCTGGATTCCCAAAGGTCATGTCAATAGCGTAAAACCTACACCGAGTAAGGCCCTTCAAAACTGGATCCTGCGATGAACTAAGATAGCTAGACAACATGAAGGCAGAGTTAGAGAAGTGAAACTCAAGCAATAAAAACCAAATATTCCCTAAACCAAGACATATACAACAAGTAAGGTATTCCTGATCAAATGCAGGTTAAGAGCAGGAGAAGTTCAGGGTTGAAATAAAGATATGTTTACAATTGACTGATTTTGGAGAAGAGAATGAAAAGCAGTTTTTGAAGCTGTGGAAAGAGTACTGAATTTAAAGTCATAGGACCTGAATTCAACTCTCTGCTCTGCCACAAAACATATGTGTATTTTTAGGTAAGTCACTTTTTCTGTCTGGGTTTCAATTTCTTCATTTTCAAATGAGAAAGTAAAACTAGATGGTGCCCTCCAACTCTAAAAGTATAATTCAATATCCTACATTCTTTTTCTAGCTTTACTAATAGCCAGATATGTATTTGTGTGTGTGAATGTGTGTGAGTGTGTGTATGTGTATGAGAGACAGACAAACAAAAAGACAGAGAGACAGACACAGATACAGAGAGACTAACTTTAGATGAGTCCATTTTCTTTTTTTAGGTCTCAGTTTCCTCCTCTATAAAATGAGAGGTTTGGACTAGATGACCTCAAAGCTCTTACAGCTCTAAATCTATGATTTTATGAATCTATGAAATCCTTTATATCTTTTTAGCCTCCTAGAGTTACGATGAGTTTTGAAAAAGAAATTCTCCATTCCTTTCCTTTTGAATTTCTCTGCAGAGATCTCATAGAAAGTTCTGACATTTGGTCCCAGGAATGGTTATAGGTAAAGGAAACAGTTCTTGTGCCATTTTCTATGACTTCTTAACCACCCCCATTATAGCACCAAAGTTGAGGATGAAAAGCTTTCCCCTCTAGCTGTCAAATGAATTCTATGTTTCCACCACTGACAGGGATAAAAAAAAATATATACTTCCATTTTATTAAAGTTTCCAGCTGACAAATGATAGGAAATGTTCAGGCAAAAACCGGTGATCTTCAGTAGCAGGAGATTGTTTTAATTCAAATAATCAAAGTTGCACTGAACCTTTTTTTTTTTTTTTAAGGAGACATGTTTTCACCCAAAGCCCAGACAAATGAACCAACCAATAAATTTCCTGTGATTACTGCTGATATTTATCAGTAAGGGTTTCATAAATGAGAAAATAGGTATCAGATAGAATCAAGGACATTCAGTTTCTCCTATTTTTGTATATCCTCTCCCCTACTTTTTTGGATATGGATACTATGATGTAAAAAAAAATACCATGGGCAACCTATCATGATTTCAGTATAACTTTTGAGAAACTTTCTTCTGATTTCCATGTGTACTGTGTTAAAGTGATAAATTGTCAGATTGTTTTATGGTTAAGGGGAATGCTCAGTTGATTAGATAACTTTACCCAAGTGACATTCTTGAATGTTGGAAAGAGATCTCATGTGAAGTTTCACAGAATTCTGATCTTGATAATGCCTTAAGCTGAAAAAAAATGATAATAGTAAATAGACTTTTATTTATAGTTTTTGTTTTTATGTTATATTTTGTATTTAGATTATAGTTATTTTCATATCTTATGTTACATTCCCCCTATTTGCCTCCCCTTAATTTTTTTTAGAGAACCAAGCCTTTTAACAAAGATTTTAAGGAAGAAAGAAAAAAAGTAAAACCAATCAATAAACTTAAAATATTTGAATCCCCTGTTACATACCTATAGACTCACACCTCTTCAAAGAAATGGGAAGAGATGGGACTTCTTTTCATATTTCTTTGGAATCAAGCATGGTCATTTTGATTTTTCAAGTGCGGCAATTGTTTTTTGCTGTTTTTATTCCCATTTATATTTTGTAGTTATTTTATATATTATTTTCTTGGCCATGACTTTTCATTTTCCATGAGTTCCCATAAGTCCTTTTATGCTTCTTCATATTTATCATAATCATTGTTTCCTACACAGTGATAATCTGTGATGTTCATGTACCAGTTTGTTTAATGAAAAATATTTAAAAGTGACTTGATAACATTGTAATTTTGCTTATAAAATTTTCAAATAACACACAGATGGAACAGATAATTAATTTATTATTTCTTGGGAAGGTCAGAGGTCCATCATGGATTGTAGATGAGTGAATTCCATCATGCTGACTGATAGTCTCCTAGTTTAAAGAAGGGTGGCAGATATTAAATGGATGGCACACTTTCTATACCTCTATACCTGAGCAAAGGAGTGTTCTTAATGGATAAAAAAAGAAGTTTTCCTAGAATGGCTTAACCACCTATCAAGGAGATCATGACCCAAATAAAGATGGTGTCCTTTCATTCAAGGAACATTACCTTGATGTATTTAGCAAATTTCAAAGTAGGAGTCAAAGAAACATTTTAATTCAACAATAAACCAGAAAGATATCACACAGAGGTAGAAGACTTCTCAGCAGTTGAACTGCTGGATTTCTTCATTTTGTCCCTCACTCCATCCCCCTACTCTGCACCATTCACCTTAAAGGTATCTTATTGATTGATTAACAGGAAAGAAGTTTGTTTATTCATTGTAACTACTCTGGAGGCAAATATGTACTTAATTATTTTATAGCACAGGTCTTAGGCTTAGAAAGCTTCTGATGGATAATACTCACCATGGCTTCCAGTTCCTCTAGGACTTGACTCAAGTAAATTATGATTGTGTTGTCTCCACCCAGATCTGTTCTTTTATGAAGTCAAAATTTAAATATATCCTGGAGCTTGCTAAACAAATCCCATGGCACTAATTGATCCTTTCCTAATTTGTGGAGATAGTATTATTACAATTGGTAAGACCATATGAAGAATGGGTGCAAAGTTACTACAGTTTGACTAATAAGTCAAGCCCAATAACTAAGATGAATTTCTTGGTGCTGAAGGACTAAAGGTGATAAATGGCATTAGTGCTAGTCTTTTGCATTTGTTCCAGAGGGATTTAAGAGATTTACACAGAAGAAGAAAATAAACTGATAATTTTTTAAAGCAATGGGCTCTAATTTAATGATTTTTTTTTTGCAAGGCCCAAGGTCAAACAGCTAGATAATTAAGCATCTGAGACTGGATTTGAACTCAGGTCCTCCTGACTCCAGGGTCAATGTTCTATCCACTGTGCCCCCTGGCTGCCCCCCATTTAATGAATTTTTGTCGTGTTTTGTTTTGTTTTGTTTTGTTTTGTTTTTTAGGCTTTTGCAAGGCAAATGAGGTTAAGTGGCTTGCCCAAGGCCACACAGCTAGGTAATTATTAAGTGTCTGAGACCAGATTTGGACCCAGGTACTCCTGACTCCAGGGCCGATGCTTTATCTACTACGCCATCTAGCCACCCCTATTTAATGAATTTTTAAACTACACAAAAGAAGATTCTTAATCCTTTTTGTATTCACTTCCTCTATTAGAATGTAAGATCCTTGAGAACAGGGACAGTGTTCTTTGCTTCTATTTATATTCCCAGGTCTTAGCTTAATTCCTGGTTTTTATAGTAAGTGTTTAATAAATACTTTCTATATTTATCTCTCTGGAACAATGATATACATCTATAGTTTAGCCAGAAGTATTGTTCATTCCTTGGATGAGGTAATCTTTAGGCACTGGAAGGAGGAGGATGGGGATGTATGACTCATACCAGAAGGGGGTTTTGTGTGTATGTGTGTCTGTTGTTTTCCTTTGGATCATTATATAGGAGCCAGATCAAAAACAGAGTGGTTAGCAATAAGTGAGGTCTCTAATTTGTTATTTAGTTGTTCCTACTCTATGTTACCCTATTTGTGATTTTCTTGGCAAAGATACTGGAGGGTTTGCCATTTCTTCTCCAGATCAGAAAACTGAGGCAAACAGGTTTGAGTAACTTGTCCAGGATCATACAGCTAGTAAATGTCTAAGGTTGAATTTGAACTCAGATCTTACTGCCTCTAGGCCTGGCACTATATCTATTGAATCATCCAGCTGCCCTCACGTCTGCTTATTATAGAGTAAACAGCAAAGTTGAGTTCCACAAAGGGTCTTAACAGTTTTCTATATTCCATTGTTCTATGGGCATAGGTATATTTCCATACTTATGCTTGTGTTAATAGCCCTTACCAAAATCCTTTAGCTAAAAGCTCCCAATAACATGCCCATTTGTAAGGGGCTTTAAGTAGTGGTGGAAAGCTAATACAATAACTGAGGGAATTAGTTTAAGGATAATGAATAGAAACAATGAGCCCAAACCAAAAAGATGATTTTAATTTAATTTAATTTAATTTTAAATAAATAAAATCCTACATTTAGATTCATGTAATTAATTGTATAAGGGAGCAGTAAAGAAGATCTACAGTGTAAGGGGTAAGTAGGTAAGTGAGTTTGAATTCTTTGCAAACAGTATGGATCAGAGATATAATAAAACTGTTTTTAAAAAATACACATCATAATTTTATTAAATATCTACTGTGTGTCATCTACTATTATATGCTAAAGATACAAGGAAACAATACAAAGAACAATCCTTGCTGTCAGGGAAGCTAAACTCTATTAAAGAGAAAAATTGCATATGCATTAATGAATAAATGTAAAATGTATGTAAAATCAATGCAAAAAATTTGAGCATTCGGTTGAAAGAAAAGGCCTCATATATAAAAACCTAGAAGAAAGCTATAAAGTCCATAAAGCACAGGTGAAGAGGGAGGATATTTCTGGTGTGGAAGTTAGACTTTGTAAAGTCTAAGAGTTGGTAGATGCCCTGCCATGTTTAGAGAACTTCAAGTAATCTGGTTTCTCTAGAACATGAAATAGGTGAAGGGGAAAAATATATGATGACCCTTAAATGGTAGATTATGAAAGCTTTAGATATTGAATAGAAAGCTTTATATTTGATCCTAGAGACAATAAGAATACATTGGAACCTTTTTTTTTGAGAAGTAAGTGACATGAACAGAACTATTTTAGGAATATCATTTCAGCAGTTGTATCATGAAGAGAATAAGATTTAAGGCAAATTCTTGTAAAAAATACTAAGAGGGGATTATTATTATTAAGAAGGAAGAATTGTGACTGGACTAAGTTGATGGTGATACTAGTGGAAAGAAGTAGGGCGAGAAGCATTGTGGAGGCAGATTCAATGAAACTTAGCCCATAACTGCACATAGGAAGTGGAAGAGTGAGAATCAAGAATGAGTCTACAGTACTGAACCAGGCAGACTGGAGGAATTGTAGTGTTTCTAATAGGAATAGAAAAGTTTGAAAGGATGAAATGGGGGGGGGGGAGATGAGTTCTGTTTTGGATGTGTTGACTTTGAGATGCTTACTACATATATATCCAAATAAATGAAAATGTCCAAAAGGACTTTGATGATATAGGCATGGAACTCAAGAGCAAGACTTAAACTTATTCTATGAAATACTAGTCCTCTGACCTCGAAGAAGACCACAGTATTAGGGAAGTGATGCTATGACAAGTACTTGAATTAGATTTGAGTGAGGGGGTGTTGTGCTAAGTCACCAGCCACACTTTCTTCTGGAGTGTCCGGATATGAATCAGGATGACTGGAGATGGCCCTGGATGCAAGGCAATCAGGATTAAGTGACTTGCCCAAGGTCACACACTTAGTAAGTATCTGAGGCTAGATTCAAACTCCTGTCCCCTGATTCCAGGGCTGGTGCTTTATATACTACACTACCTACTTGCCCCCAGTGAGATACTTACATAGAGATAGATGATAGATGAACTCATGAGAGCAGATGAGAAATCTAATATCCTGCATATCTAATTTTTTACCAAATTGTCCATTTTCATTTTCTTACATGCTTCCTGCCCTCATCTCAAAGTTCCAACAGCCTGTTATTGGCCTTCATTGCCTCACATATATACTATTAAAACAGAGAAGGTATAGAAAGAACAGAGAAGAGAGACTAAAGAACATCTTCGGGACGGGACCTGAATGATGATCCAGCAAAGGATACTTAGAAGATGTGACCAAAGTGGGAAGAAAAGGAGAATCAAGAGATAACAATGTCAAATAGAGAAGGAAAGTAGGGTGTAGAATGTTTAGCCCCATGATCCTCTTCTTTCTATTTAACTCTACCTATGGTTATGTTAAAAATAAAAATTTAGGATCTTTTTATCAGATGAATGGTTCAATATCCTCTTTAAAAATTTTTATTTTGTGGAGCTTACAATAGTATAAGGAAACCAATTCTAAATGAATAAAAATTATGAACACAGAGATTCTCTAACAATGGATTTGGGATTAGAATTACAATCCTGCACTAGAGACTTTTAGGGGCAATTTCTTGAACTTTCAGTGCTATCTCTCCTTTCTTCCCCCTTCTCAAATAAATGCAGAATTTGGGGACAAAACTAAATACATGTATCCCCAGAAACAACTTAGTACACTACCAGGGAATGTTAGATATGAGGAGAGGTGTTGGATAAAGTTCTGTTATTCCACATTCATTGTCTACATGGGACAGCAGGGGAGCCAAACTGAGCATCAGAGAAGTCACCATCTTTCCTGCTCTGTTCCTCTGTTCTCTTCCTTTCTCCCCATATCTCATCTCAGTCACTACCCTCATCATGGATGCTGTTAAACTATTCCCAGCATTAGTTCTTGCTTGCTTTCATTTTCTTTTTTTCTTGTTAACCACTCAAGTTCTATTCTTTGCTAGAGAATTCTTGGCTAGGATGATATGTCAAAAACAAAACAAAGCAAACTCTAAAAACAAAAAAAAAAAAAAGAAAAATCCTGATTTAGCAATGTTTTAAACTGCATTGATAAAGGAAATCTCCTGCAAAGCCCATCCTGACTGAAGGGGGCCCTGCAATCAACTTTTAAAAGATATTATTGGTACCCCTTCTGACTGCACACCTTGGCTCATTGCTTATGAATCGCCCCTATTTCTCCCTCAATATCCTTTGCTCCCATTGTAGAAATGCAGTAAAGGTATGCAGTAGCTATCAGTTGTAGTAGTGGTTGTGTCTGTGTATGAACTATTATATTTAACCTGCCTCTTCCTTCATGTAATTTATTTTAACTTTTCCTTCTAGTGCAAGGTATATTTTAAAATATGCCCTGTGAGAAATAGGTTGTAGTAAATTGCAGAAGAAATTATAGTCCAATCCCTTTTTGGAGAATGAAGTCATGAAACCAAGGTAGTCTGTCATTTTCCTTGTTGATTGCTCCTTTTTTGTTGTGGGTATTTGAGTTTTGTCCCAGTGTTGGTTCCCTCACTTGAAAGAAGGCCTGAAATTATAGCTACCTTTCCAAAGCATTCATCAAACCCCAATCACAACCTAGGCCCTGCAGAGAATGGGCAATAACAGAACCCAGACCCCTTATGCTTGTAATCTAATTTACCAACAGGCAAGGAACAAAAAATAGTTGAAAAGATGAGACTGACAATTAGAGGAAAAACAGATGCAAGACTTGCAATGTGTTCTTCTTTTTCAAGTACCCTGCAAGTGATTTTCAATTATTTATATATGTTTCTCTTGAGAAATGAGTACCAAGTTGATGTTTTAGAAAGTTTAGGGCATTGCTCCTTTCCCCTTTCTTTTGATATATTTTGTTATTACACCTTCTAAATTTCCCAAAGTATTTCACTTGTTCCTCTCTCAGGTAGGAACATAAGATTAAGGGACTTCAGAGACCATCTACTCTAAGTTTGTTTGTTTTTTAAACAGATGAGGAAACTGAGGATTAGGATAGTTAAATAATTTTACCAAGGTCATATAGACAATATCTGAAGTTGGATTTGAATCCAGAACCTCTTACTCCAGAGGCAGCATTTTTTCCATTCCATCACATTGACTCCAACAATCCTTTATAATAAAAAAAAAATTAGGAAATGAAATGGTTCCTCAAAATTCTACCATTATTCAAGGTTCTGCAATCATGGTATTGCATCTACCTTCTCAAATCTGACTTGGTATAAATTTTGAAAAATTCTATTTTAATAGTTTTATTGTTGCCCTTCCTATTTGTGTTATTGTCATTGTGTAAATTGTTTTCCCGATTCTGCATATTTCACTTTGTATCATTTCCTATGAATCTTTCTATACTACTCTATATTCTTATTATTCTTAATTTCTTATATCTTAATAATGAATGGGGGCAGCTAGGTGGCACAGTGGATAGAGTACCGGTCCTGGCATCAGGAGTACCTGAGTTCAAATCCAACCTCAGACACTTAATAATTACCTAGCTGTGTGGCCTTGGGCAAGCCACTTAACCCTGTTGCCTTCCAAAAAAAAACTAAAAAAAAATGAATGAATGAAAAAATGTTTACTAGGAGCTTACTATGTACAAAGAGGCAGCTAGGTAGTGCAGGGATAGAGCACTGGCTTTGGAGTCAGGAGGACAGGAGCTTGAATCCAGCCTCAGACACTTGCCACTTACTAGCAAGTGTGACCTTAGACAAGACCCTTATCAGAGATATAATATTTTTTGCACAATAGAGCAATTGTATTATTGTACTAGTGTTGTTAATGTTCCTGCAAAAAACTCTTGCTTTTATGTGATTGCCTCAAAACCAGGGTTATCTTCAGTCTTCCTGATCCATGTCTGACCATTGAACCCAGTTGATTCTGGAGGATAAAGTGAAGCTAGTGACTTACCACAATAACCCCTCACTCAAATCTAAATCATGTGCTTGTCATGAATGACATCACCTTTCTGATGCCATGGTCTTCTTCAAGAATGAGGGATAAACATCATCATCATTATGTACAAAACACAGTACTATAATGGAATAAAAATCAATGAAACTTCCCTTTTAAGGAATTTATGTTCTAATAGAGGAAAGTAATATAGTTGTCAGCTACAACTCATATGGAAGTGTCCAGTAGTCTTTTTATTTATTGGAAATATTTCTTGTTTAGTGTCATTTCTACTATAGACCCATATCTGTAACTTATATTGAGCATTTGACAGTGCCAAAGACTGTGGTAATGAAATTTTTTTCTGAGTTTTCAGTAACATGTTTGCTCAGGGAAGCTTGACTGTAACACCCAGAAGCAGTTTTAAGAAGGAATTTCCACAAGTGATACTTCCCAGAATGACAGCTACTGCATCTTGCCAGGAAGTAGGGACCATAGTCCATGAAGAACAGTTATTTCTGGAGTTTTTGTCTGACAAATCCATCACTGGCAGTTGCTCAATGATTGGTCTCAGTATTGGTCATAATATCCCATCATTTTCATGTAACACATCTAGTTTTTTCTTTTATTCAATTATGGGTACATCTACCTTATTTCCAATTATATGTAATACAAATAATACTGCTTTTTTTAATCATTGATTTTAGTACCTTGCAGTGAAACCTCCAGATCAGAGAGGATATGTCCATTTTAATCATTTTTTTGAATAATTCCAAATTCCTTCCCAGAATGATTAGAAAAACCAAAATTCCAAATTAGTGCACCACAGATCCTCCGATGTTGATGATTTCAATTCTTTTTTTTTTGTTTTTCCAAATTTCCTTAGAGTGAAGTGAAACCTTGGAGATGTTTTGATAATACATTTCTCTTATTACTAGTGATTTGAGTTAATCTTACTATTAAAGAGTTTGCAGTTTTTGGAGGATGGTGGGAACTATCTATTATTATCCTTTGACTACTTATCCATTTGGAATTTATTTTGACTTTATATATTTATGTTAATTTTATATATATATATATATATATATATATATATATATATATATATATATATCTTAGTTGATAGACCCTTATCAGACATATAATATTTTTCCACAATAGAGCAATTATATTATTAGTGTTAATGTTCCTGTAAAAAACTCTTGCTTTTATGTACAGAATTATATATTTAATCTTGTGAAATTTATTTTTAATTCTTTCTTTGCTCAGTAACTTAACCTCCAACCATAGTTGTGAAAGTTCTCTGATTTTGTTTTCTTCTGTTTAATTTGGGTGTGTTTGAGTGTGTGGGGGGGGGGGATTTGACCTTTAAACTTCAGATCATATGTATCATATATCTTTTTTAAGAATTTTATTGTATACCTGGGTTCAAATCCAATCTCAGACACTTAATAATTACCTAGCTGTGTGGCCTTGGGCAAGCCATTTAACCCCGTTTGCCTTGCAAAAACCTAAAAAAAAAAAAAGAATTTTATTGTAGTATGTGGGATTAAAAAATTAGTTTAAATCTAATTTTTACCAAACTTCTTTGTAATATTACCAGAAATTTTTGTAAGATAAGGAATTCTCACACAGGTAATTTATATTTTGGGATTTTCAAATTTTTTTTAAAATTTTTCCTTGTCTGGTCTTTTTTTCATTGATCTATTTTACTATGTTTTGACTAGTTCCAAATACTTTTGATGATTACTGATTTTTGATGGGATCTAATATCTGAAAGCACTATTTAGCCTTCATTGCTATTTCCCCCTCCCCTGTTATTTCTCTTAATGTCTTAGATACTATGTTCCTCCTAGCAAATTTTGTTATTATTTTGCCTAACTATAAAGTAAATCAGTGTTGTCATTGTTACGATATTGTTGACCATCCAGTTATTTAATTCATTATTTCTTTAAGCGATATGTTGTAATTTTTTTTTCTGTTCAAGTTTTAATAAGGTTTCAATAGATTGGTTCCCAGATATTTTATATATTTGATTTTTTTTTCCAATAGGACTTTCCTTTCTATTGTTTTTTCTGAATTTTATTATTTCTATAAAAATGCTATTGATTTGTGTGGCTTTATTTTTGGCACCTAAAACTTAATTAGTTTCTTTTCAGACTCTAAGATTTTCAAAGTGAAGCATTATGATGTCCATAAATAAGTAAGGTTTTCCCTCCTCTTGCCCTTAACTTCTTTGTCTTGTATTATTGCTACTACTATCTCTCTCTCTCTCTCTCTCTCTCTCTCTCTCTCTCTCTCTCTCTCTCTCTCTCACTCTCTCTCATATATATATATATATATATATATATATATATATATATATATATATATATGTCAAATAACAGTGGGAGAATGTGACATCCTTACTTTGTTCCAAGCTTTATTGGGAAAACCTCTATTGAATTCACATTGTATATAATATTATCTTTACGTTTTAGAAATTTAGTTTGTAATATAGTGTTAAAAAATTCCCCCATGCCTCTGGTGCTTTGTAGGTTTTGTTGTTTTTAGCTTAAATGAGTATTTTACTTTGTCAGAACAGGTAGGTGGTGTAGTAGATAGAATGTAACACCCGAAGTCAGGAAGACCTCTCTTTATGAGTTCAAATCTAACCTCTGATTTATTTGCCATGTGACCTTGGGCAAGTCTCTTAACCCTATTTTCCTCAGGTTTCCTCATCTATAAAATGAACCAGAGAAGGAAATGGCAATCCATTCCAGTAGTTTTGCTAAGAAAACCCCAAATAAAGTCATGACTGAAAAGGAACTCATTAATAACTTTTTTGAAGACTTTTTCTGCATTGAGTAAAATAATCCTGGGGTTTTCTGATAATTGTGAGCAAACTTTTCATCTCTGATATGAATTCATCTTTATCATAGTGAATGTTTATAGTATGGTGGTAACTTTTTTTAAAGATTTCATTTAATTGGAATCAATTGTCACTAATAGCATTGTTCTATACTTTCTTTCATTGCTTTGACATTCCCTGATTTAAATTTAATAGTGTACTTGTCCCACAAAAAGAATTTGAAAAAGTGTTTTCTTTCTCAGTTTTTAAGAATAATTTGTGTAGTTCTTAATTCTCTTATAAAATTATTTCATCTAGGTTTTTTCCATTAGTAATTCCTTTAAAGGTTATTCAATTACTTGTGAGACTAAAATATTTAAAATTTCTTTTGTATTCTCCTAATTTATATTTGTAGGTAATCCTCTATTTTATTTAAATTAACCAGTTTTGCTGGATATATATATATATATATATATATATATATACAAATGTATGTGTATATATGCAAGATATATTCTAGTAATTATTTTATTTTTTCACTGTATATTATAATTTCTTTTATTCTTCATTTATATTTGTTTTTTCATTTTTAAATTACATATTCACTTCTATAATTTTCTCTTCTTTTCTATTTTGTAAATTCATGTTCTTGCTCCCCATTTCTCTGGGGACTATTTTAACTATGTCTCAGAAATTTTGTTATGTCATTTCAGTATTATTGTCTTGCATGTAGTCCTTATTTGCTTCTGTGATTTTTTTCTTTGACTTATTGTTTAGGATGTCATTGATTAGGTTTTCATTTAAGTCTGTTTCCTTTTTCTTTTTTTCTATATTAATATTTTTATTTTATTATGATTTGTAAATGTGTTAAATACTTTTATTATTTGCATTAATGCATGATTTCACTTTGTCACATACCTGTTTTTTATAAAGATAATATACATAGGGGCAGGTAGGTGGTGCAGTAGCTAGAGCACCAACCCTGGAGTCAGGGGGACCTGAGTTCAAATATGACCTTAGACATTAATAAATACCTAGCTGGGTGACCTTGACAAGTCACTTAACCCCATTGCCTTGCAAAAACCATAAAAAATACATGCTAATATATGAATATATTTATCTTTTGTGTTCCTTTGAAAAGATGCTGTCTTTCAGCTCTAAATCTTATGAGTTGTTCATAATTGTATCTTCTTGTTTAAATCTAATTGTTAATTTGTTAATTCAATAGATTTTTAATTTTATGTAATCAAAATTGTCCAGATTTTCCTGTATGACCTCTATTCTTTGCTCAGAATTCTCTCACTAGCTATAATTATGTGAAATATCACTCCTCTCTCTCTCTCTCTCTCTCTCTCTCTCTCTCCTTTTCTCCTTTTCCCCACTCCATTTTTGGAAATTGATATGATTTTCATATTTAGTTCATATATCTATATGACTCTTTATTGTGATATATTCTGTAATTCTCCCAACAATTTTTTTGTTTTTGGGGTTTTTTTGCAAGTTAACAGGGTTAAGTGACTTGTCCAAGGTCATACAGCTAAATAATTATTAATTGACAAAGTTAAGATTTGAACTCAGGTCCTCCTGAGGTCAGGGCTGGTGCTCTATCCACTGTACCACCTAGCTGCCCTTCTTCCAGCAATTTTTGTGGAATAAAGAATAATCATTATTCCTGTAGTTATCAAACTTGGTTTTATCGAACACTAGGATTCTATACTCATCTTTTGCCCCCCCCTTTTTATTAAATCAACCTATGATTTATTTTTTTATTAGTGTTTTTAAAAGCTTCTAGTTTTATCATCTCAGTTCATTTTTAATTTTGCCTCTTATTTGCTTTTAGAATTTAAATTTTGTGCATGTTTAGAATTGGGAGGAGATGGTTAGGTGCATACTTGATTAACCAATCTCTTCTTTTTCATTTTTTATTGAGTAATATTATATTACTCTTATTATTTTATTTTATTATCTCTAAATATGTTTAATATGTTTTTGTTTTTCTTTCATAATTAATATACGACAAGTCTCATCATATAACCATTTTTTGTAAATTTCCAATGCATGGTGAAGTGATAGAAAATTTTTCTCCAACAGTTATAAGGAGTCAGTAAGTCAACAGGTTTTTATTAAAAACTATATGTTAGATACAATGATGCTGTTAGGAATTTCACAAATGCAGTTAAAATGAAAGTCTCTGCTCATAGAGAGGTTATAGTCTAATTAAGAAGCTGACTCAAAAAAGCAAGCTGAAAAGGGGAGGAGATGCTTGAAGGAAGGCATGATGGAGAGATCCAGAAGAGTACAGCCTATTGGACAGTGAATAGATAGCTGATCCAATTTAAGTAAGGTTTAAGGCATAGCCCTACATCCTCCAATTAGAGGGAGGGTGATTCTGAAGTGTAAGTTACAAGACTGAAGTCATCTTCCAGGATGAAAATGTTCCCAGATATGCAGGAAGGTAAGAAATAAAGCGGCCTTCTTATGAATATCCCTCATCATTAACAAGACATCACAACTTCAATATCTCAAAGAAGAGATTTCCTTGAGGGTTCTGTTAAGTTCTATTTAAAAGTTAGGTCCCTTGAGTTAGAGCAAACCATTGTTATCCCCAGAATGTCAAAAGAGAGAAAAAAAGATTTTTTTTTTTATGTTAGTATTCAATTGGAAACTGTCAAGGAAGTTGCCATATAAAATTCATTGCTAATAAATGACGTCTGTCTTGAGGGACACACAAAAAAGTGATATTGATAGACTTCAGTTGCCATGGTAATATTTTTTAGCCTAAAAATGTCATTCTATCCCCTGCTACTCTTAGACATTCCAGGTAATGTTGTTGGATTAGCTTTAACTCACTCTCAATACCCAGGCTATTTTTTGTCTGTCTGATCCAACCAAATCTAATATAAAAAAAAAAAAACCTTTTAAATATCTACTATATGTAAGACACCATGCTAGGCACCAGAGATAATAAAATAAAATGAAAAATAAAACAGCAATAGTCTCTGCCCTCTAGGATCAACTTCTGCTATTTTTAAAGACTGGAACATGGTAGAACCTTATGAGTTTTCTTTCTAATATTTGTATAATTATCTGTGTTGGGTATTCAAAACCAGACAGAGAAGTACATGTAGCTTATTCCATTTGTATTTGTGTATGGATGTGTGGAGGAGACCAGATTATGTTTGTTGTTCTATCAGGTTGTTTTCAAAGGATTTCAGATTCTTCTATAAACTGTAATTTTTTTAATCTATATATGAAGTTCAGTCCATCAGAAATGTATTTTTTTAACTAGGTAGAACTATGAAGTACAAATTGGTTGGACTTACTTTTAGTGGGTTTAAGTTCTTAATATTTATTTTTAGCCACTCATTCATTCATTCATTCATTCAGCAAATATTTATTAAGCTCCTATAAATAAAATATACTTTACTAGGCATTGGAGGAAATACAAAAGAGAAATAAGATATAGTTCCTTCCCTCAATGGGATTACTATCTAGTAGAGGGAAATAAAACAACAATAAAATAACAACTGATAATATCATCTAATTCATCAAGTCTTTATTAGCCACCCACTGGAGAGGCACTGTGGATAAAATATTAAGAGATAAGATGAAGAAACTTTAAGTACCTGCTGTGTGGGATCAGGTAATGCTTCAGGGAAGAGATGACATTTCAGAAAGGCCTTCAAAAATGACAAGGATGTCAATAGAGGAGGTGATGGGGGGTGAACAACATAGGAACAATAAAAGTATAGAGCAGGAAAATATAGGAAATGTTTAAGAGATGGGTACTTTTGGTGAAGAGTGGAAGCTTTTTTTTTCCTCATTCCACAAAATTCTAGAGTACATATAAATTAAGAAATTTTTGTTTGTTTTAAATTTGAATAAGTAAAGAGCTATTAACATTATAATAAAGCCAGTTTGCAGGTTAAAGTATACTTGGCATAGAGCCAAAAGAATTATATCTGAGCCTCCAAGTATATATATATTTTATATCATTATTTTCTAAAGCATGGACTTCAAAAGAGAGAAAGTCTGTTGAATCTTAGCCAGGGGAATTCATTCATTAAAATAACAAACTTCCATCCTTCTAGAATTTTCTCACCCATCACTAAATGGTTTTTAATCATGCCTTCATTCATTTACTCAACAGGTATTTATTCAAGTGCTAATATATGGCAATCATTTTGCTAAGAGTTTGAGATACAAAGGAAAAAAATGAAACTACCTTTGAGTTTGCATTCCATTGGATGGGAAAATAACATAAAAGCATATGAATAAATAAAAATATATATATGAAGTAATCTCTAGGTGGTGTTCAACCCCCTCACTTTACAAATGAAGAAACTGAGGTACAGTGAGGTAAAATGATTTCTAAGCCCAGGAGCATATCACTAAAGGATGTCTGTAGCAGGATTTAAACCCAAGTGTTCCTGACTCTGAAGCTAATGCCCAGTCACTACACCACTTGTCTTTCCTATTCTTATAATTCTTGATAAAAAGTTAAAAAACTAGAGAGACAATGGAAATGCCATAAAGCAGGTATACAATCCCTCATGTTGCCTGTTGTTTAAAGAAGAAATTGAAGGTGCCCTGAGACTGAGATGAATATAGAGGAGTGAGGAGTGTTTGAGGTAAAATCATCCTCAACCAAGTAAATGTAACCTTAGGACTTAACTCTTCACCCGCTCTAGATCACATAGCTTTGGTCCTGTCCAGAGCTTATGATTGAAGATAGAGTCATGAATATGGACAGATATTCAGACCATCTGGAGAACAAAATTTCATTAAGATATGAAAAGATGGTGAAGTTTTTACATTCAACCATCTTAGGCAGAAATTCATGTTTTGGATCAGAAAAGTATAGAACTGGTTGTGAGATGTAGGAAGTTGGTGGGAGAGGTCACAAGCATTTGTTAGATATCTATTGTGTGCCAGACACTGTTGAGTGCATTGATATCTCATTTGATTCTCACAACAGCTTAGGAAGATACTTTATGATTTCCATTTAATAGTTGAGGAAATTGAGGCAGACAGAAGTTATATGACTTGCTGAGGGTTCCAGAGCTAGGATATATCCAAGTTTGAATTTGAATTCAGATTATTCCTGACTGAATCCAGTGCTTTATCCAATGTACCACCTATGGCAGATAAAGAAATCACTGCTATGACTTGGTAGTAGTTTGAGGGCTGCTCTCCAAATGTCAGCTATTCTAAATGTGCCTGAAGGTAGGAGACTAATCAACCTTTTTAAAGTTTCATATGTACAACCTTACTTCTAGACCTTTTGAGTCCTTCCATACATAGGTTATCAGAATGGCATTTACTTTCACAATAGAGGTGGAGTGAGCAATGGAAAAAGACCCAGGATTGGGGTATAGTTAATACCCTTGTTGCTGATTAATAAAGATTTTGAGATAGAAGATAGATCTCAAGGCCACTGAAAAGGGGAAAGAATTGGAGCTCTCTCTGGGATGTTAAAACTTCTCATGATTTTATTATGAATATAGTAAAGTAAACAGGTTAAAAAACTTTTCCTCCCAAAGGGTCAAGGAATACTTTAGGATAAGGTGAATAACAAAAGGCTAAGCTCTGTTGCTTAGTAGACAGAGATAGAGACAGAGACAGGCAGATAAAGAGAGGAAGCAAGATAGTCTGGGAGAAACTACAAGAGTCAATTTACATCTCAAGAGCAAAGAACTTTTCCACACCCTATTCCCAGATTTTAACAACATTAAAAGATTACAGATTTTATTTCTGCTACATTCATAATTCTCTATATCACCCTCAGTTCTAATAATGGTTCTCATACTACTTTTTGACTATGAACAAGTCATTTTCCCTCCTCTCCACCTGTTTCTTCATCTGCTAAGTGAAATTCAGTTGAATGATAAGGCCCTCTTCTTGCTCTAAATTCTGTGTTTATATAAATATGCTGGTGGCTCACATAGGAATAATTTTCATTTTATAAGTATAGAACACTGAAGAAGAGAAGTAAAGGTTCATAGTATCCAAAGATATCATAGATCTAGAGACAGAAGGAAACTTAGAAAGACAATAGCTTTTACTAAGCCCCTTCATCTCACAGATGTAGAATTTGATATATCCAAGTGATATTATCCAAGGTAACACAGAATAAGCATCCAAATCAGTATTTGAACCCTCCTCTTATTATATACAAAACACTCTACTAAGTCCTGAGTGATATACACAAAGTGAGTTAGTCATATAGACTAAAATATCATCTGTGTCCTCTCCTGTTTTCCACCCCTTTCCACTCTTCACCTGGTACAGTGATGACAATAATAATAATAATAATAATAATAATAATAATAATAATAATAACAACAACAACAATGTCTAGTATTCACATAGTACTTTGAAGTGTGTCTCACATATAGCAAACATCTTCTCATTTCATCCTCAAGAGAGCCATCTGTTTCATAGATGAGGGAACTGAGGCAAATCAGAGGTTAAATAATTTATCAAGTCATGCAGCTAGGAAGTATGTGAGGCTCGATCCAAATTCAGGTCTTATAAAATCCAGTTCCAGTATTCTCTCCACTGTACCACCTAGCAGCTTTGGAAATAAAATTTGCTGACTCTGAATTTGGAGAACTTTGGTTTTAATCCTATCTGATCTATCTGTATCACTATGTGCTCAAGGTGCACACTTTGATGATTCTTAATTTTGTTAACTATAAAATTAAGGAATTGAATGAGATGTCCTCTGGCATCCCTTCCGGTTCTAGAATAACAATTCAATCATGTCACCATCTGGGTCTTTGCTCTCAGCATTCTATTCTCTGTTCCTGGTTAATGAAAATGTCTATATGTATATCACTTGAGACCTAAGAGCTTTCAAACTGAGAAATCTATTTTAGTCTATATATATACACAAAGATCCAGAAGTATTGTATGACCTTACTCATTCATATCACCTCTAAGGACCTCTGCTACTTCTTTTGTCAAATTTATTGGGGGGGGGGGGTTGTTTTGGGGTTTTATTTGTGTTTTTTGAATAAGGCAATGGAGTCAAGTGAGTTGTCCAAGGTCACACAGCTAGTAATGTGTCCGAAGCTGAATTTGAACTCAGATCCTCATTACTCCAAGGTCAGTGCTCTCACTACTGTGCCACCTAGCTGCCCCTGGAACTAAATGTCCTTTAAGGTCCCTTCTGGATTTTAGAATTTATGCAAAAAGAGTCATATGCAAAGAACTGGCTCCCGGTCAGTAACTTCTTCATGAATGAATTAATGCAGTTGCCCCTTGACTTATGTCCCTCAAGAGGAGCCAGGGAAGAGAAATGCAACCTCCACTGAGAGGATGCAGACTGAGATGGGAATGGGACCCAGAATTCCTATTTTCAGAGGCACTGAAAATCTTTCAGTGCAGGAATCCTTTGGTGATATTTAAATATGCCTTGACACAGTGCCACAGGATCAAGGCAGATACCTTTGTCATCTGAGCATTCATTTTTTATCACCCCTTCCTGTCCAGAGGGGATACTCTGAATCCAGACTCTTTCTCACTCCATTTCTTTAATGTTATCCAACTGTGTTGCAACTCATCGTTAAGACAGAAAGGTCAACAGGCCCTAGTGCATGATATTTAAAAAGGCTGATAATGTCAAGATAAATGCATCCTCTTAAATCTGTTTTTAAAGGCCAGAATCATTCATGCATTGCTGGGAGAGGATAATGACATCAAAATTATTACCACAAGTCAGTCACAGAGTTCATGTAATGCAGCAGAGCTTTTTGATGCAACTGGACAGAAATCTGTATTATTAAGCCCTTATTTCCCTGCTCTCTTTGGATTTGATCATAGGTTATAAAGATCAAATTGTCACTGCATACAGCTAGAAGACAATATGTGTGTGGAGTTGAAATGATCAGAAAAAATGCTTCTGAATTAAAAACTCTCTTTGATTTTTCATTCAAGAGTAAGGAAGAAATTATCAAAACTGTTTTTAATCCCCGTCCCTTTCAAATAATAAATTACAAGGAGTCCTAGGATTTAACATTATGAAGTGGTCTTCATTTTTTTAAAAAAGTAATTCAGCTAACTTAATTAAACCCATACCAGGAGCACAGCATTTTGCTATCTCCTGAGGGTTATGAGAAGACAAATAGAAATAATAGCCCACAAATAGAGTTCTTCATAATTTACCAAAAATTAGCATCTCCCTCTCTGCTCCCCTCTCTTCCCCTCCCCCTCTCTCTCCATATATATTTATCTAATATATATTAGCTAGCCATATCTATATTTATGATGTCCTAAAAGCTTTAGTGCATTATTAAGCTATTAAAGTTTAATACTGTACTAAGGCTGTAGGAACATCTTTTATTTTACACATGTGTGCTTGTATGTGTAAAACATGAAATATACATATGTGTCTATATATAAAAAATACAATATACAACATGTGTCTATAAAACTTCATTTGTATCTGATAAAAACTCAGCAAGAAGGATACTACAACTATTACTTCCTCCCATTTTCCAGATGAGTAAAATGAGACTTTGGAGATGTTAGGCTATCAACTCCTTTTTCCAAAAGTAAATGTTTGAAGCAGGATTTGAACATGAGTCTTTGTTGGCTTCAGGAATTAACATTCTCTCCAGTTACCCAGTAGTCTTTGCCTTTAAGGAGCTTATGGTCAGGCAAACTGATTATAGTTGCATGTGAAACAGTTCAGCTAAATTCATATGTGAGTTTTAGTGATAATTCCTCTCAAATGTAGAAGAGAAGCATGAAAGTGCTTTGAGGTTGAGCAGTGTCTGACTCTTCGCAGTTTTTTTGGTGAAGAAATTAAAGTGCTTTGCTATTTCTTTTTCCAATGTGTCCCTAATTTACAGATGAGGAACTAAGGTAAAATGAAGTGAAGGGACTTTCCTGGAGTTGTAGTTAGTCAGTGTCTAAGGTCAAATTTGAACTCAGATCTTCTTGAATACAAGCTTAGTCCTCTTTTTACTGTACCATGTACCTGCTTGCTCTATGCCAAACCACTATGTTACAGGCTAGGAATGAATATATAAAATCAGAACAGACTGTTTTCACAGAGGTCACATTCTAATGGGGAGAGATAGCATGCATAAGAGAATCAGACTGCAGGAAACATGGGAAGTTTTGGTGGTCCTTAGGTAGCAGTAGCAGGGCAAAGGGCAAGGTTCAGGAATCTTTTGGTTTTTAGTCATCCATCCAACCCCCTCACCTTCTCACCAATTCCACTCTTATCATGAAAAGAATACCTAGTGCCCATTATCTGTGGAGTAAAGTCCAGACTCCTTCAAGGTTTTCCACTATTTGGCCCCCAATCCTGGCTTTACCTCCCTTTTATATGTCCAATAAACAAGTCACTCTGCATTGCTCTCCATTTCCCATATCTAATACTTTCCCTTTCCTGTTCATCCTCACTTGTTTAATATATAAAACCTAAGGTAAAATAAAATGACATTTCTGGTGATACCCCTAAAAGTATACCCTACATTCACTGAACTGCAATAACACTTAAAAAAATTACCTTATAAAAAATTTCATTTTTAAGCCCTTTAGGGCCTAGTCAAGGTGTTGCAAGCAAAATCTACCAACATGCTTAAATCTGTTTTCTCCTTATATCTACTTTTCAGAATCCTTACCTTCCTCAAAGTCTCAAGGACAACCTGATCCAAGATATCGCTAGTACTCTCTTTCTCCTTTATATCTTCCTCTTCAAATTAGTTATTATTTGCTCAACATCATAGGAAATCATTATAGCTTTCAGAGACATCAGAGGTCATTTGATACAACTGAAACCCTTAATTTTACATGAGAGGAAATTAAGACTCAGAAAATAAGTAACTTACTAAGGTTCACATAGTTATCAAAATCATAGAATTTCAGAAATAAATGGGAGCTCAGTGACAATTTGTATGTAAAAAAAAATTTCCATCAACAGTATTTTAGGAAAGCCTTTATCCTGCTTTTCATAAGACCTCTAATAGGGAAAAGGTTCATAGCACTTCCCAAGAGAAACCATTACATTTCTGTTCACTTGTTAAGAAGGTTTTCCCTACATTGATTGTACAACTTCCACCTACTAGTTCAACATTCTGCAACCAAGTAGAACAAGCCTAGAACTCTTCCAGGTGACAGTCCTTCAGATTCTTGAGAACACTTCTCATGTATTGTCTAAGTCTTCTCTTCTCCAAGCTAATCATTCCTGATTCCTTCAGTCTTCACATGGATAAAACATGTCTGTGTAAATCTTAAATTCTTTAATGCTGTAAGAGGGTAGGGATTCCTTGAGGATAGAAATTCCTTAAGGATTTTTTCTTTAGTGTCTTCAATACCTAGCAGATTCCCTTGTATATAGTAGGCATATAATGTTGAATTGAGTTGTTGAATTTTGATTTTACCTCACATTGTGGTTCCTTGAAAATATATCTTACATAAAATATTTATGTACATATGTTAAAAAGTGCTTAGTCTAGATGGATCACAGTATATTACCAATGATGATTTGTACATAAGGCAGAGTATCAAAGATGACATCAAGAATGCATGTGACCATAAAATGCTGTGGGTCAGAGAGATGTTGGACTTGAGAAGCAAAATAAGATGTACACTTTCAGAAACAATGGAGGAATTCATTTGACTTGACTAGTCATTTTTGTTACAGGAAGGTTATTTTTCTTTTTTGTTCAGTTTGGGAATAGTTAAAGTAAACAAAATCAAATCAAAAAGAAATGAGAAAAAGAAAGAAAGGAGAGCAAAAGTAGCAGAGGGGAGGGAAAAAGGGAATGGAAGGAAATGGAAAGGAACAGAAAGAAAGGGAGTCATTAAAGCATTTTAAATGCATAGAAGAGAATAGAAGAAAGACCAAAAATATTTAAAGATATGCAAGATAGTTTTGAAAAATTACATGCTGAATGCATTATATTTATAATATTTAAGTAGAAAGTAAGGTATTATATTTGATATTTTTGAGAATAGCAAAATGTATATAATAGTCATAATTCAGTATACAATTTTTTTCTCTTTTCTACTATGAATATGGAAAATCTCCTTGTTTGTAAGTTCAGAAGAAAAATACTTTAAACATATTTATCAACCAATTGTATTTATAGTGAGATTGATGGATATCAGGAGGGCAGTAGAATCCAACAAGTTTGTGCTATGTGTGAATGGTTCAGAGGAAGACCTCCAGTGCAATGGGTATATGGAAGATTGGGGGGGGGGGTGAGGGGGAGAGTGGCATGCACAAGAATTAGCAACTGCATTAAATGAAAAGGGGTTTAAATAAAGCAATTTATATGGAGTGAATGTATTTGTATGTGATGTAGTTATATACCACATACAAATACATATATACCGATATCTACATGTCAACATAATCGTATGTGTATACTCTATAACACACACACACACACACACACACACACACACACACACACACACGGAAATGGAACACAGATCCTTTTTAAGTACTGAAATATGAATGTCTTGCCAGCACTTATCATGGTTCCTGGCACATAGTAAAATTTTAATAAGTGCTTGTTGACTGACTGAATTACCAATTACCATATACATAGACACACATATACACATATACCTATTAGACAGTTACTATTGAGAAGGAATGGTTCATACTTTCTCTGTCCTTGTGTACTCTTAACACTATGATTTCCAAATGATAGATACTCAATACATATTTTCTGAATAAATATAAATAGTTGAAAGCTTCAAAGTTCTGTGTTTGTTTGAGAGTGGCTTAAATAGATAACCTAAGGGAACAATAAAACTACCTGCAAAATACTTTAAAAACAGATTACACTGTCTATGATAGTCTAGTCCTGTCCAGAAACAGGATAATGACCTAAATAACATTTCCAGATCCTTCGTTCCTTTGCTTCTATTAATGCCAGATGCTCCTTGAGAAGATATGAGAAGAAATCTATGCAATTTAGTAAGCAACAGCCAAAAAAAAGAAATGACCCTTGACTGAATTATATGCTTCATTGACTGACCTACACCTTAAAACTCAAAATATACAGTTCACCAATGAAAAAGCTGTAGGGCAAACATAGGCCTGGAATGATTGGACCATCAGAGTTCCCTTTCAGAGAATTCTTAGTTGCAGAGTGCTGAATGGAAGGGAGACTATGGGAGAAAAATAGCCAGGACATTGTTGTTCAATCTTTTTAGCCATGTCCAGCTCTTTATGACTCCATTTGAGATTTTCATAGCAGAGATACTGAAGTAATTTGCCATTTCCTTCTCTGACGCATTTTACAGGTGAAGAAACTGAGACAAATAGGGCTAAATGACTTTCCCAGAGTCTCACAGCTAGTAAGTATCTGAGATTGGATTTGAACTTAGGTCTTCTGGGCTCAGCACTCTATCCACCAAGACATTATGCTCCCTCTGTTTATTGAGGGGGGGGGAAAGTCCTCCAGAAGTGGAGATGTGAGCATGCCAATAATAAGAATGAGAAAATAAGTGGAAATATCTTAGTGCCCCTTCATGTATAGGGTCCTGTCCTGCAATGTCCCAGTCAAATGAGCCATGGGCTATGCTCTGGAAGCCCATAAAAGAAGCTCTAAATAGCTTTATTTCAATGCCAGTTTTCCAAGGCCTAAATCTATCATCCCTTCCAGTTCTAAATCTGTGACTTGATGATACTATGATTTTGCCTCAGGCTTCTGTTATTTCTAGTGCAGTTGCTCCAAGCCTCCAACTTAGCTCTCCACTCCATTTACTCAAAGCAGAGATTTTTTTTTCTTGCTTTGTATTTCAAGATTCCTAGCAGAAGAAGCCAAGAAAGAGCAAAACTGAAAGGAAAGTTTTTGTGAACTCTAGGTGAGGACTTTTAGCCAATTTGTCAGACCTGACCCAGGAGATTCAGAAATATCTTTCTGCTTCAAGAATTATGTCCTCAAAATGCTATTTGAATCATAGAATTTCGGAGCTGGAAATGCATTCTTAAGAGTTTAGAAATTCTGGGAAGCTAGGTGGCACAGTGGATAGAGCACCAGGCCTGGAGTCAGGAGTACCTGAGGTCAAATCCGGTGGCAGACACTTAATGATTACCTAGCTGTGTAACCTTGAGTAAGCCACTTAACCCCATCACCTTGTAAAAACCAAAAAAAAAAAAAAAAAAAAAAAAAGAATCAGTACAGTAAAATTTAAAAAAATGAAAGACAAGAGTTTAGAAATCTCAAAGTCCAACCATTTGGCTCCATTTATTTTAAGAAAATTGATCCATAGAAGCTGAAATAACCTGCCTAAGGTCACACAGCCTGTTAAAAGCAAAAACAAGTACAAGAATCAGGGACAGGTCCTAAATCTAAAACTGGAAGGAACCTGAAAGGTCATCTCATTCCACATTTGCAGAAATTTGAGAATCAGAAGCAACAACAGATCAGTATACATTGGATAGTGTTGATCCTGAAGTCAGGAAGACCTGAGCTCAAATCCAATCTCAGATTAACTGAGTGACATTTGGTAAGTCACCCACCTTGCCCCTATGTCCTCCAGTGTAAATGAGTGGAGTATCTAATTTCTGGAGCTATTGTGAGGATCAAATGATATTTAGCACAGCACCCAGCAAACAGTTGACACTTAACAGATGCTTAATTCCTTCTTCCCTATCTCTTTCTTTCCCTTCCTCCTTTCTTTTTTCATTCATCCTTCCTTTCTTCCTGTCTTCTTTCTTCCTTCCTTCCTCCCTTCTATCCTTGCCTCTTTTCCCTTTTTCCTTTCCTTTTCCCTCCTTACTCTCTCCCTCCATTCTTCTCCTCTTTCCTTCTTTCTTTCCCTCCCTACCTTCCTTCCTCCTTTCTTCCTTCTTTGCTTCCTTCTTTCCTCCCTCCTTCCCTTAAGCATAAACATCATCAAAGGAAGTATTTGAATCTAAGATTTTTGACTCAGAGTGACTCCACTTTTTTAAAGTGCTTTTCACTGTATAAAGTGAAACTTTATAATTCCAACAAATAAATCTATTTCATTATAACAGATTCAAAAAAGAATTTTTTTAATCCTTGAATTACTTTGTAGATAATAATCTCTCTTTAAATTTGTCATTAAAAATCAATCAGATTTTTGTATATTGGAGTTGCTTTAAAGTAAATAACACCTACATTTAATATTATTTTGACCTAATTTATGCTCTACTATCTTTGATACATTGGAGTATGATAATGAACCAATTTACTAGTTTTGTTCTTTAGAGCAAAGAAAGTCAGTTAACTCTTTGTGACTTCGTATTGTCATCTGCAAAATGGGCATGACCTTAGCTTCCACCTCAGATAATTTTTGTGAGGACTGATGGATTTCTTCACCTATAAAAGAATGCTATATTTTTTGGCATTTTGATTCAATATGAATGGATGCTTGCCTTTATAAGCTTGGTTCGAATCCTGGCTTTGATATGGACCTGCTAGGAGGTTGAGAACATATTTAAATGTCATTTTCTTCATCAGTAAAAGAGGAATACTAATACATGCCTATTGTGAGAAGAACAGTTTTTAAACCCTAAAACCTTTGAAGTATCATTTTATAATTTCTTGCTCTCCTGGGATTTACTTTGTCTTGCTATATGATGCCTATGTTCTTTTCTTTCTGCAGTCTTAGCCTTTAGGGCAAATTACAGGTATCTCCTAATAGGTCAGTGGGTTTTTTAATGTAGAAGTTTGGTGTAATTATTTTTCAGTGAACATTTACTTCTATTTTAGCTTTTTTTCAAATGGAGGTCATTTTGGTGGTTCAACCTATATTCGTGAGGATGTCACCTATATTGAAAACTGTAAGGTTTATATCTTTCTTAGGGAATAAAGGTAGAAAATAGAAGGCCCCAGAAGCTGCTGAATATAGCTCTGCTGCCTTGGCAGGTTTCAGTTGGGCCTTTTCTCTAAAGAGCTCAATGGACCTTCACCTTTTATTACCTCATTTATCTTTGCAACATCCCTGGGAGGCAGCCGGAGGTGGATATTATTACTAGCATTTTATAGATGGGGAACACTGAAGCTGAGAGAATGGAAGTGACTGGCATAAAGTCACAGAGCCAGTGGCAAGGGATGCAGAAAATCCCTGAGGTCCTTGTCACAGCTGGATAATGTCTCAGGGATGTAACTGTCACCCTCTTTCTGGGCTGAAAATCGTTTCATTAGTGGGAAGGGACAAAAAAATTAATTAAAATTATAATTGCTAACATTTTTTATTTTATATACTTTATCTCATAGTTCTTAGAACAATCTTGAGAGGCAGATTCCATTGTTATCCTTATTTTTTTTTTCAGCTGAAAAAATTGAGATTGAGTAACTAGGTGACTTCTCCACCAGCTGATATTATTTAGAGCATTGAAGTCTTCAGAGTGTTCTACATACAATATTTCATTTGAAATTCTCATGAACTTTGCGGGGTAATTTTTTTTACAGATTTTGCAGATGAGGACACTGAGACTCAAATAAGTCATTTTATTTAGCAAAGTCAGATCATGAGTATTAGAAGCAGGTTTGACTCCTGAGTCTATCCTCCACTCATTAGGCAATACCTCTTCTCCCAATTTTCTTTTCCATACATCCTTAAGAGACCAACTCCATTCTCAAGTTCCAAACTCATTGAACCAATCACTTCAGCGATTTTTGGAACTCCTATAAACTCACCAAAGTACATGTTGAGATGCAACATGATATGTGGAGGGGAAAAAATCACTGATCCTATAATTAGAAAATATGATTTTGAGTCCTTTTATGAGGATATTAGCAAATTATTTAATCTCCACAACATCTGTTTTTAAATGGGCATAAGAATGTTTACATTTGGGACAGCTAGGTGGTACAGTAGATAGAGCTCTGGCCTTGGAGTCAGAAGTACCTAGGATCAACTGTGGCCTCAGTTGGTTAGTTGATTCTTGTCCTTCATTGTTGAAGATGTCCAAAATGACATCACTGTGTTTGAGACAAATTACAGCGTGTCCAACTGTGACTGCTCAGACTAATAAGAATTCAGAATGCTCTACTACAGGTTGGGCACAAATAATCCATGTGAACACCTGGGGTGGATGCTTTAAACTTAAATATGTCACATTTCCTTTGAACTACTTCAATTCTGCCTTCCTCATAGAATGCAGTACCCTTTCTGATGAGGGCACATAGTTCTGTGCCAATGTCTCCTATGCTGTACAATCAATTTTAGAGTTCTTCAATGAGATCTTCATGGTGTTTAGGAAGTGCTTCTTCTTACCCCCTTGTGAGTGCTTGCCCTATGTACAACTGAGTAAGTGTACATCTGACATTCTAACATGTCCAGCCCATGGTAGTTGTCCTCTCTGTAGTCATGTTGGAATGCTAGGTAGTTCAACTTAAGAAAGGACCTCAGGGTCTGGTATATTCTCCTGCCAGGTGATCTTCAGAATCTTCCTAAGACAATTGAGAAGGAAGCAATTCAGTTTCCTGACATGGCACTGGTAGAGTGTCCAGGTTTCATAGGCAGATAGCAATGAAGTCAATTCAACAGATACTTACTAGTTGTGTGACTCTGGTCAAGTCACTTAACCGTAATTGCCTACCCTGCACTCACCCCTTGGGAAAAAAAAAACATTTGCATTGTTTTCCTCATAGAATAAGTCTTAACAGTCTCAGTGTGTTCATGATCTCATTGATATGGCTACTTCTGTCAACATAATACAGCAAATGTTCAAATTCTTATCCTTGTTAGCTTTGTCCATGACATTACACAAAGCTTCCATAAAGCAGAACATTCATCCAATGTGATAAGGATCTTTTTTATGAATTCTTCAGCATCCCACAGGGACCAGCGTCAGTACTAGGGTTCTCCATCTATCTTGCTTCATCCTTGCTCCATTTTAAGCCTCATCTATGTTCTATAGCTGGTTCATCATCTTTTCTAACCTCAAGTTTCTTGGTTACTATCATTTATATAAATCTCAAAGCACTGTAAAATATAAATTATCATGAATATAACTATCTCATCTCTCTGAAGTATTTATTATCTGTATCATTGATTTAAACTTTTTTTATTCTTTATATAGTTTATTTCAGGTTTTGTGTTTGTGACAAAGAACAGTGATTATTTATTCTTTATCTTTATAGCGATCTATCTTTAGATTCAGAAGTGAAACTTTGGGGTGAGCTTCTGGTTATTATGAATGTAAGAACGAATTAATCCTTTGGAAAATAAGATTTAATCATTCTCAAAATACAGTACCTGGTCCAATATATATATACTAAATATATTCCCTGTTGGAAACCACATTTGCTTCAGTCTGTATTCATACACCATGAGCTCTGTCTTTGGGATAGATAGCAATTTTTATCATAAGTTCATCAGAGAAATTGATCAGCATTTTCCCACAGTTTTATTTCCCTCCATCCTATCCCCTTCACCCACATTTATTCTATTCTCTTTCTCCTTTCACCCTGTCCCTCCTCAAAATTTTGTTGCATTTGACTACCCTCCCTCACAATCTTTCTCCTCTTCTATCACCTACACTCTCCTTTTCCCCCTGTCCCCTTTCTCCCAGCCCTTTACTTGCCTATTTTCCTCTAGTGCAAGATAGATTTCTATACCCAATTGAATGTGTATATTATTCCCTCTCTGAGCTACCTGCAATGAGATTAAGACTCATTCTCTTCCCCTCACCTTCCCCCTCTTTCACTCCATTGCAAAAGCTTTTTCTTGCCTCTTCTGTGTGAATAATATAGTCCATTCTACTATCCTTTTCTCCTAATACATTCCTTTCTCCCCCCATTAATTCCATCTTTTTACAATATTATAACCTTAAAATTCAACTCCCTCTTGTGTATATATATATATATATATATATATATATATATATATATATATACTATTTCTAATTACCCTAATATATGAGAAGGCTCATATGAGTTATCAGTATCATCTTCCCATGAAGGAATACAAGCAGTTCAACATCATTAAGTCCCTCATGATTTGTCCTTCCCATTCACCCTCTTTATGCTTCTCCTGAGTCTTGTACTTGAAGATCAAGATTTCTATTTGGCTCTGGTCATTTCATTTGAAAAGTTTGAAAACCCCCATTTCATTGAATTTTCATCTTTTCCCTTTCACTGAGTAGTTGATTCTTGGCTGTAATCCAAGTTCTTTTGCCTTCTGGAACATCATATTCCAAACCCCACGAGCCTTTAATCTTCTGCTATCCTTACTATAGCTCCACAATATTTTAATTGTTTCTGGTTAATTTTTTTTTTAGTTTTTTTTTTTTGCAAGGCAAATGGGGTTAAGTGGCTTGCCCAAGGCCACACAGCTAGGTAATTATTAAGTGTCTGAGACCAGATTTGAACCCAGGTACTCCTGACTCCTAGGCCGGTGCTTTATCCACTGCGCCACCTAGCCGCCCCATGTTTCTGGTTAATTTTAATCTGTGTCTGGTTGCTTATAATATTTTCTCCTTTATTTTAGAAGTTCTGAAATTTGATTATAATATTCTTTCCAGTTTTCATTTGGGGATCTCTTTCAGGAGGTAATCAGTGGAGTCTTTCAATTTCTGTTTTAACATCTACTTTTAGGATATCAGGGCAATTATCTTGGAAAATTTCTTGAAAAAAAATGATTATTGAAGCTCTTTATTTGGTCATGCCTTTCAGGTAGTCCAATAATTTTTAAATTATTTTTCCTGGGTCAGTTTTCCAGGTGAGTTGTTTTTCCAATGCAACTTTTCACATTTTCTTCTTCTTTTCATTCCTTTTGGTTTTATTTTATTGTTTCTTGATTCCTCACAAAGTCATTAGCTTCCCTTAGCTCCATTCTATACTTTAAGGAATTATTTTCTTCAGAGAACTTTTGAATCTCCTTTTCCATCTGGCCAGTTCTGCTTTTTAAGAAGGCAGTCTCATCATTGGCCTTTTTTTGGACTATTTTTTCCATTTGAGCCAAACTGTATTTTTTAAGATGTTATTTTCTTCAATATTTTTTATCTCCTTCACCAAGTTGCTGACTTGATTTTCATGATTGTCCCACATTGCTCTCATTTTTCTTTCCAATTTTTCCTCTACCTCCCTTACTTGATTTTTTAATTTTTTTTTTATTTTTGGCAATGGGGTTAAGTGACTTGCCCAAGGTCACACAGCCAGGCAATTATTAAGTGTCTGAGTCAGGATTTGAATTCAGGTCCTCCTGACTCTAGGGCTGGTGCTGTATCCATTGCACCACCTAGCTACCTCTCCCTTACTTGATTTTCAAAATCTTTTTCAAGTTCTTCCATAGTCTGAGACCAACTCATACTTTTCTTGAAAGCTTTGGATTCAGAAGCTTTGACTTTTTTTATCTTCTAATGTGTATTTTTGATTCTTCATAGGACCAAAGCAATTGCCTATGGTCAGATTTTTTTCTTCTGTTGTTTGTTCATTTCCCCAGCCTATGATTTGATTTTTAACCCTTTGTTAAGATGGGATTCTGCTTCCAAGGTGGAGAATGCACTGCTCCAAGTTTTTGATGTTTTGGCAGCTCTTTTCAGGGATACCCCTCCCCCTCATTATCAGAGGGATCTTATTGACTTGGTTCTCACAAAAGCAAGGTAATTCTCCTTCCTCTCCAATTGTTTCTTTATTTCATTTAAAATAGTAGCTATGCCACACAACTTTTTTTTATTTCTTTACATTTCCCAAAGCACCCTATTCCTTCAACCTCTCAGCTGGGGACCTCTTATTTTATTGTGAAAGTGGAGACTCAAACTCTCTTTTCTCATAGTTCATCCTCTTAGCATGATCCCTTGTTGTTTACCACTTAGGTATATTTTTTTTATGGAGCAACCCATCTCTTTGCCAAATCCATGCCATCAGTATGTACCCTTGATCCTAGTTCTGTGAGTCTTTTCCAGCAGATTTTCTCCATTGTCAAACCCTTTCTATGTAGTTATATTTCAATTTCTCCCTATGGACTGATTTCTTCCCCTCTACATAAAAATATGTCTAAGATTCCACAAAATAATAATAATTCAAAAAATCCTCTCTGTATTCTACCATTCTCCTCAACTATGACACATCTACTCTTCTCAGCTAAACTTGAAAGAATGTTTACTCCTTGTGTCTCTATTTCTTTTCCTTTACTTTTTCTAAATTCTCTGCATTCTAGCTTCCAACTTTATGGATTTAACTGAAACTTCTCTCTGCAAAGTTGGCAATGTTCTTTTAATTGTTCAATCTTATGGCCTAATGCCCAAATCAATAAGAAGTACTCTCCTTCCACCCTTGTTCAGTTTAAGAAGGTATTGGACTAGATAACCACTTAGATACTTTCTAAATTTTAATGTGTAATCCTGTGAGCCTTGCTATCACAACTAGATCACCTAGATCACAGACTACTGGAAAGTGGGGACCATTTCTTCTCCCTGTCTTTTATCTCCCATATTTCCTAGTGCAATTCTAAGCACATAGTAGGACTACAATATATATCTGTGAACTGATAGCTTTATAAGGCTGTGGTAAGACTAGAAGCAAGAATACCTGGTCCCAGTCCTAACCATATTTTACATTCCCTTGTTTCATCACAGACTCTATCAAATCCTGGAGTAAAGATTCTCCCATATATAGCCCTATTTTTATTTCTGAAATCACTTCTTTATTGAATTTCCCCAGAGAGACAGATATTTATGTTACCTTAAGCTTATATACCTCTAAAGCAAAGCAAAAAGTCAATGTGAAGTTTTCCTTTGCTTTTGTTTTAGAAATGAGAACTAGATAGAGAGTACAGTATAATAGACAAGAGACTTATTAGGAGTCAGAAGGAACTTGATTCTGTTATTATTAGCTCAAGCCCTTACTAGTTATGCGAATAGCAAATCTCTGTGCCTCAATTTCCTCATCTATAAAATGAGAGTCTTCAACTTGTTGAGTTCCAAGGTCTCTTCTAGTACTGAATCTAAGATTTTAGGATTTTTTTTCTTTGAAATGACATTAAAATTGTCTGTATGTATGGAGACGCATACATACATACATACAGAGAATAAGAGAGGCAACAGGTATAGTTTGTGATTTTTAAGATTGTTTTCTTGGCCTATAATCCTCCTTGTCCTCACTTTAAAACTTGAAAACAATCACTGAATCTATTTGTCTCAACACAGTTCCTGATGCCCTTCTGAATGGTTCCATATTTTGTCCATTCTTTTCTTCACCACAATTGAGTCTATTTTTTTTTTTTTTTAGTTTTTGCAAGGCAATGGGGTTAAGTGGCTTGCCCAAGGCCACACAGCTAGGTAATTATTAAGTGTCTGAGGCTGGATTTGAACTCAGGTACTCCTGACTCCAAGGCCAGTGCTCTATCCACTGTGCCATCTAGCCACCCCTGTTTTAAGATACATGAAGACAAGGAAAGGATCATCAATGGAAACAGTAGTGTCCTGAATTTACCCACTCACATCTAGGTGCCTTCTCTTTTTGCATCAAATGGAAACTAGATTGTTTTTAGATGATCCCTGCTTAAAAATATATTTTATGAAAAAAATGAAATTTTAATACTTCTTAAGAAAATTAGCATTTCTATTATCACTATTTTATGGGGATTTTTAGGGGTTTTTTTGCAAGGCAAATGGAGTTAAGTGGCTTGCCGAAGGCCACACAGCAAAGGTAATTATTAAGTGTCTGAGGCTGGATTTGAACTCAGGTACTCCTGACTCCAAGGCTAGTGCTCTATCCACTGTGCCATCTAGCCACCCCCAATTATCACTATTTTTAGCAAAAATTTCTAAGAGAAATATATCCAGAATTAAATTATCTTTTTTTTTCTCTTTTGAAACCTTGTCACTTACACCTTGTGAAATGCCTTCCTGAGGCCCCAAACTCTGAACAAATATATATTGAACCCCTGTGCAGAATGTGATCAAAACACAGTGAAGTTCTAATTAATACTTTTGCCAGATTTTTTTTCTGATACTAAGAGGATTCTTGAACCTTTCATTTTAATAGGGAGAGCTCCTGCTGGAGGAAAAACCTCTATCTTTGTAGATGGTCAAATTTTCAGTAATTTATAAAACATTGCTAGAAGTCCCAAGAGGGTAAGTGAGTCACCCAAGTTCACACATATGCACTAGACAGTAATTCCCAAGTCCTCATGAAAGATGGTTTTATTTAGAGGTAAAAATGGTAAACTTAAGAGTGAAAAAAAAGACCGTCTTGCACATCTAAGATACCATGAGCAAGTTACTTAGCCTTAGTCATAATTTCCTAACATGAAAAATAAGAATTTTCATACCTGTATGATTTCATAAAGTATTTTGAGGATCACAAACAATTTTGCAAGTCTTAATCATTATATAAATTCTTTAAAATGTCTACTTTGAGTCCTTCTGGTTCCTAGACTATCACTTGGATGAGATAGACTCATGCCACATCTAACAATGTAGTTTTGTTACCACTTGGTCCTTGCTAAATTTATACAAAGTACAAAACTGTGATGTGTAATGGACAATATGAAGTTAATTTGAGCTACTAGATCTTTATGATTGAGAGTATATGATTGCAGCAGCTAGGTGGTACAATGGACAGAGCACCAGTCCTAGAATCAGGAAGACCTGAGTTCAAATGTGACTTGCCAACTGTGTGACCTTGGACAACTCACTTAACCCTGATTGTCTTGAATCCAGGGCCATCTCCCATCATCCTGATAATATGTGACCACTGGACCCAGTGGTGACTTCAGAGGTGAAAATGTGGCAACTTAGCACAGCACCCCACCCTCTTCACTCAAATCTACTTTACTTGACTTCAATTGACATTACTTTCTTCATAAATCTAGAACAAACATCAATGAAGAATATTTGAGCTACCAGATCTTTATGAGTGAGAAAAAATACCCAAGTTGTTTGTTTTTAAAAGGACTTTTGTCTCACTGAATAGACATTCATTTAACTTGTTTTGTATCACAATTAATCCAACATTTTGCATAAGGGGATATGTATTAATAAAAGCTTAAATTAATGGATTGTAAATTAGTTTGTGGAAGTAGGCATAAAAAATATCAACCAAAATGTATCAATACTTAAGAAAAAAATTTAATTGAATGATTGACTAGGCAAGGCTATGCCTTCTAAGCTGCAATTCTGATTTTCATTTTTGTATCTATCTCAAAGTCTTACTTCCATTAAAATGAGAAGTCATTCCAACAAAATAAGATTGTGAACCATCTCCCTGTATTAGGGCACTATCTATAATGATACTGGAAAAAAATAGGAGTCATTTTCTATTGACCAACCTCCTATTTATGAGCCTTTCTGTATTTATTTCATTAGGTCCTTGCATAGTAGTCATATAGCTTTTACCAGGTCACTGGGCAGACTTGTTCTAGTTTGTTATGACCAGTGAGAGCATACACTATGTTCATATAGCTTTCAGGAAATCAAGGTTATAATATCATGCCTTAATGAGTCACCTCAGTAAAAAAATTTTACCTGAAGGGACTGGACTTAGGATTTTGTAAGTATTGAACACTCCCAGAAAGTTATCTATAGAATCATTGTCATGTTCTTGGTGTTGGTCATTTCTTTTCTAAGAGAAACAGTGACATCACAGGGAGATGACTTGATTCCTCTGTAAATACTCTGCCTCACAAAGTATTCTCTTCCTGAGTCATCAAAGTTTAATGGCAAGACAAAAGATGACTACATGGTAGCAGCTTCAACATCTGATTAAATTCAAAAAGATCCACAGCACCTGCTTCAACAGCCTCCATGGCTATTGGAACAAATTGTTCTTAAACCACTCATTCCATCAGGAGAAGTCTTCACATACTTAGGGTAGACATCCCCCTACCTCACCTATAGGTTTGAGGCCTGTCAATTATTCCAAGCTAGTTTTGCCCATTTGCTTAGTTGGTTTTATTCCACTGTGGCTACTGCATATGCTACAAATTCTTAGAACCACAGAAAGCTGAATTTAGTGAATATTAAACTTATCTCATTAGCTCTAGAGGAACCATTTACAAAAGTAATAAATATCAGAAGGAGGATCTGAACCTAGTTCATCTAATTTGAGAAAATTTTTTTTTGTTCCACCCCCACTATTTCATGCCATCTCCTAGTTAATAATGGAGGGCTTCATAAAGAGATGTATTTGGAGCTTACTATTTGTTGTTTTCTTAGACAAGTCACTAAATCAGCCTCAGTTTCCTCATTTGTAAAATGAACAGATAGAAATAGATCAAGCCCAGAAATACTTCCAACTTTAGATCTAGGATCCTATCCTCTGGTGAACTGAATTTTTAGGATCTAGAGGGGAGGAGATTATAAGATTTAGGGTCATGAGATTCAAGAAGGAGACTGCCCTAGGCTTAGAATTAAACCTAATAAAAAATCTTTTATTTCCTATAAAATAGGAATGGAGAATATTTTTTAGATATTTATAACATCATTTGTCTGCTATATTTGGTCAAGCATTCAATTAATTCACCCCTATAAAGATCCTAGATTTATTGAATTTTGAGTCTGGCCAACAATTTCCATGGCAGCACCAGACCATGGACTTTATATAGTCTGTGGACCAGACAATCTGCCCTTGCTATAATAAGGAAAAGGAGACACAGGTATGTCAAGGTGTTTATTGAAAGGCAAGAAAAATTTTTAAAAGTCTACAAAGCTTCAGGCATCTACTTTCTTTTAAAATAAATCCTCTTTTATATAAAACTTCCAATCATAACTGTTGGGTTTTACTAATTTAAGATAGGAGCAGGTAAGCAAAGCAGTGGACAGACCTGACCTGAAGTGAGGAAAACATCTCCCTGACTTCAAATCTGACCTCAGATACTTCCTAACTGTGTGTCACTGGGCAATTCACTTACCCCTATTTACCTTGATTTCCTTAACTGTAAAGTGAACTGAAGAAGAAAATGGCAAACCATTCTAGTAGCTCTGCCAAGAAAACCCCAAATGAGGTCTTAAAGAGTAAGAAATGACAGAAACAACAACAACACAACAAATCTAAGATAACTTCCAAAAGTTTCCAGCTGTTCTCCAGAACCAATTCAAGGGCATTTTACCTTTAGCTTGGGGAATTTTTATTTTTCTGACCTTCTAAACTCCTATGATTACTGAACCCCAAAGACAAAGTAGTATCAATTGTCCTCAGTTCCATATGTTGTTTCATGGTCTCACTAGAATCTCCATGATTACTACAAAATGTAAACTAAACAGTGCTTAGGTGACTGAGGGTATTATGAATAAGCTAAGCCTCTTAACAAAAATTATTTTTGATTAATAAATTACCTCCCATTGGTTTTAGCTAAAACTCAGAATGGAGAGTTTTTCTTCAGTAGATCATCTTAATATCATCTTCCTTTTTCTGGATTCTGGGTTATTATTAGTACAACCTGGATTGCATTAGCTACTTTGGTTATGTCACAAATTCATATTTGCACAGTATTTCATATATCATGTCACATATTTACTCATACATCATGATTAATATTTACTTGGTAGCATACAAAAAATTGAGGTCTATTTCTTCATTAACCATTGGCAATCCTGAAGTCATTACTATTGATGTGCTGAACATAATTGTGAGATTTTTATATGTATCCCTATTACATTTTACCAAAGTAGATTCATTCCATTGTATTAGCCTAATTATAGATTGTTGGATCCCAGTTTTGTTGTTCAGTCTGCTAACTATTCCTGCCAGCATTGTGTCAACCATAAAATTAAACAAAATACTACTTGTATTTCATCCAAGTGACTGACAAAAATGCTGAACCAGTTTAGAATCAAGGATTGATACCTGTGGCAGGGCTTCATTAGAGATCCTTCCTCAGATTGATACCAATACAAAAATCATTTGTCTTCATATGTAAAAATTCAATAATTGTGGGCAGCTAGGTGGCGTAGTGGATAGAGCGCTGGCCTTGGAGTCAGGAGTACCTGGGTTCAAATCCGGTCTCAAACACTTAATAATTACCTAGTTGTGTGGCCTTGGGCAAGCCACTTAACCCCTTTTGCCTTGCAAAAACCTAAAAAAAAAAAAATTAAATAATTTCCAACTGTAACTAATTGTAATATTATCTACTTCACCCTTCTCCATCCCATTCACGTGCACAAAGGATCATAGAGTTCTAGAAGGGGACTCAGAAGCCATATAATCCACCCCCTTCATTTTATAGATGAAGAAACTGTCCAGGTCACACAGGAAGTAAGCAATAGAAGTGAGAGTCGAATGTTGATTGTAGATACAATTTTATTTTTCCTTTATTATCATGAGACCCTTTACAGATATCTTTCTGAATACAATTCAAGGAGAATTAAACCTTAGTTTCTCTAGCCCTTTCACTTTCTGTTCTACTAGGGAGATCAGCCTACATTTTGTAACGTGTCTTGAGCTTGACAGAAGCATAAATTATACATCTCTAAGTGTTATTAAAATTTACATACTTCAGACTTACTTGTTTTGAGATACTTGATTTTCCCTTGCATTTGCTATTAAATCTTATGGGTAATTGCTTCAACAAATTTCCTATATGATTCCTATGTGGCCAAAATCTTTCTGGTATATAACTGACTCTCAACTTGTATTATGAACCTGTTGTGTAACATATTATAAAGTGAGTTCTATTAACAGGAAAAGAAAAAAATCAAGACCTTTAGCGGAGTAACCAATTATTAATCAATAAAGCAATCAAGAATTATACCAGACCCTGAAGAGCCCCTGTTCTCAAGGAGCTTTCAGTTTGATGAGAAGACAACCTGCCAGAAAGCATGGACAAACAAGATATATACAATATAAACTAAACAAGAAGGTATTAAGAATAGGGAGGTTTGGGGAAAGGCTTCCTGTAGACCATAGAATTTGAGATGAAACTTGAAGGAAGCCAGAGAAAACTGATTCTATCAGGCATATTTGCAAGGTATTAGGAAAGAAATATTTTCATTCCATTTCCTCTAGGAGAAGAGGTATGCTCATTGACTTAGTGAATTCGCTGATCGGTGCCTCTTAATTGATAGATAGAGTTCAGTTAGTGCAGAAGCATAGAGATTGGTAGATGAAATATTATGTACAGATATTGCCATAGGCAATTGGAATGGAATGTGGAGTATGTGAGGTGGAGTAACTGATAGACTTGAGCCCTATTGTGAAAGGCTTTATATGACAAACAAAACAGTTTGTATTTTGTCAAATAAGGAGCCCCTGAAGGTCCTTGAGCAGGGCAGTGTCATGAATGAACAGTGCTTTATTAATATCTATTTGGCAGCTGGGTAGAAGTTGGATTGGCTAGGAAGGAGACTAATGCAAGGAGACTCACTAGGAGACCACTGTGAAAGTCTAGGTGAGAGGTGATGAGGGCATTAATGAAGGTGGCTATGATGTTATAGTGGAGATAAGAGTTAGATGCAAAGAATATTACAGATGGAAAATGGATATGAGTTGGCAATTAATTGCAAATGGATGCTCAGTGAAAGTGAAAAGTTGAAGATGATTTTTAATTTGTAAAGCTGAGTGACTAAGGCACCAGATATCATGGTGGATAGATCACAAGTCCTGAAGCCTGGAAGATATGAGTTTGACTCCTGCCTTACTCACTAACTGTGTGACCCTGAGCAAATCATTTAGTCTCTCTGTACCTCAATATCTTCATATAAAAAACAGAGATATGAAAATATTCAGTATTGTTGTAAGATCTATTGAGTTAATATACAAAATGTTTCTCAAATCTTAAAACACTAATGCTGTAGTTGTTACTAAAAGAATGAAAATGATTCCCTTAACACAAATAGGGAATTTAGAAGAAAAGTTGGTTTGGGGAAAATAGAACAAATTCTTTTTGATGATATTTGAGATATCTACAGAATGAACATTTCCCATAAAAAAGAATTGCTCCATCACCTTTGTTATTTAGAGGAGATATCTTTAACTTTCTATTCTATTCTAACAACAAATAAGACAACAGATCATTATCTTATCCTGTTCTTTTCTGTTGTGTCCTGTAGAGTTAATGTTCAAAACCAATTCTCTCTCCATCAACTTAGGCATTTAATATGTTCTAGACTCTGTTATGTGCTGGGGATACATAGATGAAATGAACTAGTACTCTCTCTCAAAGATTTTTCATTTTCTTTCAGGGTATGGCAGAATATACATTAATAATTATATACATTTATTTTCACATGTGTATATCTATTTACATGTGCATTCACATCATAGGTAATAAATATAAATTAAATTCAAGTAATTCTGGTGGCTGAAGAAAATGTTAGCACTTTGAAGTAAGGGAGAAAAGTCATGAGTGCTTCATATAGGAGGTAATACTTAAGTAATATTAGAAAGAAGCTAGGAATTCCTAGAGGTGGAGGAAGGAACATATTCTAAACATGGAGAGAAAGCTGTTCCACTTTGAAAGAGGTTAGAAGAAAGATTGGTATGTAGGAGGGACAGTAATATAGGACAGTTTGACTGGACTGTGTGAGGGAGAATAATGAATTATATCTGGAAAGGTAGATTGGTGCCAGACTGCGGAGAGCTTTCAGTAGCAAATGGAGTAGTTTGTATTTCATCCTAGAGACAATGGGAAGTCACTAGAACTTCTTGACCAGAGGAGTAACATGGTTACTCTTATTGGCAGTATGAATTAGTGGAGAAACTAGCGGTAGGGAGAACAATTTAAAGACTGTTGCAATAGCATAGGTGAGTGATGATAAGAGACTGTGAAGCTAAGTTGCTTTTAAGATAAGTAAAGAGAAGGAAATGAATACAAGAGATGTGGTGGAATCAAAATTGACAAGACTGGACAGATGACCATATTGTGTGAGAGAAAATGAGGAGTCAAAAATGGTTCTTAGCCTATGGTTGACTAGAATTCTTGCATTATTGTTAACCGAATCTAATGTTATGTCCATCATGACTGACAGGTCATAAACCCAGTGGTAAGTTGGAGGAAAGGGAATGTCTACTCAAGCATGTGATCCCTTCCCCTGGCAGAATATGCAGATGAAAACAATTTGTTCCAGTAGACCATGAAGGTGGCTGAAGCTTGCATAGAGCTTTTAGCACTTGGTCAGACACGGAAAACAAGGTTATTCAAGATCACTGTTATCTTGTGTTATCACTAGTCATACTGATGTTTCTTGCCACTAGACTTTGATGACTCGAAAAGAAGTGGGGATGTCAACTTTGTGCAACTCTGTCTCATTTAAATCCAATTCATCCATGGATCAAGATATCATATCATGATGTCACTGGTCTTCTTCAGAAACAAAGGACAAACAAATAACAAAAGCTATGATCCATGAATTTGCCAATACAAAATGTACTTCTGATAGATTCAGTGACATATGGCAAAGGTTAGGTTGTCCTCTATGTATGTAACATTGTCCTCTTCTCTCTCTCTCTCTCTCTCTCTCTCTCTCTCTCCCTCTCTCTCTCTCTCTCTCTCTCTCTCAATATATATATATATACATATATATACATATATATATATATATATCTTTGAAGTCTTCTGTGTATTTAAACACATATATTTATCCCAATTTTAGAAGAGAGCTACTGCACTTTATAAACCTGTATCTCAGCTGATACTGTCAGTCAGTAATCATTGCTTAAATCCCTACTGTGAGCCACTATTGTGCTAAGCACTGAAAATAAAGGTTAAAAAGACAGTCTCTGTTCTCAAGGGGCTCATATTTAATGGCAAAACAACATTCAAACAACTATGTACAAATAAACTACATAAAGGATAAACAAGATATAATCAACAGAGGGAAGGCACTAGAATTAAAAGAGATTGGGAAAGCCTTGTTGTAGGCAAGATTTTTTTTGAAGTAAGCCAGGGAAGTGCAGTGATGAGGTACTGAAAAGCTTTGTTAAGCACTGGGTGAAAGAGACATTTTTTCTCATTTTCTTTAATAAAGCATCTCATGTTTTATATATTGTTTAATATAATGGCATAAAATTATTTAGCATAATCTTTCTTTTATGATGGAATATTCGGATTTATCCTGATAAGTTGTAAAAGATTAATGCTCCAGTCATCAAAAATGTAATAAAAACAATATCATCCAAAGTTATCAGCATCTGAGAGTACTTTTATGTTCCTTTCCTTATAAGAAACCTTCATAGACATGAGAAGGGGAAAGGAAGGGAACAAATATTAATATAGTGCCTACTATGTACCAGCACAATACTAACCATGTTCCAAATACTATCCTATTTGATCCTCACATATAGAACTCTAATAATCATTCTTTTAAGGTTGAGGAAACTGGATCAAGCAGAGGTGGGAAAGTGGGAACTCAGGTCCTAATTCTCAGGCTTAGTATTCATGTCTTAGTTTTAGGAATCAGCTGCTAGTTCCCTGTCCATCATAAAATAAAGGGTGATTCCAGATGGAAGAAGTCCCTTTTAGAAGATAAATACTTTCTTCTATGAATGGCTTCTTTTAGATCTCTTGACAACCAAACTCTTCATATTATAGTATTTAATCTGTAATTTTGTGTTATGATATTGAATGGAATTTAGAATTCATAAAAAAATTACCAACCTAGGATCTGCTTTAAGTTCAATATAAAAGAATTCACTCTAATATATATTTTATCAAATAGACATGAGAATAAATACACTTTGTACAAAGTATAAAAATTGGATAGGTATTTTGAGGATTTGGCTTAAAATTTGAGTTGGGAAATTCTATGCTTTTCTTACCATTAGGAAAGTTTAGGGACATTAATCCATAATTTTAGAGAAAATTATTTAAATATCTGTTTTGGTAGAGAGAATTTCCACATTAGGAGACTAATGAAGTCACAAATTTGAACCACTTCCCTATCCCTCCATCCCTCCCCCAAGAATATCAATTGAATCTTACTCTAAAAACTCAAAAGGATTTAAAAATTTAAGCAGCCTGTTCAGACTCTCCTTATTCTCATCTTTTATCTTCTTCTACTTCTCATTTTATTCTTCTCCTCCTGCCACTTCTCTTCTTTCCTTTCTTATTTCTTCTTCAAAATTTCTTCATCATCTATAAAATGAAAATACTAAAAAAAATCTCCTGAGTCAGCTTCACAGATAATTCAAATAACATATTTTTAAACTATAAAGCTCCATCAAAATGTCAAAATGTTATCTTATTATATCTACTTCAACAAGTTGTTGAGAGAACACTACTAATCATAAAGTCTTATGTAAATTTGAGTTAACATCATCACCATATTCCAAGGTGGGGAACCTGGAGCTAGGTTAGCTTCAAAACCTATCTCTAACATTTGGTAACTAAGTAACTTACGTGGTCAACTCTTTCTGACTACAGGCTACAAGCTAGTTGGTGAATTTAGTTTCTACAATTGGAGTTTCCACATCAACAAAATTACAGAACTTTGATTTAACTGAAGGGAAAGAAAATGATGAGCTCATTTTGGAGACATGGGAATCTCCTCCTTCAGAGAGCTATTGCTTTATTATGCTATCTTAGAAAATTTAGTGACTTCAGTAGAAATTGCTAAAATAAATAATCCAGAAAACAAATGCACAGGGGTGATCTGTGTTACCTCACTCAAGTTGCATATAAATCTCAACCTTGACAGGATCAGGGAGATGTGGTCTTCATCATAATAAGATATATTGAGTTTTCTTGGTTTCTGGTACTCTCTAAGACAAGACTGATATTTCACTTTTTACAAAATAATTACTACTCTTTTTTTAAAAAAAAATGTGACTTGTGGTATGGTATTTAAGAAAGTATGATTTGAGGGCTTTATTCCATTAACTATTAAAATGCATATTTTTATATAAAAATTCATTGTTTGTGATTTATTGCTAAGGGACAATATAGGAAAATCATACAGCTATCATTGGAATTTATTCTGTAGAAAAAATAAGAGATTAAATTATACCATAAGAAGAAGCATAATTCAATGAATTTTTATTATGTGTGGAGATGGGTAAATTGCATCATGAAAGATAAATGACATTCTAGCATCAAGATCAACAAATAAATCATCATAAGTATATCTTTTGATTTATCAACATAACAAGAATGAGGACCCTTGAGATGCATATTTTACATTCAGTGGTTGTCCTGACAAGAGATTGCTAACTTGTTTATATGTTATTTTAGGGGGGGGGGGGTGAGTAACTACTATGAATATTTTTAGGTAAAGATTTAGTCCTTTAGAAATGCATTTTCTAGAAATAAGCCACAGGAAAGTGGGAAAATATGCTAATTTGATGAAAATGTGCAACAATGTGGGTATAAGTTGATGGAACATATCAATAGGAGGGCCTGGCAGCTTCTCTTCTGGTACTTCCCACTTGGAGAAAGTCCTTGCATCTCAATGTGCCCATCTACCCACTGGAACAAAGACTGCCTCTTCCATTTCATGGTAAAATTATGATTCAACACTTCTGTAATCTTCATCTTTTCTTAATTATTACCCCTTCTATTTGTATAGGGATTTATAATTTCCTATATAATTTACAACTTTCCTATCTGTTACCCTTTTTTATTCCTCACAACAAATCCAGGGGGAGGCAGGAAAAGCAGAATAGATAATGCTACTTATTTTGTAAAAATAGTTCTCCTATATTTTTCCTTCCCATAGTATTCAGGTAGACCTAGACTCTCCCCAGGACAGAAGAGACTCTGATAGATCCTACAAAAATAAGGAGGCTTCTAAAAAGAGTCCAGAAATTCTATCTTATTGTCTAAGGATCAGTCTTGGTGTTGTCCAACTCTTCATTATCCCATTTGGAGTTTTCTTGACAATTTCCCTCCCCATTTTATTTTGCAGAGGAGGAAACTGAGAGGAAGAGGTTTAAGTGATTTCCCTGAAGTCACATAGGTAGAAAGGGTCTGAAATTGGTTTCGAACTCAAGAAGACAAGTTTCTGACTCCAGGACCAGTACTCTATCCACTGTGTAACCTAGCTGATACTCTAAAGATTAGACTAGCCAAATACATAGATGCTCGTCTCCAAAAAGATAATCTCAAAGGTTCAAATTATTTCAGTCAGAGTAAGTCATAAAGACAAACGTGGTACGAAAGAATTAAGTGCTCAATTTTGAGTAAGAAGACTTGAATTCATATGCCATCCCTGTGAAAGTGACCAAGTCATTTCACTTCTGCAGACCTCAGTTTCCCCAACTTCAAAATAAGAATATTCATAGTTTCCTTCCACATATGTACTTATGGTCCTATAATCTGCTATGTTAATAGTAGTAAATAGGGACCATATGAATGAAATTATGGCTCATTTCAAATATGCAAGTATGGACTGGAGTCAAAAAGACATGAACTCAGATCCAAACTATACTTATTAAATATATATCTCTGGGCAAGTCACTTAATCTCTCTGCTCCTCAGCTCCTTCTCTGTAAAATGGGAATAATAATTATAACTCCTTCCACAAGGTTATTTTGAGGATTAAATGAGATAGCATATATGCAGCACTTTGCAAACCTTTAAAAAAGAACAATGTAAATGCTAGCTATTAGGCAATTGGATAATATAGTGATTAAAGTGTTAGAACTGCAGTTAGGAAGACCTGAATTGAAAAGTTACTTCAGTTACTTACTGTAACCCTGTGAAACTCACTTTACCACTCTCTGTCTCTATTTCTTCATCTGTAAAATAGGAATAATGATAGCATCTATCTTCTAGAGTTCTTGTAAGGAGAAAATACAAAAATATTTGTAAATATTTGTAAAGTATTTTGCAAAATCTTGAAGGCAAATAAATGCCATAAAATTAATATTATTAGTGAAGTATTTATTGAAGGGGAGGGGATGGAACAAGGAATAACATTTATTGAGTGCTTTGTTTGTGTGAGGCACTGTCTAAGTTAATAGAAATTTCAGGTGATCCTCACAGCAACCTTGTGAGTTGATGCTATTATGCTTATTTTATAGTGAGGAAAATGAGGCAGACACATGAAATAACTTTCCCAGTCACACAGCTATTAAGTACCTGAGATCAAATTTGAATTTAAATCTTCCTAACTTTAGATCCAGCACTCTTATCTATTTGCCACCAAGCTGCCTCTTCTCTCTTAGAGAAACATAGAGGTTGAGATCAGGTTAATCTCCATTCCAAATGTGAGAAAATCTGTGCATTCTAAAGCATAGTTCAATGTTCTTACCTCTCTCTCATGTTATGCTGTTAGAGTACATTCAGTGCTACAATGATTGGATCTGGGTAGGATTTCCTTGGTGTGGATATTCTCTTCAGGTGTATGAATCATTCCATTCCTCATCCTGTGTGAATTACAAAGGTTCTACAGTAGATCTTCTATAGCTCCCACTGGGCTTAGGGCTTTCTTCAGAAGACCTTTCCTGGATACCAATGGGTCATTTCTTCCACTCTTCTTCTTCTTCCCCAAATAACCCTTACTTCTTGACATATGACCAAGCTTTTCTCTTTGTGATCACTCATTTCACTGATGGCATTTACCCTGTGTAGCCTGCTGCATTTCTACATTGGCAATATAAGGCACATTATTAACACCAATGGTGAATCTCTCAGTTATCTTTCAACCATATTGTCAGCTGCTAGGTCTGGTATAGGGTCCAGAGAATACAGAAGAATCACATGAATCTATCAGTTAGTGCTAGAAGCAGAAAGTCTTGTTTATTTTAAGTCCTAAAAGTCAAGGTTGAATGAACTCATGGGAGATACCCAAGAAATTCGGGTATAACAAGTTAGTTGTCTAATAGGCATGCCCATTCAGTTTCTCCTTCTTCTTTATTCTGGACCTATGATTGCCACCTCCAGATCTGGAGAGCCCAATCTCAGGAGAAAATTAAATCTGACATCTCTGTAGCCCACCAACATTTTCAAACTCGGAATGAGACTAATAACTCCTAGAAAGAAATTGAAAAGAATCATGGGAAAGAAGGGATCCCAGAAGAAGTAGACTCCCACTTCCCCTTATTAAGTACTTACTTAATAAGTACCCTTTTAGTGTCATAAAGGTGAAGGAATATATATCATCATCCAGAAACCTCAGGTGTGGTGCTCTTTAGGTCTTGGTAAAAAGAGTGAGTTCCTAATGGTTTACTTATTACTCCATGCTTCTGGCCATTCTGGTCATTGAAACTCTGGGAATTATATAGAAAATCATGAGCTAATGGTGGTATGTTTTATATATATATATATATATATATATATATATATACACATTTACATATACATATATGGATATGTATAGGTAAGGAAGGGAATCAACAGTGTTGGAGAACTCATTAAGGAAATTAGAACTTTCTATATTATAAGTATAAAAAGTTTCAGATAGAGCTGGATTTCAAAAAAAAGCAGAAAAAAGGGGGCTAGTAGACAAGAAGAGGGGACATGACTAAGGAAGAAAAAAATCTTATGAGAAAAATCAAGGACCCCCCAAATTAATTTTTTATGCTTTAAGAATAAACTATGTTTGTGTGTGTATACATATATATGTATATATAAATAACTGGTGTTAATAATAGAATTCTGTATTTTTTATTTCATCATCCTTTATCTTTAACTGTATAGACTATTGCTTTCTGATTTCCTCTAAAATTGAATCCTTATCAATTCAGTTTTTATTAAAACTAGTCAGAATGCCAACAGAGTAGCAATGTGTACAACTCTAGGGCAGAAATTAAGGTGAATTGGAGTGGGGTAGAGGGATAAAGGGATGATACACTTGTGTTACTACTTCTGGTGCTGAATCCCAGAGAAGAAGGTATTCCTAAGATACTGTTTGGCTTATATATCTGAGACCCTTAGCAACTATATCCCTACTCACTAAACTCGTGATTTTTTTAATGGTTTCTTTTTTTCCCTTTCTGAATAAATGCTTGCCCCAAAATCTGGCCCAACCCTAAGTAAATACCCCCAATCCTGTCTTTTCTTTCTATAATCTTTTCCCCAAACCAGGAGCCTCTCTTCTCCACTGTTAGTTTCTAGCAATCAGTGATATGAACACTCCCCTTCCCCTCCAACACCATGAACCCTGCTATTAAGAAAGAATCAAAGCTATCTATAAGCTTTAAGGTAAATTTATGTCTAAAAGTTTCTAGTAATGGTATTTTCTTTTCAAGCCCTTGGCTAACTATAGAATAAAAAAGGTTCATCATCCTGCCCAGCATAAAAACATTTAAAATGCCTTAAATCATTAAATCATTCACCAATCCCTTAAAACCCTGCTATATTCAAAGAAAAATGCTAAGTGCTAGAGATAACAAAACCAAAAAAGGGAAATCAGTTCCTACCCTCAGGATTCATACTCTACTTGGAGAAAACAAATGCACAAATTAATCAATAAGAAATATGTACAAAATAATCTAGGAATCTAACTAGTGGATGGGGAGAGGGGCAGTGCAGTTAGAGGAAGGGAGGAAGAATCAGGATAAACCTCAAGTTAGATACCACAAGAGGTTGAATCCAGAAGGAAGCTCATAATATGAGTGAGGTGAGACTCTGTCTGCTCGACAATTCCTACCCCCACCCCCACCCCAGGCCTACCTGGTCTACTTTTGAGTTGAGAGAATAATATAGAGGATAAGAGTAGTGAGTCTAGAACCAGAGTATATGTATTCAAATCCCATTCCTGATGCTGACCTTCCTGAGCCTTAGTTTCTTCATCTATTAAATAAGAAGGTTGGATAAATGTGTCTTGGCCCTCTTTGACACTTTGGGGAAACCTATAGACCCCTTTTCAGAAGAATGTTTTAAATGAATAAAATATAATACTTATGATTGCAACGGAAATTGAATATATTGAAATGAAAACATCAATTTTGTAAAGTTCACTGACCCTAGCTTAGAAACGTTTATAGATCTATAATTCTTCTTATTTGCTACATAATAATTGAAACAGTAATTTTGTTGTTCAATTGTTTTCAGTTATATTCAACTCATGACCCCAAGTAGGATTTTCTTGTCAAAGATACTAGAGTAGTTTGTTATTTCCTTTACCAGCTCATTTTGCAGATGAGGAACTGAGGCAGAGGATTAAATGATTTTCCCAGGTTCACACAGATAGTGTCTGAGCATTTATATTGTATTTACTATGTGCTGTATTTTATAAACATTATCTTGTGTGATCCTCATAAAAACCCAAGAAAGTAGGTGCTATTATTGTGTCCCTTTTACAGTTGAGGAAACTGAGGCAAACAGAGGCATTTCTGAACTCTGATTCTTGTTACAGGTCCAGCTCTGTATCTGCTGCATTATCTAACTGCCACCCCTTCCTGGGCACAGACTAGCCAAGGCACCTTTTGACTGACCATGGCTACAATTGACCTAAACATGTTTGTCTAGTTAGGATCATAGACTTATATTCTTAGGGATCATAAAGTTCCAACTGCCTTATTTGACAAATGAAGAAATTGAGACCCAGGGACTTAGCCCAGATGATGCAGGTAGGATAAATACCTGTGTTCCCTGGCCTCTGATTCCACTGCCAGGACTTTCTCCACTATATCAACCTATCTCTTGTGATTTGGAGGCCTTTCCCCATCCCCATCCCATCTCCTCCCTTCTCATGCCCTCCCCTGACTCATCTCTCCAGAGGATCTCCCATCAACAAATTGTGAATCTGTAAACTCTGCCTTGCAGATTCATGTTTTTAATTAAAGATGCATGCCAGCATTGTAGCTTGTGTTTGTTTTAATATGCTGGCTCTCCCCTGAGATGAAACTATAGGGAGGGCATCTTCTTGCTCCCTACTTTCTGCTTTCTTACAACAGACACTCAGGAAGTCTCCTCAGGGGACTGGTGAGTTCAGGTTTTCCATCTGAAACTATTCATTGAACTTTCTGCTTCTCCCTTTTCTGGAAGCCAAGCAGGTGTCCTAGAGCCCCAGAGTAGCTGTACCAATGAGGCCTAGCAAATTGTAACACAACTAAACAATGTTAGGGGAGGGGAGGTTGCAGTACCTTCCTCTGTGGATGTTTGCATCCTGAAATTAAATGCTATTCCCTAATCAAATTCGTTCAGCAGAGAAAGACAAAAGGAATAACAGTTCACCCTAGCATGGCTCTTAAAGCTCTTTCCAGAAACTAGTTCTCTGGTGTAGGTTGTGCAAATGTAATCCTCATTTTAGAGATGGGGGAAACTGAGGTTCAGAATAGTGAATTAAATTTCCCACAGTCACACAAAACAGTGCATTGTGTAAGAAGCAGTATTGGAACTCTTTGACACTTTGGGGAAACCTATAGACCCCTTTTCAGAAGAATGTTTTAAATGAATAAAATATAATACTTATGATTGCAAAGGAAATTGAATATATTGAAATGAAAATATCAATTTTGTAAAGTTCACTGACCCTAGCTTAGAAATGTTTGTAGATCTATAATTCTGATTCTTAGTTCAGTACTCTGGTACTGTGTATACACAGTATATTTATAGATAGATAAACTATGTATATAAACATGAATATACATGTTTTACACACATGTTCATATCGTACTTACAAATACACATATATTGTTTTTGAATCATTTCAGTTATCTCCAACTCTTTGTGATCTCATTTTGGGGTTTCTTGGCAAAGATATGAAGAATGGTTTGCCATTTCCTTTTCCAGCTTATTTTATAAATGACAAAAATAGATAAATATGGTTAAATAACTTGCTTAGCTTCCTTGCACAACTAGAAAGTGCCTAAGGCCAGATTTGAACTCAAAAAGTCTTAACTTTTTCCAAGCTCAGTACTAGCTATATTGCCTATTTAATAAGAATCTATATTGCAAGTACTATTCTAGAGATATAAATAATATAAATGCATACCCATGTGTATATCGCAGTATTTACAAACATAAATGTAGAATTTATACACATTTGTTTATATATATATATATATATATATACATATATATATATATATGCATATGTATGTGTATGCACTCACATATCCTAGACCAGGCCTCCTATGATTTTCTCTTCCAGTCCAAGATAAAAGGAGCTAAGATAGAATTCTTGCAAAGTACTTGTCAGAAACAGACATTGGTCTTTCCATAAGTTCAGAGAGAGAAATTCAAGGGAAAAACTCAAAGCAAGCAAACAAGAGAGAGTGAGAGGATGACAGTAAGAGATAGAGAGACAGAGAAACAGAAACATAAATGTTATTCCGTTGTTTTTCAGTTATCTCATACTTTATGACCTCATTTGGGATTTTCTTGACAAAGATATTGAAGTGGTTTGTCATTTTTATTTCCACTTCATTTTCAGAGGAGGAAACTGAGGCAAAGAGGGTAAAATGGTTTGCCCAAGGTCACACAGCTATTAAGTGTCTTAGGCCAGGTTTAAACTTAGGAAGATGAACCTTCCTGGCTCCAGGGCTGGCACTATATTCCACTGTGCCACTTAGCTGCCCCAAAGATGAAAATAGGGAGGTAGAAAGACAGTCAGAGTCAGAGATAAAGATGATAAAGAACACATTTCCCAAGTACTTCTTTTCCTAAGTTCTAAGTCCTAGGCAAGCAAAACAACACACAAAAGAGAGCTGTAAAGGTAGAGTTTGCTGGTGTGATCATTTGGTGTTGGAATGGGAGAGAAAGTAGTCTGGGCATCTGGCAAGACAGAGGAAGGTAGGGTTGTGAATTTCAACTACCTAGTTATTTTCCGAGAATCTAGCCTTTTAGTCAGAGATGGGAGCTTTCTTGATTATCAGCAGTCTTGAGGATTGTTTTAAGAGAAGTTTCACATTCCAAATATCCAAAATTCAAGAATCTGGAGATCAGACTTTCTAGAGAAAAAGGGGAATTTCCTAAGTAGCATCACCTTTTTGAAAAAGAAGATTAGCCACATGACTCTTAATGCTTGTGAGTAAAACCAATATGGCAGGTGGACAAAGTCCTGAACCACTTTCCAATCCCAGTGAATTAATTGGGCACTGAAGTTTCAGAGAAGAATGTGCTTCCTCCATGGTCTCCAGTGTATATTACCTTCTAGGGGCAGTCTGAACTACAAAGTCATTCAATAAGTTTGAGATGAACTCTGTAATAGTTTAGATTGTCAAAGAACTATTCCAATTGGCAAACTCAAGTTTGATAACTTTCAAGGAAAATGAAAGTGAATTTTTATATGTTTCTTGTTATGATTATGAGTTCAAGTCCTTTGAATACTTTATATGACTTCTATAGCTCTCCTGAGAGCTTTGTACCTTCTGCATTTTTCATTGAGTGAAACGGTGTCTTGTCTTCCCGTATTATTAAACTGTATGATTGTATGGAAGATTAGAGATTGAATCTTCAAAGGAAAAGGGGATTTCTTGAGCAGTATTATTTCTTGGAAAAGAAGATTACCTATGTGACTCCCAGTGACTGAAAGAACACTGAGAGGGCCTCATAATATAGGAAAGTAAGGCATATGGAGCATGATACCACTCACTGTTTGACTGATTGCAACATTGTAGGTGTGATGGGATGAGGTGTTGCTTCTTCAATATCCTCAATATAGTATTGCCCTCCAGAAGTTTAGAGCTATTTGAATCCTTTTCATCATATGTACTTTCTATGTAATTAAAAAAATACTCATACCAAAATATTTATATTATTGCTTTGACTACTTAAAAGATAGCTAGAGTCTGACTCTTATCCATATTTGGAGAAACCTAGACATGAACTTTATTGGTCCAGAGTTGATTCAAAACAGGCACATAGGATTTGGAGATAGGCTATGAATCTTTGAGATCCAACGCATTGATCCTAGAGTCAACATTTATGAAGTACTTACAATGTACCAAGCACTATTCTAAGTACTGACTATACAAAATATGAAGTATGTGAATTTACAAAAGATAATATCATTGCAATGAAATCATGGTCCTCTTTCTATGTGTTGTACCCAAGCTGTTACTTAACCTGATTCCACTTATTCATCATTTGTGACTTGTCCTATCACTGAGAAAATAAAGATGCCCCATTGTTCTTTGGAGAAGCACCAATATAGTTGACACACCATTTATTTTAGTCAGAGTTTCTCCATCATCAGACTACACTTGTCCCAGAAGTCCAATGTACCAAAAATAAAAGCCAGGTTTGTCTTGCAGATCAGAGACTTGGAAAAAGAGAAGGTGGCCCAATCAGTGCGCAACAGGAGAGGACTCTGACATGACTTATTTTCTTCATTTTTACAACATAGCATGATATTCAAATGTTAATCAACTAATTGAAATCCCTCATTTTACAGCTGAGGAAACTGAGGCTCAGGAGGGTAAGTGACTTGCTCATGTTTACACAAGAAATAAGTAGGAAAATCAAGATGTTAATTCAGATCTTCTGATGTCAAACCCAATGTTCTTTCTATTTTACCAAAATGTTTGGAACAAAGAGATTTGCTTCTAGCTTCTCCTAGTAACTACTATAAATCAGTTCTTGTATATCTAGGTTCAGAAAAGGCAGCTAGGTGATACAGTGGATAGTGTGTGGAATTTGGTATTAGGAAGACCTGTGTTCATATCTTCCCTGAGATAAATCAATTATCTTTCTGTTTTTGCCTCAGTTTACTCACTTGTAAAATGGGGATAATAATAGTACCTACCTTCCACGGTTATTGTGAGGATCAAATGAGTTACTATATAGAAAACACTTTGCAAACATTTAAATGCTTCATAAATATTAACTGTTATTATTCTCATTATTATTATATTTTTGGATAAATATGGCATTTAAAAATTTACATGGTCAGCTTCCCTACTCCTTAGCAAACTATTGGAATAACCCCTCAGTCCACTTGTAGTCAGTGAGAAATATGCATAAGAAACTAAATGAGAGATTCATAAGACTTAGGACAAGAATAACCATAATCCTTCCCTCTCATTGTCAAATGAATAAAATGAGGGACAGAAAAGGTGTATAATTTAGTATGACAGAATCTTGGGGTTGGAAGGCACCCCACAGACCACTGAATCCAACCCATAACAGAACAGGAATTGTCCCTATCATATAGTCATACATCCTCTTAGAACACCAAAAATGGAAGGTATCTTAAAAATCACTCCATCTTGAGCAGGGAGAACCACCCTCCTAAATCAAATATAAATTAATTCTGGCTGTTTGTTGTTTGGGATTACCTGTTCTCTCCTAGTGTGGATAATTGAGAGTCAACTGAAGTTTTATCTGATAACATTCTGATAACATTCTGGCTCCAGTTCTAGATTATATGAAGTGGAAGAAATTGGCTACTCCATATGGGAGAGGGAGGGAAGAGGAGGAGAGATTCATTTGATTACTCTCAGCTTCTGGCCTACCTGACATATCTTGATGATCACTAAAAATTATTCTGGAATTGAAATAAGTTGATTAAAAAGAGAGCCCTGACGCTGAATTGAAATTAAACCACACAAGATGATTTTAATGCCAGACCCTGTCCCCACAGTATGCTGTATAATGAAAATCAAATATACATGCATATATGGATACATATGGAAAAGAATAAATATAAATAAATAATGTACTATGTGGATAGTGGACTCAGGGGAGAACACAACTAGTCACAATAGTCAAAAGTTCTATATTTTATTTGATAAAAATGGAAGCCAGGAAGAAGAAAAATGCATCAGAAAGGGAACCAAGATGGTATTGTAATTTTATGAGGTTGGTGTTTTATGAAGAGAGGAATTCATGGGGACAGGCATTAAAAGAAAGTAAAGTTAAATTTATCCTGGCTGACTCACTTGAGGAAAGCTTGCAGAACAGTGGATGTGATACAAGAGCATTTTATCATTATAAGGGTGTTCCGTACTCCTTGCTCTTTTGGTACTTAAGAGTTCATACCATAAAAGTGAGCACTTGATTATATGCTATCCTACCTTACTCTTATGTTCATTTATTATATACATCTTGACTTCTCAGTGAAATTATCAGCTTTTTAAGGTCAAATATTTTATACTAACTATTACCTGGTTCCATGATGCAGCCTCTTGGCATCTACTTTTCATGTTCTCCCTGGCTTACCAGAGCTGTTACCCTGTTCTCCTCTCACCCACTACATTACTTAAGAGATGAAAGTTAGGCAAGAAATGGGCTTTTTAAAGATGCTTTACTCATGTTCATAGCACTGCAAGAAACTCTAGGTATCCATCTAATTTAACTCCTTCATTTTACAAATGTTTTATATAATTATTTTTTAATTATTCATTTATGGAATAAAGCAAGCATTTCTATAACACAGTAAAGTAAAAAGATAATGCATTATATAAAAATTGCATGTATGTGTGTATGCTTATGTGTGGCTATATACAATAATATATATATATACATATACATAAATAGGCAGATAAGTGATATGGTTGCTAGAGAGTCAGACCTAGAATCAGGAAGACCTGAGTTCAAATTTGGCCTCAGACATTTAATAGCTATTTGATCTTGGCCAAGTTGCTTACCACTGTTTGCCTCAGTTTCTTCATCCATAAAATGAGTTGGAAAAGGAAATGGCAGACCACTCCACTATTTTTACCAAGAAAGCCTCTAGTAGGGTCATGAAGAATCAAATGTGCCTGAAATGATTGAACAACTACAAAGCATTTATATATCTCTGAAATGTTTGCAAAGGATATTACAAATATCCTGTTTGATCTTTATAACAACCCTGTGAGGAAGAATTATGATCATTCCCATTTGACAGGAAAATGACTTTTCCAGGGTCACAATTTTTCTGAAGCTAGTTTTTATCTCAGATATTTTAGACTCCAGGTTATTCATCTGTTCTATCTAATGGAACAATTAGCTGCCTCTCATCAGGATTTAAATCCAGTTCTTATTAACTCCAAGCCTGACATAATCGACTGCATCATGATGCTTTGTGGCTTGATCAAATTAAGTACTTAACAAATGTGTGTGGAATAGTTTGTTAAATTCTTCTTTTGGAAAGAAGATTATGTTGAAGTTACTAGTGTCAATAAAAACCCATATGTGTGACCATTGCTGTCACAAAATAAAACCAAATTGGAATTATTGCTTGTTTCAAATAATTCACACACCATTACATGTCTAATATCCTTTAGGCCATAAGAGAAATATGGTGACTAACCTGTTTTCTTAATCATGACATTAGTATATATAGAGAGTAAAGTATTATCCTAGGATTCAGAAGTCTGAGACTGCCTAGCTGTAAAGCTGAATGACCTTGAACAAATCACTGCCTTTCTGGGTTTTCAGTTTCCCAACCTTCAAAATGCTCAGGTTAGAATAATTGGTCTCTTTGGTTACTTCTAATTTTAAAATTCTAGTTATTGATTTATCCCTTTTCACCATTATAAAATAATCCCTTTATCACAAGTTTGCAGGAATGGCATCATGTATGAGAAATTAAAATAATTTTGGTTGAAAAGTTCTGTAGATCTGCAGAGTAGCATATGTGTGTGTATACATGTTTTTCCTTTTTATTTTAAATAATTGGACAATATCTTCTGCATAGTGACCAAGTGCTAATTATTTTATTAAATTATGCTTAGCACCTATGTCTTTTCGGAAATTTTCCAGCAAAGCAGATATATAGAGAACAGATATTTTTTCCATATGAGTTAGAATATCACTAACTGAACTGGAAACTATTCTCTGAACATTTGAACTTACTTGGAATAAGTGAAGCATAGTATAAAAGTAATTAATTACTTTAATTAATACATAAGACAATGTGGTTTGTTTATTTTTAAATAATCTGAATACTAGGTGTTGTATACTTTTCTATTTTTGATTTTGTTTAGTTCTTTATGACTGGAAACTTACTAGGATAGAATATTATATATGGTTTTGCCATATGATACATGACCACTTTGCATATTAGTCATCTTTTTGCTTTGATTTTTTATACTATCAATTTTAGACTTCCTTTTATAGCACTCTATCTTTGTCTTACAGTTGTAAGCGTAATTAAATATTTATCCTTTGGTCTAATTCTTTTTTTTTCTTTTTTTGTTACTTTTTTAAGGGACTTAGATTTATTCACAGAAAAAGCAAAATAGTCAATTGTTGTTTGTCTTTCATTCTTGAAGAGCACCAATGATATCAGTGGAGTAGTGTCTTGACTTGCAAGTGAACTGGATTTAAGTGAGGCAGAATTATTTGAATTATCAACCTCATTTCTTGTACAGATTCATAGGATTCCAAGACATAGGGAAAAAATTATTAAATTAGTCAATAGTGCTAAAAGCAATAGACCTTTAATAACATGAATTTTATCTCACACATAAGAAGTAATAAACATTTGACTTGAGGTACTCAGAGACATGACATGGGAAGAGGCAGCAGATGATATAGCCAGGATCATAATCATCCAGAGAAATGAAGATTCATTGGACCAGAGTGGGCAGGAATCATAGGGTTCTAACCTTGGGTATTATATAGTAGAAGTAACCAGCTTATCCTGGCATCCAGGCTGCTTCATGCTCTCCAAAATACCTCTATTTCTTCATTACTGACACATCAAAGCAGTTCCCTTGGACAAAGTTGGATCCCCAGTGCCGACAAAGTCAAGGTATTTTATGTGGAGATGTTGGTAGGAAATTATGTAGGGTAAAGTAATGGGAAAGTTTTTGACTTATCATAGTCTGTTTCTTATATTATTCAGAGTTCTTAACAAACTCTCTTGCTCTTAAGCATCTCAACCAGATCCTTTCTCTCCACAACATGCATCATTCTGAGTGATGCTATCAAATTCTCATTATAAACAAACACTAATAGAAGATGGACAATGACCATTAAAAAAAAGAAAAGGAAAGTAGGACAGATTCTCTTTTCCATCTCTTGCCTGAGAGGAAAAATATTTTTTTTCTCATCTCTCTTCTATTTTTCTTTGTATAACAATTTCTAGGAAAGCATTCTGTATCTCCCTGAAGATAAGATTAGAGGTGTTATGATGTTTGGGTTATGATGTTTTGACCCTGTTCCTCAACTTAATACTTTTGTCATCTCAAGCAAGTTGAATAATTTCTCTCAGTCTCAGTTTCTCAAACTATCAGATTTAGTTCTGTGCTGGATAAGCTATGGAGTGGGAAGTGGAGCATGCCTGTAGTTTCCCTGCTCATGATGTGATCTATTAGATTCAAGTCCTTTAAGGGAAAGGACTATGTTTCATTTCATTTTTGTTTCTCTGGTACCTCCTGAATGATGGATTGGGTTCTTGTCATAGATTTGTAGCTACAGAAATTTTTTGAATGACCCTTTGAACCACAATTTTTGGATTGAAGGTAGTGTGAAGTAGTGGAAAGAACATGGAATTAAAAGATCTCATTTCAAATTCTACCTCCAATATTTGCTAGCCATGTGACCTTGAGCAAATCACTAAAAATATTTGAGTCTCTGTTTTCTCCTCTCTGAGTGGTGATCATTACATGGATATGGTAGTTCTATGATACTAGCTACATCTAAGCTGCCATCACCATCCACTCTTATCACCACTCAATGTGCTACTTTTAAGACTCTATTGCAAAATGTCTCATCCTGGCCTGGAGATTTGGAGTTCTCCAAATCTATGCCAATAAAATATAAGAAAAGTCCCAGAAAGTCCTTCCAAGCTGGAAGATTTCAAGTACATGCCCCACAGTAAATGTCTGTTGTCCTAAGAGCAGACTGATGAACTTTTCAGATATTCGTAATGAGATTGACTGCTGGATGAATTTAATTTTTTGGTCATAAGAACCCTCTAAGGAAATCTACTAAAGTCATAGAAAGACTATGGTCTTTCTTGTGGGAGTAAATGCTCTCCAACCAAATCACAGATACCTAAAATACTATCCTAGGATACTTTTATATGATTATGGCAACATAAGATGATAGTTTTAGAACAAGAAAGGACTTTTGGATATCATCAAGTTCAACCCCTTCTTTTCACCAATGCAAAAACTGAGACACAAAGAGATTAAGGATCTGAGATAGTATTGGAATCTATATCTTTCTGACTACAAGTCTAATACTCTAGTCATGTGTTATATTTTGTTCTCTAAATCAGTGATGTTTATAGATCAGCCCTCAAAGTGCTTATGGTTGAGAGGTCATAAATAGAAGTATTTAACTGAGTTAGAACTACAGATGAGAAGAGCTTTGGTTAACAGGGGCAAAACTTGAAATGTTTTGGGACTGGTGTTTGTTTCTCTAGGAGAATGGTAAATCTCATCAATTTTTAAAGGATTATTAGCTGCTCCCCAAATTACCATTCTATCTCCTGCGCTCCTTCCCCATTCTTAAAACCTTTATTTTCCTTTGAGATTTAGCTTAGGTACCATCTTTTCTGTTATGTGTTTCCAGTTATTTCCTTTCCTTCCTCAAATTATCTTGTTATTTACTCTTTTGTGAACACACACACACACACACACACACACATACACACACATACACACACACACACACACACACACACACACACACACACACACACACACACACAAATATTATTCCCCCAAAGAATGAACTCATCAAGAATGGGGATTATTTTTTTTTATCCTTGGCACTACTATAGTGTTTCATTCACAATAAGAATTTAACATGTTTGTTGAACTAAATCCAAGTCATACCAGGAGACTGGTTCCTTTTTGGGTCTCCTAATTCAGAGGCTGGTGTCTCTCTGTAATGTCATTAGGACTATTAGAGTTGAGCTTGCCATCTGATACTCTGACAACCCCATTGGTTGAAACCCAAGATTAACATATGCTAAATTTTTCTTGATAATACCTAGTGTTAGAATGTGTTTGTATCATACTAAAATAGAGAGTTTCCTGGTTTAGGTAACAAGTAGACTAGTTGACCTCTGAAATCCCCATTCACTTTGAGATTCTGTTGTTGTTCTAAATTTGCTCCATTGACCTCCTAAATTTTGGAGAAGAAAATACTTTACAAATATTGTATTTTATGCAAAAGAAGAGAAGAGGGCAACCTTGGAAAATTAAGGAATTGCTTTTCCCCACAAAATGAATTTGTCCTATTTAGTGTATTTTCCCTTTCTTCTGTACTAAGTAGAATGAAAACATGAATTATTAGAAATTTCCTTCAAGTTTTATGATGGATTAAAAAAATAAAGCTTCTAGAATGCCTCAGACTCTTGGCGGGGGGGGGAGGTGTTTTGCCTGCAGTTACAGACCTGTTAATAAACGGGTGTATAAATTCCCCTGAAGTGACCAAATATCAAGACCAGAAGGTTCACATTTCTAGGGGTATCTCAGTTGCCTTAAAGGTAAAACATGTGAGTAAGAAAAAAGGGCATTGCTAGGAAGAGGTTCCCTGTGACATTCAATGTTAGAGACAACAGTGGATGTTAATAAAGCAGAGCTAATTCAAGAGTGGGGAGTAAAATATTATTTAATCAGCAGTACTTCATACATAATTCAATTAACTGCCTTCACTCATCAGTATTAACGAGAGGAAGAGCTTGGATTAATGTGCTAGAGCCTCATAAAGGAGCTCCCAGCCTACCTAAAAGCTGCCAAAACTTAATAAAGGACTGCCAATCAAGTTAGAGAATCTGGATCCAATGCATCAACACACTGATATTACAAATCATCCTCTGCACTCCTCATTGTTTCCTAATTCTTTAATTATGCTGATCTCTGCACTAAAATGTTTAATTAGTCTTCTAAGTAAGCTTTCCTACAGCTTTCTTGACTATCAGTATTTAGCATCGGGTAAACAAAATTGAATTTTATTGCAAATAATTTTAAATGGCAAATCAAACTCTTTTTTTAAACATTTGTAAATCTAGATAATTTAATTGCAGGCACTGAGTTGAATTATGAGAGCCTAAAAGGCTTCTTTTATTCCAGGCAGGAAATTGAGAATGCCAAACTCACCTCACTTATGTCAGATACTTGTTTACTTTTGAACCTCAGTTTCTGAAATTCAGGGGTCATAACCTCCTTGATATTGCTATCAGAACAGGTTGGATACTGAAACCAATTAAAGAAAGTAAATAAGATCACTGATAATTTATAGTTTTCAAGACAGTTGTAAGGATGGGATTGAATTTTCTGATCCATTTCAAGGAAAGGCAAAGGGTCTTTTATGATTTGTTTAGTTCTATACATGGAAACAGGGCACTGAAAGACTGAAAAGGTTCTTGTGTCCTAAGGAATATTATTGGCAAAAAGTTATTTAAATTTTTAAAAATTTATTTTTCTAATTATTTATAAAGATAATGTTCAATATTCATTTCTGTAAAGTTTTTTCTCTTCTTGTCTCCCCCTACTCTAGGATAGTATGTAATCTGATATAGGTTATATATGTACAATAGCACATAGTTCCATATTAGTCATGCTGTGAAATCAGAACAAAAGGGAAAAAAATCACAAAAAGAAAAAATAAATTTAAAAGTGAAACTAATATGATTTGATCTGCATTTAGACTCCATAGTTCTGTCTCTAGATGAGGATGACATTTTCCAAAACAAATCTTTTAGAATTGCCTTAATTGTCTTAGAATCTCCTGATTCTGCTTACTTCACTTACTATCATTTCATATAAGTCTTTCCAGGTTTTTTGAAATATGCTTGCTCATCATTTCTCATATAACATTAATAGACCAATACATTGATATGTGACACCTTTTTCAGTCATTCCCCAATTGATGGACATTCTCTCAATTTCTAATTCTTTGCCACCACCAAAAGAACTTCCATGAACATGGAAGTACTTTTTTGTACATGTGAGGTGGGTGGCAAAAAAGTTATTTTTAAATAAATTTCTGTCCATTGTGATTTGCTAAATAAAAGGAATTAAAATTCCTGATTGTGAATTAAAAATTGAATAAATCAATAGTAAATATCTAAGAGCAATAGACCACTGCATACATAAAGTATTAGCATGAAACATAATGAAAATATGATAATTTTATTTTTTTCAATTAATGAAAATCAATATTTCCCTCTAATATTATTCCTACCCCAATGCAGGGAGGGGGGAACTTCTGGGGATGAATTATTTTAAAAAACCTAGGAAAAATAATAAGCATTCATAATAAATATGTACAATCAAGCAAAACAGATTCCCATATTGATCATGTTCATAAAATATTACCTCTCTATAAAGTAGTAGATAGCATGCGTCAACATGGTCCTCAGAAGCTGTAGCTGACCATTCTTTCAAAGCTGTTTGTCTTTACAGGTTATTGTTAGAGAATAATTTTTTTTCTCTCAGTTTTATTCACTTCATTAGAAGTCTTCCCAGGTTTTGGTAAAACTTATTCTTTAACATTTCTTATAGCCTAATTATATTTCATCACATTCATATTCCACAGTTTGTTCAACCATTCCTCAGTTGATGAGAATTTCTCTTGTTTCTACTCCTTTGCCACCATAAATTAAAGAACTACTCTAAATATCAGTGGTAGGTGATTGTCAATTGAAGTTAAAGGAGGAGGAGATTTCAGGCCCCTTCTTTATAAGAGTTGCTTCCCTGTTTAATAGTTATGGATTGGAGGAGGGGGGAATGGAGTGTAAAGGGAAGCATGAAAGTATAATTGAACTAGGGGAGGTATGCTTGGGGGTTCTTGGGACCAGAGACTTGGGCTGTCTCCTCTAGGGCCTGGGGAGAAGTGGTCAGGTAGTTTAACTCTCTTGGGTACATACTGTCTCCTGTTTAATCTAAACAGTATCTTGCTCTTTTGCCTAATCTATTTCACCTAAGTATCAGTAGCAATTAGTCAACAATATTGATAGCAGTAGTAGAGTTTAGAAGAAATCTTCACGGGGCTGCTCTTATATATGACTGCTTAAGAAGTAGATTGGAAGCAAGACTAGTAGTTTCTGGAGACACTACTAAACCTGAGACCCTTGAGCTTACCTACAAGTCAGTAACTTTTTGAAGCATGTAGATAGTGGGTTTCTTCTCCACAGCAACTATGCTTCTATATGATGGGCATGGGAAGAAAAACTAGTGATATGGAGAGCACTGCCATTCATAAGATTCCAGTTAACTTTCATTCCCAACATAACTTGGTGTCAGTTGGTCTAGCAAAAAGAATATTAGTGTTTATATTTAACAAAAGCAATAGCACTTTAAGATTTGCAAAATAGTTTGCATATGTTGTCTCATTTGATTTGAGAATTTGAAACAAAGAAAAGAATTTTGACAAGATGGACATGAAAAGAGACTAATTTTCATATATGAGCAATGGTCTATTAAAAATGCCCCTAGAAGGCTTGGGACCACCTACTAGTATAGTTTGGTTGGAACATACAAATGAGTTGGAATAATGTGAAATAACTTGACCCTAATGTCAACAATGATTTTTAGTTTTCACACTTAGTGGTTCCCTGGGTGTTATAAGAAAACTAATAGTGGTTGTTTTATGTTAATTTCTGTTTATTTCTGCAAGTTTTGACTGTTCTTCTTGGGTTATGATTTATGAGAAGCTTCTTAAATGAATTTGCAATTCAATTCAGAGTTGCTTCCATTTAGAATCTAGTATACATATACATACTCACACATATGTAAATGGATTCAACAAGATGAGGGTCTACCTCAACTTACTTTACACAAAATGACCCATCTATTCTTGACTCATATATGAGTTCTGAACTAACTTCAGCCCTGGGGTAGTTCAACTTTCAATGGAGGGGTGAGATTCCATTTTCTTCCTCCTTATCATCCTGGGATAATTTACTTCAAGTTTGTTTTGGCTTTTGACTGGCATCTCTCAACATGAGAGAGTAGAAGAACTTTCAATGCATTATATGAATTGGGTATGGGTATCTTTTTTATTTTCAAAAAAGAGACTAATTGTGGAATACTCACATTTATTTGATAGAAACACAGACAAAAGAGCACTATTTGGTGTGCTAAGAATTTTAGTGATAAGAAACTTCATTTCTTGATTTATATTAGCTATGGCTGTTAAAGATTTAGGGGCTGGCATACCTACAGAGACAGTTGTCAAGAGAATTATTCCCAGGCTGATGCCATTTGTTATTCTTTCCTGGAAAGAATAGCATTTAAGCATATTTTGAAGGATTACATTTTACCTTGACTCTGAACTGTCCCTCTCAAAGGATATATCTTCTGGGAAGTTAGACAAGGGTTCAGCCTCATTCTTTTATTGGTAGTCATCTATTTTTGGATCACTAGAAGAAGTGCTGGGGTCTCCTTCCCTTTTTGCCAGTTAGCCTTGTCCATAGTGCCTAGAACTATTGAAACTCTTAAGTCTACAAGGTAGACCAGGATATGATTAAGTCCAATTGGAGACTGATAATCAGTCACCAAAAATGAGGAAATAACAAAAACATAAAAGGCAGTCCAAAATCAAGACCAAACTTGTCTACTCAAGACATGGATCTTAATTGCCATTTGCTTGACAGTTTCACCATTTCTACTGTGGACTGGGAAAAGATAGTTCTTCCTCAAGACCCTCAAGGAAGAACTATCTGGGATATGGAAAATCCATGGAAGAGAGTAACAGGGCTAAAGTCATTCTACTTTTAAAGTTTTATTGAATCATTAATTAGTTCTTCCTACTGAGTCATGTACAAGATAGCCCAGAAGCAACCAGGGAGTTCATCTTCCCCAAAGCATTCAAGTACAAAGCTAGGATTGATGGTTGACCAGTCGATGAGTCAAATCCTGGATGAAATATAGGTCACAATTGAGAAGAAAAACTTTGTGCAAACCCTGTTTAATTTCCACTAGACAAAACACATTTTTGATAAGATAATGATACCTACTTTATATCCAATGGGGTTTTACTTGATAAAAGGCCCTACAGACTTCCAAATTATAAGCAGGAAGAAATGTGAGGAAAAAAAAGATCATAGAATTAGAGATGAAATAGATTGTTGCTATTATTCAGTCATTCATTCATATCTGACTCTGTGAACCATGGAATGCAGTCCATGGGGTTTTCTTGGCAAATACACTCAAGTGATTATCTATTTCCTTCTCCAATGGTTCACCTTTGCCAGAATTCTCTATTATGATCTGTCCATCTTGGGTAACCAGCTTAGTTTTACTGAGCTACACACATCTACCTTCCACAATAAGTCAGTGATACAATAGGAGAAAAGAGACCACATAGATTAATTAATATGAATCCCCCATTTTACTGAGTAGAACTCTGAGATTAAGCAACTTCAAGGTCACAAATGTATAAGCATCAGAGATGAAATTTGAACCTAAATTATGGGCTCCTTTGCACCCCAGGAGAGTATCTTCCTAGGTTCCTTTGCTCTAAGGGAAGGTGAGGAACAGACCTCAGAGTTTTAGACCACCACAATGAAGAAAATATTGAAATAAAGTGAATCACATGAATTTTAAAAAAAATTTCCCAGTTTGTAAAAATTATGTTTATACAATATTACAGTCTATTATGTGTGCATAGTACTTTGTCTTTATTATTTGTTATCTGCCTTAATTTTAAAATGCTTTGTTGTTAAAAATTGCTATCATCTGAGCATTCAGCAAGTCATAAATATTTTTGCTCTTGGAGGATCTTCATTCAATGTTGATGACTACCGTATGATCAGGGTGATAGCTGTTTGAAAATTGGGGTGCTATAGCAATTTTTTTTAATATTTTATTTATTTATTTTCAAGATACATGAAAATACTTCCACCTATTTCTTGAAAGAGTTAATAAGCAATTTTTTAATTTAAGTTTCTTGACTGGTCTACTAGTGTGGGGACAGAGTTTCAAAATTCTTCTGGAGCCTTCTCTTTACCTTTTTCTCCATTTTCTTCCATTTCTTTCTATTACCTTCCAATTTTTTTTCTTTTTCCTCAATTAAGGCAGGAAACTGGAGCTTTCTCTATCCCACATCTCCTCCAAAATTGATCATTTTTCTTTTTTGTCATATTGGTCAATCTGATAGGTGTGAAGTGGTACTTTAGAGTTTTTAAAATTTACATTTCCTTAATCAATAATGATTTTAGAACATTTTTCACATGACAATAGTTTTAATTTCTTCATCTGAGAATCACCTTTTCATAGCCTTTGACCATTTATCAATTGAAGAATGATTCATACTCTAATAAATTTGACTCTGTTCTCTATGTTTTAGAAATGGGTCCTTTAATAGAAGCAATAGCTATAAAAAATCGTTTCCCAATTTACTGCATTCCTTTTAATCTTGGCTGTATTGCTATTATTTATGCAAAAACATTTCAATTTAATGTAATCTAAGTTATCCATTTTAAATTTTATAATTTTCTCTCTTTTCTTGGATCACAAGCTGCTCCCATTTCCACAGACAGATAAACTATTCCTTGTTCTCCTATTTGGCTTATGATATCACCTTTTATATCTAAATCCCATACCAATGTTGACATTTTTATATAGGGTGTGAGATGTTGCTCTATACCTAGTTTCTGCCATACTATCTTCTCATTTTACCAGCAGTTTTTTTTATCAAAGAGTGAGTTCTTTTCTGAGAAACTAGAGTCTTGGGGTTTACCAAACACCAAATTACTATAGTCATTTATTACTATTTCTTTTTGTACCTAATCTATTCCACTAATCTACCACCATTTCTTAGTACCAAACAGTTTTGGTGACTGACAATTTATAATATAATTTTAGATCTGTTATGGCTAGGCTACCTTTTTATACATTTTTTCATTAATTCACCCATATGAATTTAGTTACTATTTTTTCTAGCTCAATAAAATAGTTTTTGGTAGTTTCATTGATAACAATTTAATAAGTAATTTAAATTAGTTAGAAGTGTTATTTTTATTATATTAGCTCAGTCTACCCATGAACAATTGAAATTTGTCCAATTATTTAGATTTGATTTTATTGGAGTTAATAGTATTTTATAGGTCATATAGTGTCTGAGTGGTAGGCAGTGATGGTTCAATATTAGGAAAACACTCAACATAATTGACCATATCAATTAGAAAAACAACAGAATTCATATGATTATCTCAATAGATGCTGAAAAAGCCTTTGATAAAATACACCATCCATTCCTATGAAAAACACTAGAAAGTATAGGAATGCTTTCCTTAAAATAATAGTCAGTCTTCCTGAAACTATCAACAAATATATGTAATTGAGATAGACTAAGAGCATTTCCAATAAGATTTCCAAAAAGATTACTATTCAATATAGTATTAGAAATGTATAGTGTTAGAAATATTAACTTTTGCAATGAGAAGAAAAAGAAATTGAAAGAATCGGAATTAGCAATGAAAAAAAGCAAATCTTTAGCTCTTTGAAGATGATATGATGGTATATTTAGAGAATTCAAGAAAATCATCTAAAAAAATATTTGAAACAACAAATTCAGCAAAGTTGTAAGTATAAAATAAAACCACATAAATCACCAACATTACTACATATGAACAAAAATGCCCAAGGTCAAGAGATAGAGAAAAAAATTCCATTTAAAGTAATTGCAAAAAATATAAATTAAATCTACTTGGGAATCTACTTCCCAGGACAAACCCAGATAATGTATGAACACAATTATAAGGCACTTCACACAAGTAAAGTCAGTTTTAAACAACTGGAAAAATGTCAATTGCTTATTGTTAGATTGAACTAATATAATAAAAATGACAATTCTACCCAAATTATATTACTTATTTAGTACCATACCAATGAAACTACCAAATAACTATTTTACTGAGGTAGAAAAATAAGAGTAACAAGATTCATCTGGAGCAACAAAAGACCAAGAATATCAAGGGAATTGATGAAAATAATATAAAGGAAGATGGTGTTGCTCTACTGGATCTAAAACTATACTCTAAAACAGCAGTTATCAAAACTGGCATTCATTAAGAAACAGAGTAATGGACCAATGAATTAGGATATGTTCAAAAGAATCTATAGTAAATGACTATAGTAATCTACTTTTTGACAAATCCAAAGGTGTTAGTTTCTGGGATTAAAAACTCACTATTTGACAAAAATTGTGTGCAAAACTGGAAAATACTATCTCAAAAACTAGACATAAACCCACATTTTCTTTCTCTGTTTTCACTCTTCCTGGTTTAGGTAGCAACACTATATTGGTATTACAAAAGAAATTTGGCAGAACTCAATCTTCACCTATATTTTCAAATAGTTTAGATAGAATTTGAATTAATTATCTCTTGAATATTTAGTAGAATTCACTTGTGAATACATCTGGCCCTGGAGAGCTTTACTTAGGGAATTCATTGATGGCATTCAGTTTATTTTTCTGAAATCAGGTTGTTTAAGTATTTAATTTCCTCTTCTTCTAATCTTGTAAATATTCCTCCATTTCATTTAGATTGTCAAATTTATTGGCATATAGTTGTGCAAAATAACTCCAAATTACTATTTTAATTTCTTCCTCATTGATGGTAAGTTCATCTTTTTCATTTTTGATTCTGGTAATATGGTTTTCTTATTTCCTTTTTTAAAAATCAAATTAGCCTATTTCATTGGGTTTTTTCATAAAAACCACCCCTTAGTTTTATTGATTAGTTCAATTAATTTATTGCTTAATTTAATTAGTTTTCTTACATTTGATTTTATGAATTTCTCCTTTGATTTTCAGAATTTCTAATTTGACATTTAATTGGGAAGTCTTAATTTGTTCTTTTTTTAACTTTTTTTTAGTTGCATGTCCAATTCATTGATTTCATCTTTATCTATTTTATTCATGTAAGCATTTTGAAATATAAAATTATCCCTGTTACCTGCTTTGGCTATATCCCACAAATTTTGGTTTATTGTCTCCTTATTGTCATTGTCTTGGATGAAATTATTAACTAATTCTATGATTTGCTGTTTGACCTACTCATTCTTTAAAATTAGGTTATCTAGTTTCTAATTAATTTTGTATCTATCTCTCCATTGACCTTTATTGCACATAATTATTTTTATATCATGATCTGAAAAGGATACATTCAATGTTTCTGCCTTTCTGCATCTGATTGTGAGGTTTTTAATGTCCTAATATATGTTCAATCTTTATGTAGGTGCCATGTACCACAGGACAAAAGATGTATTACTTTCTATCCCCATTCAATTCTCTCCAAAGGTCTATCATTTCTATTTTTCCATTACATCTATCTCCTTAATTTCCTTTTTTGTTTATTTTATAGTTAGATTTGCCTAATTCTGAGAGAGGAAAGTTGAGGTCCCCCAATAGTATAGTTTTGCTGTTCTATGTTTTCCTGTAACACATTTTACTTCTCTAAGAATTTGGATGCTATACCACTTGGTTCATACATGTTTAGAATTGAAATTACTTCTTTGTCTTTGGTATCTTTTAGAAGGATATAGTTTCCTTCCATATCCCTTTTAATGACATCTATTTTTTACAATTGCTTTATCTGAGATAAGGATTGCTACCCCTGCTTTTTTTTCACTTAAGTTGAAGCATATTCTGCTGCAGTCTTTTACCTTTACTCTGTGTATATCTCTCTGCTCCAAATGTGTTTCTTGTAAACAACATATTATAGAATTCTAATTTTTGGTTATGGCAGTTTTAAAAAAAAAACAACAATAAATTTTGCAATATCAATTGATTCTTCCTTTCTCTTAAACATTTAGAGGCAGTAGAATTATTCATTGTTCTAATTTCATTATTATTGTGTATCAGGGAATAGAGAGGCCCAAGAAGAGTAGAGAGTTAGGAAAGTGTTTGCTATCTTGTATAGGTATGGTTTGTGGAGCCCTCAAATGATTACAGATCATCATTAAAAATGAAAAAGTTTAATATATTCTAAGAAATACCAAAATGTGACACACTATATATAGATGTGCTATTGTGAAGATGAATTGGTAGACTTATTCATCACAGAGTTGCTACAAACATTCAGTTTATAAAAAAAATGCAGTAACTGTGAAGCACAAAAAGTAAAGCCCAGGGGACAGCTAGGTGGTGCAGTGGATAGAGCACTGGCCCTGGAGTCAAGAGTACCTGAGTTCAAGTCCAGCCTCAGGCACTTAATGATTACTTAACTGCACGGCCTTTGGACAAGTCACTTAATCCCATTACCTTAAAAAAAAGTCATATGTAAATGAGCTATGCTTGCATACTTCTTACCATTCCATTTTCCTGGGTAGAAAGGGAACAGGACAGAGAGAAAGTTCTAGTAGAGAGAAAGTTCTAGTACACTGCACTAACTGAGGTAAAAGGAAAAAGTTAGAGCAGAGATAAAAAGTTTCTATTCTTGTGAAATGGAAGGAAATTGAGAGTAAGATAAAGAAAAGGCTCCAGAAGGTTCCAGAAGGATTTTGCACCTCTACCACTGGTAGCCCTGTCAGGTCACATGGTCCTAGTCATACTCCTTTGAGCTTAAATAAAAAAGGGTGCTTATTAGCTCTTTCAGGAAAAGGGTAGAAGTCAGGATGGGTAAGATTTCTTGCCTTGAAGATAGATGGAAAGATACATAAATAGATAATGCTTTTATTATTAATCATTTAAAGGAGAGCCAAGATCAAGGATGAGAAAAGGCAGAGGTTGAGTGGAGGCCTTTTACTTTCAAATCTCTGTCAAAAAGGAAATTAATGGAATCTTTCCCCATTGACTTACAGAAAAACATCTCCTCCATCTAGTTCTTATGATTCAATGGGGAGTGCCATCTTGAATCATGTGGGTCATTTATTAGCAGAAATCTGTCCTATCTTGTTATATAAGATAATTATAGGATAATTCTTATACTGAATTGAGTCAAATAAGGGTGAGAAAAGTTTTCTCTGTTTACAGACTTAGAAGTTATCAGTTACAAAGGTCCACTGAAACTTCATAATACTTTATTGGGCTGGTAAGTGGAAAAGAAGGAAAGAAGAGCCAGGTAAATAATAGATTCTCATACGACTGTCAGTAGTTCCTCATATCCTAAAAAAAATACATATAAATGCCTTTATTTGGCATCTGAGGTCTTCTACAATTAAACTTTGTGGTAGGAATGATTCTATCTGTTGCCCCTGAAATTGTAATGACAGAAATATGAATGTCAAGCAGGTCTCTGAGGCCATCTTTGAGGTCTGACCTAAAACACATGACACCTTACCTTTCTATTACACTATTTTTATTTCAATTATATTTCCATCAAACTCAATTCAGCTGGGGTGGCTAGGTGGCGCAGTGGATAGAGCACTGGTCTTGGAGTCAGGAGTACCTGGGTTCAAATCCGACCTCAGACACTTAATAATTACCTAGCCCTGTGGCCTTGGGCAAGCTACTTAACCCCATTGCCTTGCAAAAATCTAAAAAACAAAACAAAACAAAACAAAAAAAAACTCAATTCAGCAGTGTCCCCTAGCTTAAAGAAAAATTTAAAAGACTTTGAAAAGGAATAAAATGCCAGTCTCCCATTATGCAAAGTAATCATGGTTACTTCTAGTATGGATTTTACTTGATTACCTTGAAATCCAGTCCATGAGGCTGTTGGTATAGTAGAAAGAGCACTGGCCCAGGAGTCAATAGGACCTAAATTCAAATTCAACTTTAGACACTTAATACTTACTTAGCTGTGTGATCTTGGGCAAGTCATTTAACCCCGTTGCCTTATAGAAATTCAAAAAATAAAAAGAAATCCTAGGTCATGATTGATATTGGAAACCTTATTATCCAAGTTTGAGATGATACACATTTATTGGTTTTTTATCAGATATCTTCAGCCTACATCCTGTTCACTCTGACTACTAAGTCAAACAAATGTTATATACAGAAGAGAATGCATAGGTTATCCAGAGCAACCTATATCTGACTAGGAATCTTCTCTGTAATATCTCCAACAAGTACAAAACCATACTAGATTGATGACTCACTGCCTACAAAGGATATTATTGTTATTACCTCAGAGAGGGAAAATAAAGAAGCTTTAATATATGATGCTTAACTATGGCATGGACATTATTGGTAATATATTCATAAACATACATATTACACATTATATTATATGTACATACATATATAGATACACACACATATGCTGCTTATAATTGGGAAGTCTACATGGCCTTTTCTCAAGGATGACTCCACTGGGTCTAAAATAGGGATCAATGATAACTTCATTCTCATCCTTTTTCCAAAAATGTGCTTAATCTTATATAACTAAGAGTTCTAAATTAATCAGGAATTAAATAAAAGAATTAACAAATTTTCTTCTCTTAATTGTAGCCAGTACTTGGTATATATCAGTCACTTAATAAATGGTTTTTGACTGAAATGGTCCCTGAGTTCTAGTTCTGCACTTGGATGTTTAGGGGATAACAAACTCCCTGATTTCTTCTGGAAACCATGCAAATAACTCAATATTTGGAGTATTTATGATGATCATAGCAATTAAGCAATTTTTTTTCCCCTGAAGTGGAAATCTCACAAATATTTTTGCCCAAGTTCTCCCAAGGACAGGTTTGTCCTTACATCTCCATGAAGCATGTGGCATTCTGTTTGGGCAAAGAGAAGTGGTGGGGTGGGAGGACAGAACATATGCTAAAAACTAAAAGCACTGCTTGCTATTAATGGAGATTTGTTCCATCTCCATTCGTGTGACTTTGCCTGTTTTGCCTGTCTGGAGGAGGAGGATTGACTTGCCAAAGGGAAAGTTTTGCTGGAGGTTGTTAGAGGCATTTAACATTTGCCAAAACTTATCTTTAGTCCTTATCATGCTCAAGAATCTGCCATCATCAATAGGTAATGATTGAGTAGTTACTAGATGTCAAGCAAGACGCTATGAAAATGATTGTCCAAATTATCTCCTTAGCCATTGGTTACTGGTTGGTGCTCAACTGGAAAGGACTCATTACTGATATAAGTATGAATCATGATTTATGAATGATGGTACCACCATCCTTCTTGCTTTGTTCTTATTTGCATCTTTATGAATAGCATTACCACAAGGCAGTCACATCACTGACATCACATTCATGCACAAACCTTGAGCTTACAGAATATAAAGAAGAAGAGGTTTGAAATATTAATTAAGAAATAATTTAAAGGAAGTCATATCACTGGCATTAAAACCATATGAGTTATGGACATCTGGTGTATTAAGAAAAAAGAATTATGAGTAATGAGGTCCTTGAGACAAACTTTACCAACTGATTTTCCACCAGAACTGCAAGCATTCAGGACTGATAGGCTCTGAAGGTTCATCTCCAAGCACCTGGACACTGGCACCATGAATCAAAGGCATGTAACCCTTTACTCTCTCATAATTGTGTCCAGATTAGATATTGTTTTGAAGATGTGATGATTCAAAGTAGTCCTACCCATTTCTAGAAGTAGGAAGAAATAAAAGTCTCAGCTAAGACTGGGGCATTGAAGCAGACCCACTATCAATAAAGGTGCTTTGGTTAAGATAGGTTTGTCAGCTACCAATTTATTAGAATAGAATGATAGCTATACTAAATCTAGAAGAATTGAATTTAACTGTTGTACTCTAATAGGGGTGGAAAGAACTTAATTACAGTAAAACAAACTGTCTGATGTTTGATCTTATTCTATTCATAATGTAAAATGTCTAAGTTAAACCTTAATAAAGCTTTAAGGTTTTCTATTTTTTTTTTATTTTTTTATTCACATTTTGTACAAATTTTTTTTAAATTAATAAAATATTCTTGTTTACAAGTAAACAAAATACCCCTCCCCCATGAATATAGATAGACTTGCTTGGGTGAAAAAAGTAAAGGGGAGAGAAAAAAATTAAAATTAAAAAAAATAATAGTAATAATTGTAGGTATGGCCAGGTGGTGCAATGGACAAAGCACCAGCCCGGGAGCCACAAGCACCCAAGCCCATATCCAGCCTCGTAAACCCAACAATCACCCAGCCATGTGACATGCAAGCCACCCAATCCCCACTGCCCTGCAAAAACCAAAAAGAAGAAAAAAAAAGACCCAAAATAAAATAAAATAGTAATAATAGTAGGGGTGGCTGGGTGGCAGACAGAGCATTGGCCCTTGAGCCAGGAGCACCTGGGTCCAAATCCGGCCCCAGGCACCCAAAGATCACCCTACTATGTGGCCCCAGGCAGGCCACCCAGCCCCACTTGCCCTGCACCCTCCCCCAAATAATAATAACAAAAAATGTGCTTCAGTCTTTGTTCCAACACCAACAACTCTGTCACAGGTGGATCACATTCTTTATGATAAGTCCATCACAAAAGTTACTTCCATATTTTTCCACTGTTGCCATTGCTGATCGCAACTCCCTCCTTTCTTATTTCTCCACTACCATGTACCATATTCTCTCTCTCCTTTCACTCTGACTCTGCTGTAGGGTCATTGACTGGCTCAGCAGACAGATCCCTGGTCCTGGGGCCAAGAAGCTCTGAGCCCCCATACCACCCCTTAGGCCCAAAATCCACCTAGCTCCATGGTCCTGGGCAGGCCTTCCAATCCCAGCCCCTTGCAAGAAGTAAAAAAGAAAATGTGTTATATCTGACCACTCTCCCCCCATGGTCCATCCTCTCCTCCTTTATTCACATCCCCACCCCTTCCCCCTGCTCCCCCCTCCTTCTTACTCCAGATGTCTATACCCCATTGAGTACATTTGCTGTTTCCTCTCCTAGCCATCTCTGATGAGAGCAAAGGTTCCCTCTTTCCCTCTTGCCTCACCCCTTCCATATCATTGCAATAGCTCATTGTAATAAAAAATAAATCTTATTATGTGAAATATCTTGGACTATTGCCCCTCTCCTTTTTCTTTCTCCTATTCCATTTCACTTTTTTTTCTATTGACTCCATTTTTACACCATATTTTATCTTTGAATTCAGCTTTCTGCTGTGCTTCAACTATAAAAGCTCCTTCTACCTGCTCTATTAACTGAGAAGGTTCATATGAGTATTATCAGTGTCATTTTTCTATGCAGGAATACATGCAGTTCGTCCTCATTAAGTCCCTCATATTTTCCCCCTCTCTTCCACTCTCTATGCTTCACCTGAGTCCTGTATCTGAAGATCAAACCTTCTGTTCAGCTCTGGCCATTCCTAAAGGAACATTTGAAATTCCCCTGGTTCATTGAAAGTCCATCTTTTTCCCTGGAAGAGGACATTCAGCCTTGCTGGGTAGTTCATTCTTGGCTGCATTCTAAGCTCTTTTGCCTTCCAGTATATTGTATTCCAAGCCCTATGAGCTTCCAATGTAGCTGCTGCTAAGTCCTGTGTGATCCTGACTGCAGCTCCACAATATTTGAACTGTGTCCTTCTGGCTGCTTGTAATATTTTCTCTTTGACTTGGGAGTTCTGGAACTTGGCTATAATATTCCTAGGGGTTGGCTTTTTGGGATCTCTTTCTCTGGGGGATCGGTGGATTCTCTCCATTTCTATTTTGCCCTCTGCTTCTAGAATATCAGGGCAATTTTCCTGTAGTAATTCTTTGAAAATGATGTCAAGGCTCTTTTCCTGATCATGACTTTCAGGTATTCCAATAACTTTTAAATTATCTTTCCTAAGTCTGTTTTCCATATCAGTTGTTTTTTCAATGAGATATTTCACATTTTCTTCTAATTTTTCATTTTTTTGATTTTGAAGTATTGATTCCTGATTTCTGATAAATTCATCAATCTCTCTGAATTCTATTCTTTGTCTGAAGGATTTGTTCTCCTCAGAGAGATTTCTTATCTCTTTTTCCATCTGGCCAATTTTGCTTTTTTAAAGCATTCTTCTCCTCAATAACTTTTTGAACTGTTTTATCCATTTGACCTAAGCTGGTTTTTAGCATGCTATTTTCTTCAGCATTTTTTTGGATTTCCTTGACTAAGCCGCTGACTTCATTGTCATGTTTTTTTCATGTATCTCTCTCCTTTCTTTTCCCAGTTTTTCTTCCAACTCCGTCATTTGATTTTCAAAGTATTTTTTGAGCTCTGTCATAGCCTGAGCCCAATTTCTGTTGAGTCTTTAGATGCAGGAGCTTGTGCTTCCTCATCTTCAGACTGAGTATTTTGATCCTTCTTGGGCTCATTTGCAAAATATTTCTCAATAGTGTTCCTCTTATTTCTCTGCTTGCTCATTTTCCCAGCCTAGGCCTGGTTTTTGGGTGCTTCCTGAGCTTTTGGGACACTCCCACAAGGATCTCAGTGTGTGAGGCTCTTTCCTCCCTCCTGGTCTGTGAATGACCATAAGCGCCCCTCTCTGCCACGGGGCCGAGGTGGGGGAGCCCTGTTGTTCTATTGGGGGGGGCCTAGACTGCGATCAGGATCTGAATTGGTCAGAGCCCCAGAGTCCTGTTCCAGGGGCAGAGGACAGAGCTCTTCACTCCCCTCCCTCAACTCAATGGGCTCATGCCCTAGGGGTTCCTTCTTTAGGGCTCTGCCTGCTTCTGTTTCCTGGTCTGGGCTGCTGAAAGACCAAGCTGCTGGCTGTGTGCCCTGAGGGCTGGGCTCCACGTGCTCACTCTGGCAGAGGTCCCCCGCTGTTCCCCCACTTTGTGCCTGGTGCTCCCCGGGGTGCAGCTCAGGAGACTCCCCTGCTGCTGTGAGCCATGGCTCCCAGTGCCCTGGGGCTGCCTCTGGGAGGCTGAAGTTCTTTCGCTCTGGCAGGCCACCCCTCTGGCGGGCCGCCCCTCAGACCCTGGGTTGCAGAGCCTTTCTGCTCTTTTCCAGGTTACCTTGAGTAGGAGAACTGCCTCACTGGGTCCCTCTGTGGGTTCTGTCTCTCGAAAGTTTAGTTAGAGTCCTTAGCTTATGAATTTTATCAGAGCTCCTAAGACTGGATCCCTTCTTGTCACCGTCTTGGCTCCACCCCCTCCTTTCTATTTGTTTTTAATAACACTCTTCAAAATCAGGGTCTTTACTTTCTGAAATTGATATGAATTCATGATTCTCTGATAGGTTCCAACAGAATGAAGGTTACTTCCGATTAGGCATTGTTTCTTTCATGCCTTTGCTTCCCTAGTATCTTTCAGTGATTTAAATATTTGTTGTTATTGTTGCTGTTGTTGTTCCAGAGTTGTGATTGTCTTCGTGGAGTAAAGAGGTGTCTCAATTGTATTCCATAGCAATTATGAAATGTTTAACAAAATAAATAAAAATGCAATACAACATAGTTAATGTTAATTTGTGGTTTTCTAAGTCAATCCTGGGCCAGCAGCAATCTGCTTCTATTTAAATGTGAAATTACTAGTATAAAGAACTGCTTGTGAAGTTACCCCTTGAACCAGTGCAGATTGAAAAATTTTAGCAACTCAGGGTTTTAGAGTTGCCTCTGTCTGTGAGGGATTAAGTGACTTGCCCAGAGTCACTTTGCCAATATATGTTAGAGATCAGATTTGGATCCAGATTTTTCTGCCTCTGAAGCCACTATACCATATACTTTCACAATCTATAGGCAGAAACCTTGAGGGGTATTGTCTCATATCCTAAGATCAAAACAGGTCAGCAGCTTTCAACTCCAATCAGAGAAGGACCTTTTGATTCTAAAAAGAGTAAGAAAGACACATTGAGTAGTCTCTTTGGCAATTTTGCAGGTGTAGGCTTTTTCTCTAATCTTGTTCTGCATCCTATGCTATATATATATATATATATATATATATATATATATATATATATATATACATATATATATATACACATATATATGTATATATATGTATATAGCTAGATGGGTATCATGCTTTTTTATTCATCTTTTTCATTTTCCTAATACTTTAGATCAATAAATAAAGTAAACAAATAACAGGTGAAATATGCATGCAATCATGTGGCAAATAAGCAGGATGGATCAGCTTCATGAAAAGGGGCCTATGAACTAGACTTAGAGTAATTTAAATTGAGTGAATTATTGAATTCAAGAAACAAAGAAGAGGCACTAGAGACAAAGATAGCTTATTAGGATTTCCATAAAACTTCTGATATTTCACAGGAAGGAATTGATTCACACCCAAATGGAAAGCTTAGTGTGAAAGTTTGCTGCATTTCTCACCAATTTGTTTGCCAAGGACCAGAGAGCTGGTAGGTTGCGTGAAAATATATGCAAGCTGGACATATTTGTAGTGTGGTGAATAAAGGGCATATACTACTCAGAGTAACCAAATATAAAACACAGAGGAGTTTGTAACCAAAAGAAGAGTAAGAAATTTTGGATTTAGAAAGCATTGTAGAAAGTTTAAAAAATAAAATGTGACTTCTGATTAGGTTGCAAAGGAAAACCATATGAGATTTGTATATTCAAGAAAGGGAGAACTGGGATGGGAAAAGGAACAGGAAATTATAGGTCTACATGGGGAAAGACCTCATCAACAGGATGGAATCTTGCCAAATTATGTAGGCATCTACATATATCTAAAGTACCTTATGTATCTAAGAAGTGCCTTAATCTACCAGCTTTTCAAATTACAATAGGTAGCACCTATTTTCTTTTAAAATTGATTATAATTTAATTTGGATGGTGAATTCTTCACACTGAAACTGTCATACCATGAAAAATACTAACTCATCTGTAATTTATAATGTTTAAAAGTTGATTGGAACAATAAAATATTAATTGACTTTGCTTATGGACATTCTGATTCCAAAACTGACTCTCTACCTATACAATATACTCTCATCCACCAAAAGAGCATTGACATAGTACGATTTCTTTATCAACCATTGAGTATTTTTTGCACACACTTTTCATTTCTTGAAGTATGAATTGATCCTAGGACTGTGTTCAATCAATAATGCCCAAATTTTGAACTACTGCAAAATCAGAGAAAAAATGAGTAGGGTAAATTAACAGATGCAGAATTTTGATTCTACAAGAGGTATTAATCAAGAAGGGCCTATTTGTGGGACATCTGGGTGGCACAGTAGATAAGAGTGCTGGACCTAGAGTCAGGAAGTTCAAATCTAGTCTCAGACACTTACTAGTTGTGTGACCCTGGGCAAGTACATCACATAACCATGTTTGCCTCAATATTCTCATCTGTAAAATGAGTTTGAGAATGAGGTCATGAAGAGTAAGACATAACTGAAAAAATAAACAGCACAACAAAAGGGTCAATCCACTAAGGATCTTTAACAATCCTAACACATACACATTTTTTTGGTATTTTTTTTCTTCCCCCCATTAAATGTGAAGATTTGTAAGATTTTGAATTCCATATTTTTCTCCTTCCTTCCTTCCTTCCTTCCTTCCTGCCTTCCTTCCTTCCTTCTTTCCTTCCTTCCTTCCTTCCTTCCTTCCTTCCTTCCTTCCTTCCTTCCGTCCCCTCTCCCCAAAATAGCAAGTGATCTGATATAGATTATAAAACACAAATACAGTTTTGTAAACAGCATGGTAATGTGGATAGAGTATTGAACTTGAATTGGGAAAATCTGAGTACCAATTTTGTCTTTGATTCTTATTAGCTGTGTGACTATTGGCAATTCACTTAACCTTTCTGATCTTCAAATGACTCTCCGATTTATTGAAGTAGGTTGGTAAAGTTCCTACATATGTTTGTATGTGTATGTATATATATATATTATATATGTAAATCAGAGCAATCAGAGCAGTGAGGTGGTACAGTGGATAGAGCACGGGCCCTGGAGTGAGGAGTACCTGAGTTCAAATCCGGCCTCAGACACTGAATAATTACCTATCTGTGTGGCCTTGGGCAAGCCACTTAACCCTATTGCCTTGCAAAAACATATATATATATATATATATATATATATATATATATATATATATATATATATATATATATATACGTTTGTGTGTGTGTGTGTGTGTGTGTGTGTGTGTGTGTGTGTGTGTGTGTGTGAATCTTTGCTCTCAGTGATAAGAGGAGTTAGGATAAATCCCTGTGAGTTTATGGCAAAGCAAATTGTATAGTGTGTTCAGCATTGCCTGCTTTATCTGTAATTGAACCATACCCAGAGACCCATTTCACCTGTTTTTAAGTGCAAAATATCGAGTTAGAATTTCTGGTTCAATAGACTCCTTCCCATGTTAAACAACAACTGTAGAAAAAATTCTAAAAAGGAAAAGTTCAGGCTTTTCTAAACTATTATTATTATTATTAATAATTTTGGTTTAATACATAATTAATTTTAATGTACTATTTTAATTATTAATACATCAATTCATAAGCTCTTACCCCTCCCAACAGCTTTGTTTAGTCTCTGGGTACACTTGGTTCTCAGTACACAGAAAGTCTCTCAGTCTTAGTTGTCATGATGTCAAATAGATGAATAAATAATAAATAGACTAAACTCATACTGTTCTAGTGAAAAAAAAATCAAGAAGAAGAAGCCAAATTCATAGCCAGGCATTTGCATAATAATTCAAACATAGTAAGACTTTTGATTTGATAGTAAGCTAATGAAAGCACAATCAATAAACATCAATTAAAATTTGCACTTCTATGGCAAATCAGTGTAAGGGATTTTTTTGGTTTGTTTTTAATTCTTTCTATCAATTTCAAGAAACAATGCTATTAGTCTCTAAGTTTTGCAGTCTATCTGGAAATCATGGCAACAACTTGAACTTATCTCCATCATCAAATTGGACTTATTCCAATCACCAAATTCTATTGATTCTTAATCTGTTGTGTCACTTCTTTTCTCTTTCTACTCCATCCATCTGATAGATATTTGTCTCATCCCAAATTACTATAACAATTTTTGTTTAGGTTTTTGCAAGGCAAACAGGGTTAAGTGGCTTGCCCAAGGCTACAGAGCTAGGTAATTATTAAGTGTCTGAGACCGGATTTGAACCCAGGTACTCCTGACTCCAGGGCCAGTGCTTTATCCACTGTGCCACCTAGCTGCCCCTACTATGACATTTTTTAGTCTTTCCTGAAATGAGTCTCAACCAAAAATTAGCCCATCTTGTATAGCTCTGTCAGATTCATCTTCCTTCCATTTTATCATGTTGCTATCATGCTCAAAAATCATCACTTTTAAATATTTTGATGTAATGTACATATGCATCAGGGTTGCATATTCCCCACACATTTGGCAGAGAATCTTCTGTCTCACTTTCAAGGTCTTCTATATGGCAAGCCTAAGGACAGATCTGAAATCTTCCTACCCTATCCACAAATTGACAAATATGTATTAAGCAACTAGGTGCTCTGAAGCTGTGGATGTAATAAAGAAGAATTAAACAGTCTTTGCTTCCAAGTAACTTCCATTCTAATCAGGAAATCAACAATTGCATAACTAAGAGTGGATATTCATATTTGTAGGTTGGCAAGATTTTTTCACATATATCATCAGATTCTCACATCATATGTGTGTAGTAGACACTATAAGTTTTTACTTGAATTATCTTCATTTCATAGGTAAGGAAACTAAGACTTGGAGTAATTAAAATGACTTGTTCATTTACAAAGCCAGTGTGAGATTTGAGACCAATTCTCTCTTTATTTCAGTTCCATCCTGTTTCCACTGCCAGTTTTATCTGTCTATTATGGCAAGACTTGGATGTCCATATGTTTTAGGATTGTAAGATTTAAAACTGTAAAGAGCCTTAGAGATCACCTACTCATTAAATTTTGGGTTCTTCATTAGATTTTTAATTCTTTCTTCTCCTTTCTTTTCATCCTTAGCACAGCACTTAGAATTTGTCTGGCACACTATAGGTGCTTAATAACATAGCAAGTATTCAAACTGAGATTTAAACTAAGATCAAGATTAGTAAAATTAGTTGACTCTTGGTTGAAGCTGAGAGTTTCAAGAAGCAGATATGATGAGAGAGAACATTCTAGGCTTCAAGGATAAGCTATTCAAAACCATGGGGATGAGGTCTGGCATGTCATGTGTGAGAAGTAGCAAGATTACTTTACCTGGAATGAAGAGTGAATGAGCAGAAGAACTGTATAATCAAATTGTAGATGTAATTTGGAGCAAGAATGCAAAGGGTTGGGAATGCCAAAAGAAGAATTATTTTATTCTAGCGTCAGTAGAGAAGGGATAGTTCAAATGTTAAGTAAGTTGCTCAAAAGGTTTCATCTATAAAATATGTAAAATAATAGGGACAATAAATAGCCCTTGAAGCTTCTTGAGCCAGGGATTGATATGATTAGCTCAAGAATTTAGCAATACAATTTACATTTGTATAGAAAATGAATTGATGAAGGGGGAAGACTAGATGTAATTGTGAAATAACTGCACTTGTGGGGGAGAGAAGTGATAAATGCAAGTGGAGAGAGGGGACTAGATGTAAAAGATAATATAAAAATAAAGGGATAAAACTTCAAGGTTGGGAGGATATGTGTCATAAGGGAGAATAAAAAGTTAAAGTTGATTCCAAGTTAGCAAACATGTACACTGCATGCTCAACAGATATAAGAAAGTTAAAAGAGAGATGGAGATATAACATTAGTACATGAAATTATGAATTATTGATATATTGAATTTGAAATATCTGTGGAATACCTATATTGGTAAAATGTGTTTGTCTAGCTATATGTGGGTATATATTCACATATAAACAAATATGTGTATGTATCATGTATGTTTTGGAGCCTTCTTCATAGAAATGATAGATGAATCCATGAGAACTGATGAAATTGCAAAGAGAGAGACTGAAGAAGGAGAAGTTTTTGCTATCTTTGTAGAGGTACGGATTAGGTATCCATATATTTAAGTGTTCTTAGCATTGGTAAAATGATCACAATGAGAAGAACTAGAGAGTGGGTCTCAGAATGGGAAAACCTAGTTTCAAGACTCACTTCATGCAAACTGCCTATATAACTCTAAGCAAGTTGTTTAAACTCTCAATTCTTCAGATAGCTCTCTAAGATTAATAACTTAAGAAAAGTCCCTATCTACATTGGTTAAATAAAAGTTTCCTCACCAGGAATTTCACTATACCAATGAAATTGCAGGCTTAGTCTCTAAAAGTGAATGGCCATATCATAATAGTCATTAAAGGGATGATGCTAGCCTTAAATGCAATGAGGATTTTTCACTGTCCTTGTGTTATTGAACATGTTGATTATTGTCTTAGATCATAGGATTATAAAACTAGAGCTGAAAAATACCTGAGGTGTCAAGAGAACATAGATGGCATTATTATCTAATCTGTAGATAGCACAAAATAGGAGAAAAAGCTAACGTGTCAGATGGCAATCCAAAAACAATTTATTAATCAAGAATGATGGACTGCAAGAAAACTATTGAAATATTAAATAAAAGTGAGAGTTGGTTTTATGAAAAAGCCAATAAAATAGTTTATTTGATTAAAAAAGAAAAAAAACAAATTACCAGTATCAAAAATGGAAAAGGTGAATTTACCACTAATGAAGAGGAAATTAAAGTAATAATTTGGAAACTTTTTGCCCAATTGTATGCCAATAAATTTGACAATATAAGTGAAATGAATGAATATTTACAAAAATATAAACTGCCCAGCATAAAAGAAGAGGGAACAAAATACTGAAATAACTCATCTCAGAAAAAGAAATTGAACAAGTCATCAATGAACTCCCTTAAAAAACCATCTCCAGGGCCAGTTGGATTCACAAGTGCACTTTACCAAACATTCAAGGAACTTCCAATTCTATATAAACTACTTGAAAAATAGGTGAGGAAAGAGTTCTGCCAAATTCCTTCTATGACACCAAAATGGTGCTTATGCCTAAACCAGGAAGAGTCAAAACAGAAAAAGAAAATTATAGACAATTTCCCTAATGAATATAGATGTGAAAAATTTTAATATAATATTAGCAAAATGATTTCAGCAAGTTATCACTAGGATAATACATTGTGATCAAACAGGATTTATTCTAGAAATGCAGAGTTAGTTCAGTATTAGGAAATATATCAGCACAATTGACCATAAAATAACAAATCTAAGAGAACTCATATGATTATTTCAATAGATGCTGAAAAAGCTTTTGACAAAATATAGCACTATTCCTATTAAAACCACCAGAGAACATAAGAATAAATGGAGTATTCCTTAAAACAATAAGCAGTATCTATCTAAAACCATCAATAAGCATTATATGTAATGGGGAGGAGCTAGAAACATTTCCAATGAGATCAAATATGTTCTTTATCATCATTATTCAATATTGTATTAGAAATATTATCCTTAGCAATAAGAGAAGAAAAAGAAATTGAAGTAATTAGAATAGGTAATGAAGAAATAAAACTCTTACCCTTGCAGACAATATGATGATATGCTTAGAGAACCCTAGAAAATCATCTAAAAACTACTTGAAACAATTAGCAACTTTGCAAAGTTGCAGGATATAAAATAAATTCATAAAAATCATCAGCATTTCTTTATATTACTAACAAGATACAGCAGCAAGAAAGAGAAAAAGATCCCATTTTTAAATAGCTTCAGATAACATAAAATACTTTGGATTATACCTACCAAGGCAGGCTCAGAAACTACACAAAAACAACTATAAAACACAATTCAAACAAATAACATCGGATCTAAATAACTGGGTTGTAAATGTTCATGGGTAGGCTGAGCTAATATAATAAAAATGGCAAGTCTATCTAAATTAAATTGATATTTGTCCTTCATTCTCAAAGAGGACCACAACATCAGGGAAGTGATGCTAAGACAAGCACATGGATTGGGTTTGAGTAAAGGGGTGCTGGTGCTAACTCACCAATCTTAGTTTCTCCTCCAGAACCATCTAGGTCCAGTGGCAAGATATAAATCAGGACAACTGGAGATGACCCAGGAAGTGAGATAATCAGGGTTAAGTGACTTGCCCAAGGTCACACAGCTAGTAAATTAAATTATTTATTCAGTGTCATGCCAATAAAACTTCCAAAAGATTGCTTTATTGATCTAGGTAAGATAATAACTAAATTCATATGGAAGAACAAAAGGTCAAGAATATAAAGGGAATTAATAGAAAAATGCAAAGGAAGGAGACCTAGACTTACTAAATCTAAAATTATACTATAAAGCATGAGTCATCAGAATGGTTTGGTACTGACTAAGAAATAGAGTGGTAGATCAGTGGAATAGATTAGGCACAAAAGAAAGAGTAATAAATTACTATAGTAATCTATTATTTGACAAACCCAAAGATTCCAGCTTCTGGGATAAGAACTCACTCTTTGATTAAAAAAACTGGAAAAAACTGGAAGATGGTATGGAAGAAATTAGGCTTAGAACAACATCTCACAACCTATATCAAAATAAGGTAGAAATGGATATATGATTTAGACATAAAAGGTGAAATCATAAACCAATTAAGAGAACAAGGAATGGTTTATCTTTCAGATATGTGAAAAGAGGAGCAGGTTATGTTCAAAGTAGAGACAGAGAAATTATAAAAGACAAAATGGATAATTCTGATTACATTAAATAGAAAAGATTTTGTACAAACAAAATCAATGACCAAGATTAAAAGGAATGCAGTAAATTGGGAAAAAATTCACAACTACTGTTTCTGACAAAGGACTCACTTCTAAAATATATAGAGAATAGAGCCAAATGTATAGAAAAAAAATTCATTCCCCAATTAATACATAATCAAAGAATATGAAAAGGCAATTTCATAGATGAAGAAATTAAAGTTATCTATACTCATAAGAAAAATTGCTCTAAATTATTATTGCTTAGGGAAATGCAAATTAAAACAACTCTGAGGTACCACCACACACCTATCAGATTGGCTAATATGACTAAAAAGGAAAATTATCAATGTTGGAAGGAATGTGAGAAAAACAGGACACTAATGTATTATTGGTGGAGTTGTGAACTGATCTAATCTTTCTGGAAAACAATTGTAAATTACACCCAATAATTCTCCAATGAGCAATAGAACTGGGCATACTCTTTGATCCAGCAATATCACTACTAGATTTATATCCCAAAGATATCATGAAAAAGAGTTTAAAATGCACATGTAGAAAAATTTTCATAGCAGCTCTTTTCATAGTGGTGAAGAACTGGAAACTGAGGGGATGCCCATCAATTGGGAAATGGCTGAATAAATTGTGGTTTATTAATGCAATGGAACATTATTCCTCTGTAACAATCATGAGATAAAACTTCAGAAAAGCTAGAGAGACTTACACATGTACTGATACTGGGTGAAATGAACAGAACCAGAGGAACATTCAATACACTAGCAGCAACACTGAATTATGATCAACTATGATGAACTTGCTCATTTCAGAAGTAGAATAATCAAAGACAATTCAAAAAGATTTGTGATGGAAAATAACATCCATATCCAGAGAGAGAACTGTGGAGTTTAAACTTACTATTTTTGATTATTAAAAGTTGTCTTATGTATCATGTCATTTTTTCTCTCTAATTTTTTCTTCTTCCTCTTGGATTTGATTGTTCTTTCACAGCATGATTAATATGGATTCATGTTCAGCCTTATTACACATGTAAAATCTATATTACATTGCTTTCTGTCAGGAGGAGGGGAAGAGAAAGGTGAGATGGAGAAAAATGTAAAACTCAAAACCTTGCAAAAAAAATGATGGGTGAAAGTTGCCATTGCATGTGTTTGGAAAAGCAAATAAATAAATAATAAAATATTTAAATTTAAAAAAAAGAATGATGGACTCATATAAAAGTCAATAGATATACAGTATATGTATGTCTTGTCACTGGATAAAAATTAAAAAAAAAAAGATTTCCAAGTGTAAGATTAGAGAAACAGAAATAGTAATTAATATAGTAGTCAATAGTGTAAAAAGTTGACCACTAAGTCTAATGTTTTCTTAGACTTCTTTTAGAAAATTGTAATGTCTGTTGTATTCTTCTTCATATTTGGAATACTATGCTTGGTTCTGGTAAGGGAATTATGAAAATTTAGTGAATCACATTGATTCCATTTTGTGACTCAATTCTAGATCTAGCTCAGTTCTCTTTCTATTAAATTCTGGGTCTAGTTCAATTTTTATCTTGTGAGAAAACTTTATACAATTATGGCAATTTTGAGAATACTTTACTGCATTGTTTGAACCTTTCCCTGTGTCAATGAGAAGCCTTACTACTTCTACTTATTGCTTAGAGAATCTCCTTTAACAAAGGATCTACAATATGCCAACATGAAACCTAGTCAGATCCAAAGACTGATGCAACAAGTTTTCTTCTCAAACAATTCATTTTCTTATCTGAAAACTGGTCCTGTACTGGTCAATTAGTTTTTGTTCCTGTATTCCTATGATTGTGGGGAAACACTTGTGGGGAAATGGGACATCTCTTTATTTTCATTTTATGGAATTCTACCTGCTTGCCCCTCCCAACTTCATGTATCCCTAAACTTCCATTTAATTATTAATCAGGTTATCTAATTTTGTATCCTGGTTAATTGCTTTCTTTTAATTAATAGGCCTAATTTTATTAATTGTTTTAATACATAAAAATCTGTCTCTATAATTGGGGTACAATGCCAAAGTCAAGGGTTTCAATTTCTTATGCAATTGGCATATATTACTTTATAAATTGATAAGATCAGAAGCTTGAACTTTTGTATTCTCAATCATTTCATCTTTCACTTTCCACACTGGTTACCACATTTTAGGAATAACATTGTTGACAGATCAGAGAGCATCCAGAAGATGGTAAATAGGAAGGTGGGAAATTTCATGCTCTTTCTTTTTTTATTGAAATTTATAAATTTATTTATTTAAGGCAGTGGGGCTAAGTGACTTGCCCAAGTTCACACAACTAGGCAATTATTAAATGTCTGAGATTGGATTTAAACTCAGGTCCTCCTGACTCCAGGATTGGTGCTCTATCTACTCACTAATAAATATTCATTGAATTGGATTGAATTTGACTTTATGTCTTCAATGATTTCTTCCTGATCTAAATCTCAAAATTTTACATATAACTAATTTATTTATATTTGATATGTTAAATAATATTCTTATTTATGTATTAATAGCTGACATTGATATACTTTTAAGATTTGCTAAGACCTACATTATCTCATTATTACCTACATTATCTCATTTAATCCTGGGAACATATTATTATTAAGGTAATTTGAGAGCACACTCAAAAGCAGCAAAACTACATTTTATAAAGATACTCCATGATTCAGATTTCCCCTTAATTTACATTGTCATTGTCCATAATCAAAATGAATCAGAGAATCTGAGATGTTATGGTCTGCTTCCTCCCAGAAGTATAAGCACACAGGATAGGATATATTTCTTTAAGTTGAGAATTCCTCTTCCTTTCTTGACCATAATTCATTGCATCATTTACATCTTTGAACCTGTGTTCAACTTTAATCAAAGCAATATTATCCAGTAAATAGATTAGAGCATCACAAATCTAAGGGTCCAGGGTGGGGAAGAAACTAAGGAGTTCTTGGTATTATGAAAGGATGAAATATTTGCACAAATTCATTATTTCTTTTCTAGAATGTGACTAATCAAGAAGATATATGCTGTGCAGTGAATAGAATTTTGCACTCAAAGTTAGAAAGACTTGAATTCATATGCTGCTTCCATTATATATTATCTGTACAAACATGAATCACTTTACCTCCTCTGACTTCTGCTTCCTCATCAATGGGGATAATAATAGTAACTATAATAACTACTTCACAGAGTTGTTGGCCTCAAACAGGATGAGTGAAAAAGAACTTTGTTAACCTTAGAAACTGATTAGGGTCAATATTTTTAAACATCATAATTTCCATAAACTAAAAATCATTTTGTTCCCAGTGAAGTTTTGATTCTTAATTTTACAGCACTGTTCAGCAATGTACTGTGAAAGAAAAAAGATGAAAGTTTATCTAAGGTCATTTTTGAACATATAAATGCTCAAGTTCCTTTGTCTAATGGACACCTTCTGTAAGAGTGACTTCCAATTGGAACATACTATTTTAATTATAAGATCTTACACTACTTGGTCTTAGACAAAATACTACCTTTCACCAAAAAAGGAGAAAGAGTAAAGTTGACATTTGGCACTAAATATCTAAAGCATTAAAATGAAGATAAAACCTATTGACGATTCTTCTTAATGTCTTTCCTTCAGATTCGTTTTAGCTAATGTTTTGATGAATATTTGATATGGAGAAAGTCATTTCTTGCATTGATGTTGTGGGGAATGTTTTTACAAAGGAGAGAAAAGAAGTTCCCTGTCTTTTCTTCACTTTAATATTGCTCTTCTAACCATTTTATAAGGCAGCTAGGTGGCTCAATAGATAGAGCATGATTCAAGGAGACACATCTTCCTGAATTCAAATCTGGCTTCAAACACTTACTAGCTGTATACCCTAGGAAAGTTCTTCATCCATAAAATGGGCTGCAGAAAAAAATATGGCAAATCTCTGCCAAGAGAATTCCAAATGGGGTCATGAAGAGTCAGACATGACAGAAAAATGACTGAACAACATCAAACCCATTATTTTATGCCGCCAAGATGGAAGAACCAAGGGGTCCACCTAGACAATCTGTGCTTAGAGTCAGAAGGAAATTGGCACCAGTCCTGCTTCTTATACATATTGACTGTGAGACCATAAACAAGGCACCAATTTCATATTCCAGGATACTCTCCAAGACCAAGACTGTGCTGAAAAGCAAAGATAGAGTTTCCTTAATTGAAGTTCCTTAAACCAATGAAATCACAGGTCTGGATAAAACACACTCATACTCACCCTCACACACATATATACCTCTCCCTCCAAACCAACAAACTTTCAGTTTACTATATTACAAAATATTGAACCAAGATTTAGGTTTATAAACATATAGGTCTGTAGGTGTGTGTGTATGTGTGTGTGTGTGTGTATGTGCACATAATATGTGTATATATAATATATGTGTATATACAGTGGGTATATACACAGTATATATATGTGTCTGTGTATAGCATGTATATGCACACAAATATGTGTATATTTACATATGTATGTATCATCTGATATAGATGGATCGATGGATTGATGGATCGATGGAGAGAGAAAGAGAGAGAGAGAGAGAGAGAGATCATCTTACACTGTCTCCCCCCCCCATTGGTTTGTGTCATATCAGAAGCAACCACTTTCAGAAGTCCCATATGCAATTCAGATTTCAATGTAGCAATTTGCTTCAAAGTAGAGTCTCCCAGAGAAAGCACTGTACATAGACATAGGGAATGTCTATACTCATAAGACAATCTGACATTTTAGAAGACTTGATCAGTAAGGATCAGCAAAAATACAGAACCTGAAGGCAAAAAGATGAGAAATAGAGGAGACAGGTCTAGAACTCCTTCTAAAGAATAAATGTGGGGCAGCTAGGTGGTGCAGTGGATAAAGCACCGGCCTTGGAGTCAGGAGTACCTGGGTTCAAATCCAGCCTCAGACACTTAATAATTACCTAGCTGAGTGGCCTTGGGCAAACCACTTAACCCCATTTGCCTTGCAAAAACCTAAAAATAAAAAAATAATAAATGTTTCATTCTCCATTCCCTCTATCTTGATCACCAAGTCTGTTAATGGATTGGACCAAAACACTGTGAGGCTTGCATTATATTGATGGAACCTATAATTTATGATTCAAAGGATATGAAATTATGAAATACCTTGGTAAAAAAAAATAGAGAAGACACATTCAAAGAAATATGGGTTGAAGAGAAGAAACTAAGCTTAATTTTCATACCTAAAAGTTTCCCTATGTATAAAAATTTCTGATGCATTTACAATTCACATCCAATATTTGAGAGGTAAAAATACTGTTAGCACTAAAAATTTCATAGAACTCTTATACACATTGTGTAAAATCCCAGGCTTCTATGATATGGTAGTACATGTAAAGTTGAAATAATTTTCATGAAATTTAAATTAGAACAAGGTAGGTCACTAAACGGTAGTGACTCTTGGTGTCCTAAAGGCGATTCCCTTTCTGGTAGACCTGAAGGGGCTAAATGAAAATCCTTTTTGGGATCAGGAATTTAAAGGAAAAAAAAGACACCATTTTGATTTTTCTAGGTCAGACCTACTGAAATGAATGGTCTAAATTAATGAAAAGTCTGAATCTTGGATTCTAAATACATATTATAAATAAATTCAGCTTTATTTTCTAATAACTACAGTACTTTAACCTAAACTAACAATGTTGCCTAATAGATAATGCCAGAAGACCTTTTTTCTAACAAAATGATAAAAAAAATATTCCTATAGCATAAAAAGTACTTGGATTATATTTGTGTACTATTTACATAGTGGTTTTGAGGTCTGAAAACTATTTTACATATATTATCTCATTTTGAGAGTCAGATCACAATGAAAAGGAGCCATACTTAGGGAAAGGAAGACCCAGGTTCATATCCTACCTCAAATACTTTACTGGGTGAAGAAGAAATCACTTATCTGTTCTGTCTTACTTTCCTTACCTGTAAAGTGGGAAGGCTAGGCTTTGTGGTTTGTAAGTTCCCTTCTAGCTCTAAATTGTGATCCTTTGATCCTCACCTCAACCATCTGAAATAGGTATAAGAGATATTATTAACCATATTGTTACCAATAAATAGACTGAATCTGAGAGAAGAGTTACTTGTCCAAGGTCACAGAGTTAATATCAGAGGAAAGACTTGAATCCATGTCTTCTTGTCTCCAACTATGTGTTTTTATGCATACTTTCTGTGCTGCCTCTTAATATTATACATTTGAATTACAAGTGGAAAAAAATAAATTTT